>NC_044594.1:4634573-4954573 GCF_901933205.1 Camarhynchus parvulus | reverse complement strand
GGATGGGGATGGGGATGGGGATGGGGATGGGGATGGGGATGGGGATGGGGATGGGGATGGGGATGGGGATGGGGATGGGATGGGGATGGGATGGGGATGGGGAGGGGGGAGGGGAGGGGATGGGGATGGGGAGGGGGATGGGGATGGGGAGGGGATGGGGGGATGGGGATGGGGATGGGATGGGGATGGGGATGGGATGGGGATGGGGATGATGGGGATGGGGATGGGATGGGGATGGGGATGGGATGGGGATGGGATGGGGATGGGGATGGGGATGGGGATGGGGATGGGGATGGGATGGGGATGGGGGGGATGGGATGGGGATGGGGATGGGATGGGGATGGGATGGGGATGGGGATGGGATGGGGATGGGATGGGATGGGGGATGGGGATGGGGATGGGGATGGGATGGGGATGGGGACGGGATGGGGATGGGGATGAGGGATGGGATGAGATGGGGATGGGATGGGGATGGGGATGGGGATGGGGATGGGGATGGGGATGGGGATGGGATGGGATGGGGATGGGATGGGGATGGAGCCCCCCAAGCCCAGGGAAGGGAGGGGATGGGGATGGAGCTCCCTGACCTCTCAGGAAGGGCAGGGATAGGGGTGGAATCCCCCACTCCCCAGGAAGGGAGGGATGGGGTTGGGGCCGGAGCCCTCCAACACCCCAGGAAGGGAGAAATGGAGATGGAGCCCTCCTGGTTCCCAGGAAGGGCAGGGATGGGGCTGGCGCCCCCCACACCCAGTGAAGGGAGGGATGAGCTCGCCCAGCCAAGGGCAGCACAAACCACCTTCCATCATGAGATCTGGCAGGTGCAGACAGTCTCAGGGCTGAAGAAAAGCTCCTTTTCTCCACCCTTTTCTTCTCCAGCGAGGCAGAAGTCACAAGTGAGATGCTTTTTTCCTATTAAATCATGTTAAACATGTCCAAGGATTAAATCTCCCAAACTCCCAAATTTTGGTCTCTGTGCTTTTGGTTTCACCTGTGCAAGACCTGGAGCACAAAGTCTCTGTTAACAGTTGCTGGATCGAGATTTTCATCTTCATCTTGAGCTCAGTGGATTCCCTCCCTCCTGGCTTTCCTGGCTTGTTTCCCACATCCATCTAAGAGCTGGAAAGAGCCAAAAATAAGTTCTCCAGGCTTGTCTCCTTTTGGCCACTCTATTGCAGAGCTGGGGAGTTTGCTCCAGCTTCCTGTGGTAATTAGCTTGAGTTTAATTATGATGAGATTGCTTGAGATGAGAGGGTGGAAGAGAGGCACCTCCAGGTGCTGAAGAGCTGGGAAGGGGAGGGATGGTGGAGAACCTGTGGCAATCACTGAGTGCCCAACCTGGGAGCAGGAAGCTGGAACAGTTGGAGGGGTTTGGGGGTGGAGTGAACCAAGCCCAGAGCAGAGATCATTTCCTGGGGAGTGACACTGCCTCAGGTGCCAGTGAGGGGAAATCTGCAGGTCTGGGAGCTTTCCAGGCAGTTCAGAGGCTCTCCCACACCCCAGGGTGCTGCTCTGTCAGAGGCACGTGAGGAGCCTCCCACTTTGGCTGCAGATCTGAACCTGCACAGCCCTGGGAGCCAGAGAGGACCATCGATTATCCAGGCTGACTTCCCATCTAACTCAGGCCAGATGAGCCAGCCCCTCACCCTGCTCCCAGCCCCTGCTGCCTCCACTTCTCCTCCAAAATGCCATCCGGTCTTGATTTAAAGACTTCAAGAGATGGAGAATCCATCACTTCCCGTGGCAGCTTGTGCCAATGGTTATTTCTAATAAAGGAGGAAGTGATTTAGAGCTGGGCTTACATGTCAGGAGCCTCTCTGGGTAAAGGATGGCTCCCAGGCTGCCTCCCCGCCTCAAACAAAGCACAGAGCACTCACAGAAGAAGGATTTGCCCCCAGGTGTGTCTGTTCTCTCCAATGGTGCAGTTGATGAACCCTAAGTTGGTCTTTTCTCTGTGATCATCATCTTCTGAAGCCCATTGTGGCTGTGAAAACATTCCCCCAGCACATTCTTTAGAAGTTGGTTCTATTCCCCAGAAAAAATCCCACCATGTTTTACCACTGCACACAAGAAATCCTCCCTGGGAGCCTTCAGCCACCCTGGTCCTTCCAGCCCCCACGGGCTGCCAGACCAGCAGAAGTTCTGCAGAAAACACCCCCAGAACCCCCCAGTCCCTATTAATCCATGGCTCCTGCAGCCTCTCTCCCAAGCTCCTGGAGGAGCAGGGAAGAGCCCACCTGTCCCAGCCCTGCTGGGCTATCAGGACAGACAGACATGGACACCTGGGGCTGCCTCCCCCTTTCCAGGTTCCTGAGCTCCCATCCCTCAGCACTGGGACAGCCCCAGGCAGGGCTCAGCTCACCTGGACAGGGCACAGGGAGCAGGGACAGGGTTTGGGAGAGCTGCTCACAACTGGGACATGCCTTGGGGGTGGGACCTGTGTCCCCTCCCTGTGCTCCTGCCTTGGACTCATCTTACTCCTGGATTCCCATTGGAGCTGACAGGGAACTCCTTCTGCAGTGCCAGTTTTCAGCTTCTTTTTTCTGCCTCTGTTAAGGTCAGGATTGAAGCTCTCAAGATGGAATTTCATGTTCGGGTTTAGATGTTTATTATTTCTTATCTATATTGCAAGTCATGAGTTGTACACCATTCTACTAACAAGGCACAAAATGGTTCACTATCTTTCTCTACAGGGTCTTTTAAGGCTAAACTGTCCAATTAAGAAATGACACCTAAATTATTTTCACTTTTAACCCAATAACCAACCACCTGTACCTGCAATGTGGACTTATTTATCCAATTACACAAAACCACCCAAACCCATGGAGAAGAAGGCGAAGAAGAGATGTCCCATATATATTGCTATATTCTAAAACCCCAAAATCTAAGTTTTCCACCATGGAATATTCACAGAATTCACAGAATTCACAGAATCCTCGGGTTGGAAGAGACCTTCAAGATCACTGAGTCCAACCCAGCCCCAACACCTCACCCAAACCCTGGCACCCAGTGCCACATCCAGGCTTTGTTAAACACACCCAGGGATGGGGACTGCACCACCTCCCTGGGCAGACATTCCAGAACTTTATCACCCTTTCTGGAAAAAACTTTTTCCTGATATCCAACCTGTATTTGCCTTGGTGCAGCTCAAGGCTGTGTGCTCTGGTTGTGTCAGTGCTGCTGGAGAAAGAGCCCAACCCCAGCTGAGCACAGCCACACACTTCTATCCAAACCCCACACCCACAATCCCAGTTCTATCATTCCATTTTGGAAGCTTCTCCACGGCCTCAGGTCAATGCAGTGTTCTCCTGGGGGTCAGAGTCTGTCAGCACAGAAAGTCTGAAATTCTCAGCATGCAGGACTCCAGAGGGGCTGAAATCCAGCAGGCTCAGAGGGCCCTGCTGACACCCAGGGCCCTGCTGGGCAGAGCTGGGATCTCTCCAGCTCCTGTCCTGGTGCCCTGAGGCCACATGGAGTGTGCAGAACCAGATGCTCTCCTGGGTTATTCATATCCCTGGAATATTCGATGTTTCCTGCTTTATTAAAGGACTCCAGGTCCCCAGGTCATTTTTCAGAGCAGTGAGGGCCACAGGAGCTCCTGGAGCATCCCAGAGTCTGTCCCTGGCACAGAGCAGGAGGGAGGGAGGGAGGGGGGAGCTGCTCCTGGTGATTTCATGCTCTGAGATGAGAAATTGTGCATCCAGGAGAGCTCTGAGGGAGGGAATTTGGCACACACTGAGCACCTGGGTGAGCCCACCTGAAAGTGCAGCTGTGGGAACTCCCTTGTTCCAATGGATTGAACACCCTTCCCCTGCTGCACGAGGATTCCCAGCACTGCAGCTGAGCTTGGCTGAGAGTCCACCTGCAAAAGGAGCTGGAGAAGATCTGAGCCAAACCCACGGAGATTTTTCACCCCTCTCTGGCACTGGCTGCAGGGGACAGAGCTGCCATCAAACCTCAGCTCCCTCAGATCTTCCAAACTCAGATGAGAGAGATCTCCAGGATGAGGGGAAATGCCTCATGTGGTCTCAGCTCCTCGGCTGATTGACACAACCTCCCAGCCCAGAGACCACAGGCAGGGCAAAACATGGCATGGAGGCAGAATGGGGATCCAAATCCATCTGGGAAGTTCATGGTTTGATAACCACATCCTCTGAAAGGGACAGGGCTGCGGTGGGAGGAGCAGGACTTCCATATCCCCTCTTCCTCCTGCACAAATGCGCCCAATTTCTCTCTTTGCTTACCAGAATTCCATCCCCATCCTCGGGATCCGAAACAGCCAGGGCTTCCTCAGAGCAGCAGCCTTGGCCTCGGTAGAAATGCTGTTTTCCCGAGCTGCCACAAGATGCCAGCATTTCAGAGAGTTCTGAGCTGGGAGCCGGGCGGAGGGAGCGCAGCTCGGGCTGAGCGCCTCGGCTGCTCCCGCTCCCCCCGGGATGTCACCGAGCCCCTCTGTGCCCTCATGGGCAGGGCACGAGGGTGGGCAAGGTGGGGAAAGCGTCTGCATGGGAGCTGAGGGAAGGATCTGCGCTGGAGGGGAGGAAAAGCATTTTAGTGGGAGGTGAGGGAAGCATCTCCATGGGAGATGGAAGAAAGCATCTCCATGGGAGGTGAGGGAACACATCTTCCCGGGGAGATGGACCAAAGCATCTTCTGGGGGGATGGAGGAAAATATCTTCCTGGGAAACAGAGGAGAGCATCTCCCTGGGAGGGAAGGAGAGCACTGGCACGGGAGATGGAGGAAAGGCCCTTCCTGGGAGTGGAAATGCTGTGGCTGTCTGGGCTGCAGGCAGAGCTGCTCTGCAGCTCCCTGTGGTGCCCAGCCTGGTATGGAGCACATCCCTGAGCCTGGGAGGGCCACAGACCCTGAGGCTGGGCTGAGGCTGCCTCTTTCCATGCTCAAAGGAAACCTTCCCTCCTCCTCCTCCTCCTCCTGAACTGTGCACGTGCTTCTGTGAATCCTCCCTCAGCATCCCCAGGCACTTGCAGTAGCAGTTTTCCCTCTCACTTCCCCAAACAGTGAGCGCCAAACGAAGCAGTTCCCCATTTGCTCCTATCAGTTATCCCTGGCAGCCCTGGGGAGCTCCCAGCTCTCTTTCAGTTCTGTTTCTGCCCCACCTGCTCCACCCTCAGCCCTCCAGCAGGTCCCAGCAGGAGGAGAAGGACTCTGTGGGCCCAGCTCTCCTTCAGGAGTCACTGCCCAGGGCCACAGAACTCCTGGATGTCCCTAAACCTGAGAGTGCCACTGAGAAGGAGCAGCTGAAGGGCTTTTCCAATTCAGATGAGCTTTTTCCTCCTGTGGAAAGACATGGAAGAAATCCAGCTCCTCCCTCCCACTGATAACCTGCTGACCCCCCCTTGTTTGCCAGCAAGCCTTGGGTAATTCCCCTAATCCTGCAAACATCCCAAAGCCCACGTGGGCCCTCCCAGTGCATCCCTTCTGCAGGGGCTCAGGGACAGGGGTGCAGCACTGCCCAGGGCACCTGAACCCCTCAGGGCTCCTCTGTGCCCCTGCTCAGCACATCCAGGGTGGCACAGGGCTGGAGGACACCCCTGGCACCCCCAAAAGCTCTCAATAAGATCCAGCAGTCCCCAGCCCCTTTTCTGTCCATTCCCCCAGAGATGGGGAGATGGGAGAATCAACACCCATGTTTCTATAAATATTTGTTTCTATAAATAAATGTATTCCTTTCTCTTTTTTCTTGCTTCGTGGATCTCCCTTCCCACCCAGAGGGATAAGGCAGATAATTGGAAATGATGGATAATGTACTAGAAACCCAAATCCCTGTTTGCTTTGGGGGTAGCCAGCTGGTTTGGAGCTTTATTACCCAGGCCACAGCACGGGAGGACAATTTTCCTTGGGAATTTGTCTTTGCAATCACAAAATTCCTCCCCTCACTGCAGCAATTTGGGATTGATGTCAGCAAAGCACTCAGTTTTCACAGCCTGGAGCCCAGACCAAGGACTTTTTGTACCTTGCCATGAATTTTACACTTGCCAGTCTTCCAGCACTGCTCTCCATGGCTCCACAGAGGTGTTGGATAAATTTCCTGTTTCACTCCTGCAGCAGTGAGCCACAGCTTTATCAGAGAATATTTAGAGAGGCTGACACTGCTTCCAGACAATGCTGTCTCCATAAAAGAGCTGGGAAATGGGGCTGTGCAATAATTCCTGTCCTGCTCACCACAGGCTGGCAGCTCAAACCCTCAGCTGGAGCTGCCAGCGTGGGCTGGCCTGTGGCACACAGGGAGGCTCAGAAATTGATCTTTTTTTTCCACACACATTCACATAAAATGGACTTCTCTGCTCCAGAGTGGAAAATCAAACATTTTACTGTATGCTCCTAAGTGATTTTTGTTAGAGAACAACTTATCTCCTTCTTTAAGCAACCAAAATTATTATTTGTAGTTTCCTGATAATATTTCCATTCTGCAGTTGAGGCTGTGCAGGGTTTGCACTCAGAAAATAAAGGAGCATTTCACCATCACCTTTCCTCAGGGAACATTTCCCACCAGAGCTTTGGACATGGGGAGCTGGAAAGACTTTCCCAGGTCAGTGAGCAAAGCTCAGCCCTGGCCCCACTCCCCAGTCCCTGCCTGGCACTGGGAACCCTGGGGGCTGCCCAGTTTAACTGGGACCTCTGGGCCCCCCCAGCCCCAGGGTGCCCTGGGCAGCAGCAAAGGCACCAAAACCTCTGGATTGTGCAGATGTGGCAGGAGCATCCCCCTGCTGCTGTCACCAAGGCAGCACAGAGCAGCCTGCAGGGCCAACATGCTGTGGCCAGATGTGTCCAACATCTGCTCAGAGCAACCGAGCAAAAACAACAACAAAAAATAACTGAAAGGAAAGGGACAGGAGGAGCAGCTGTGGATGCTGCAGGGTGCAGGGTCTGGCTGATGTGAGGGGTCCCCAGGAAAGGTTCTGGCACAGTGACAGCTCAGCTGGGAGTGACATCCCTGCTCCCAGGGAGAGCATTCCCAGCCCTGAGCGGGCCATGGCACCCAGGGGATTGTTGGGACACTGCAAAGGGGGCTCCATGGGGATCTGCACCCCTCCCACTGCCCCAGAGCCTCGGATGGGCACTCAGGGCCCCTTCCTGCACGTTACACATGGGGTGTGGGCTAGCAGTGTCCCTGGGGGTGAGGAGTGTCCTCATCCCCTCCTGCAGGCTGATCCCAGGGAGCACACAGGCCCCATGCTCCAGGGAAATGGTAGCGGGGAGCCAAAGGGAGCAGGGCACAGCAGGGCCTTGGTGCCTTCTGCCCAAACCTCAGCCAGGATCACCCAGGATGTGAAAGCCAGGAGTGTCCAGCCAAGCCCTGGGTCCTGCTGGGATCATCCTGGATGCTCTGAGCACCGTGGGTGTCTCTGAGCCTGCCCAGAAACACTGCCCCAAAACCAACACCCCCATTCCAGAGAGAGGAGGGCACAGCCCCAGAGAGGGAAACGAGCTGGGTTCCACCAGAGCTGGGGCAGTCCCCCCTGGGGACATCCTGGGCTGGTGTTCTCCCCCATGGGGACATCTTGAGCAGGTGTCCTCTCCTGCAGGGACACCCTGAGCTGGTGTCCTCCCCTTTGGGGACACCCTGATCCAGAGTTCTTCCCCATGGTGACATCCTGGACCGGTGTCCTCCCCTTCAGGGAGATCCTGGTCCAGTTTTCTTCCCCCTGGGGACAACCTGGGCTGGTGTCCTCCCCCACAGGGACATCCTGAGCTGGTGTGTCCCCCGCTGTGGGGACATCCTGGGCTGGCGTCCTCCCCCTTCAGGGAGATCCTGATCCAGTTTTCTTCCTGATGGTGACATCTTAAGCAGGTGTCCTCCCCCATGGGGACATCCTGGGCTCATGTCCTCCCCTGCAGGGACATCCTGAGCTGGTGTCCATCCCCCTTGGGGACATTCTGGGCTGGTGCTCCCCTGGCTGAGCTCAGCCCTGCTGAAATGGGGCCATTCTCAGCCTCACCCCCAGCCCTCCTCCTGATTTGAGCTCAGCCCCAGAGCTCTCCAGGTGTAAATCCATGGGAAACTCCCCTCTTTTCCCCAGCCTGACTTCACCAGGACATCCAACCCCAGCCCTGCCCCTGCCTCTGTGTGCTCCCAGCACCCCTGGCCACCTCAGGGGGCTGATTCTGCTTCCAGTGTCCACAACAGGCCATGGGGCTGGTTAAGGAAATCCCAGCAACCACAGCTGGCAGGTTGGGATTGGGTCACAGACTCGTGGACTCATTCATGCTGGACAAGTCCTCAGAGGGTCTGGATGCCCCTGCACGATGCTCACCCCCAGTGGAGCGTGGGCTCTGCCCCCTGAGCCCCCTGATTAGCAAAGTTCTGGCTTTGACAAGGCCAGCCACTGATTCCAGGAGAGCAGGCTGGATTTTATGAAGATCTTCTTTAAGATTTTTCTACCTTGCTGCAACAGGTGGGGAAATTGAGAAGAGCTGTGACCCCAGGTATGCTGGGAAATCTGGATTTTGATAGTTTGAGGCAGCCCAGGAGGGGAGGGTTCACACTTTTTCCTGGAGTGTTGCTGTCTCGGGGTGCAGCCCAGCTGGAAGCTGCGCTGTTTTCCTGGAGCAGATGGGCAGTGAGGCCACCCAGGCTCTGCAATGATCCCTTTCCCAGGGAGCAGCAGGCGCAGCATGGGACACAGGGTGTCACAGGGCGTCACAGGGCGTCACAGGGTGTCAGGAGCCCCTGGACAGACACACAGACACAGCCAGGGCGGGCAGTCACTGCCCAGGGCTGTGCTCATGGCAGGGGTGGCTCCTGCTCCTGTCCCAGCCGAGCCTCCCCCAGCAGGAAGGGCCTGGCTGTGCCCTCCAGAGCAGGAAAAGCTCCAGGATTAATTCACCCTCCCCAGGGCTTGGGAGGTGCTGTTTGCCCAGGGAAGGGGCAAGGAGCTGTTGGGCATGCAGAGCTCATTTCTCAGGGGTTCTGGAGACACCCAGAGCAGCCTGGAAGCTTCCATGAGCACCACAGCAAACCCCCAGGGGATCTGGGCTCATTCCAGGAGCAAGCCTGGAGCGTGGTCCTGCTCCAGGTGATTGTCTGTCATACATCGTGTAATTGGTTTTAATTAACTGGTGGGATGTCATGTCACAGACATATTTTATGAAAAATCCTTTCCTTAGGATCTTTTCTCCTGAGAAGCTGAGAGGCCTCGGGAACAAAATGTAAACAATGGTTATCTGCTGCTGTGGAATGCAACAGGTGCATCTGTGATTGGTCTCATGTGGTTGGTTTTAATTAATAGCCAATCACAGTCCAGCTGTCTTGGACTCTCTGGTCAGTCACAAGATTTTATTATTGTTCCTTTCTATTCCTTTCAAGCCTTCTGATGAAATCCTTTCTTCTATTCCTTTAGTACAGTTTTAATATATCATTTTCTTTTAATATAATATACGTCATAAAATAATAAATCAGCCTTCTGAAACATGGAGTCAAGATTCTCATCTCTTCCCTCATCCTGGGAGCCCTGTGAACACCACCACATTGTCACTGGGGCCAAATAGGAAAAATCAGACCCAACAACCTTAACAAAATTACAAATACAAACATTAGAATGATTCCTACTAGACAAAATAACATCGTTGTTACCAATTTTTACAGTAGCACAAGGAGTTCTCAGGGAGGGGATGGAAACAGAGAGGTGTGGGGTGGGAGATGATGGAAAGAGAGAGGTGTGGGGGGGAGATGATGGAAACAGGGAGGTGTGGGGTGGGAGATGATGGTTTCCCTCACAGACCTGCCAGCCTGCGAGAGGGACAACCCCTGTGGTGCTGCCAGGAGATATCTCCCCTGATGGACACAAATCTCCACCCTGGGTGACATCAGGGCCGAATTCCAGAATTCCCAGGCGGACAGACCCTGGGCAGGGTGCCCACCCTGCCCTGCCCTGCCCAGGCTCAGCCAGGCCATCCTCTCCCCTCAGCCCAGCCCTGGCCGAGCCCTCTGGCACTGAGGGTGCCCAGGAACAAAGCACCTCTGGTAACTCGTGGCATTCATGGCAGCGATGTCACCATGGTGGTGTTCACAGCAGAAATGTCAGCAGCCCTGAGCTCCCAGCCCCAAACCCAGGGCTCCCCACCCTCACACCTGGGGGTGCTCTGGTCCCAGGGGGAGCAGGCCAGGAACAGCCATGGGCCAGGAACCCCAGGACAGGCTGCTCCACACAGCAGGGTGAGAAATGCACTTCCGGATTCATCAGTGATTTTGAAGCTTTGACTATTAAACAACCAGATATTAAAATTGCAGCAGCACGTGCCTTGCTGACAAGCGTCCCGGCTCGCAAGCAGCACTGCTGCAGTCTGTCGGGGCACTGTCCCACCCGCGGGAGCGCCTGCTCACGGGGCAGGGCCTAAGGAGAGCCCCCACGTTAGAGCGGGAGCCGTCTCCTTGGGACAGGCCTGGAGTCCGCGGCAGCCAACAAGAATAACAAGCATCCCTTAATCCGCAGTGAAATCCTGGTTTATTGCAATCCAAGGGGGTGCAACAGAAAAAGGGCCCCGAGGGGCGGGTGCAGGTGGGTTTTAAAGGGGTAGGGGAAGCACCCATCCTCGGACAAATCAAATCACAGGTACATATGAATGACATAAAGGGAAAACCAACAGAAACTAAGTGAGGGAAGGAACCCAGCCACAGAACCAATCACTCCAAGCTCTGAGGAGAAGGTTCCCGAGAAAAATGCGGGGTTAGAAAGTGACTGGCGGGCACCGGGAGGAGAAAACCAATGAAGTGTCATGGAAAACGGGGAGGGGTGTGGGGAGAACCAAGGGGAACCAGTTAATTGTCACAGTAACCGAACGTCTGACGGGTACTGACCGGGTACTGACCGTTGGAAAGCGCGGGAAGGAGAACCTGGGCAGAACTATTAACAGAACATGGAAAAGGGGAATTGGAACAAACCATTGAACACTGAACACACTACAACATAAAATAATAAAATTGCCAGATATTAAATATATCAAATAAATATAAATATATATTTATATTAATATATTCCTTATATCTAGATTATATTATTTATTATAATGTATATTACAATATAAATATATTACTATAATATATTATATTAATATGTATTTATAATATAATATAATATAATATAATATAATATAATATAATATAATATAATATAATATAATATAATATAATATAATATAATATATTTAATATATAATTCTATTTAATATATTTAATATACTTACTATTAAATAACAGATATTAAAAATTAAGAAAGAAAATTAAGAAAGGAGGAAGGAATTGTGAAAATATTTCTTTAGTTTTTATTATTTTATTTTATTTTGGGTTTTTTTTAATAATGAAATATTTATTTTTGACAGAATCAAACTATCTAAATCCTGAGCTGTTGTGCTGTTTGATGTAGAATTAAAGGGCTTTTTTAAACCAAATGGTTCTCAGGGTGCAAATAAAAAAGCATTTGACAGCTACCAAACCAGGATACCTCAAGTTTGAAAACACTGGGAAGAAAGTCTGAAACTGAGAGACATTTGTGAGGCATTTCAGAGCTGCAGGGAAGCTAAGCTCAGCTCCTGACAGTGGAACCTGGAGCAATCCCCCTGCTCATCCATCTGATTTAACTCCCTCCCCTTCCCTCCCCAGCCACATCCTGAAGCATGGATGTCCCAATCATGATTAAATTTCTACAGATTTTATAAAAATCAGCAGCTGGCTGGAGGGGAGAGCCAGGCAGGGCCCTGATGCGACACCTGCTCAGCTCAGCAGGGCCAGCCCAGCCCGGGGTGGTGGGAGGGGACAGGTGGGAGGAAGGGGATGAGCAGGAATGGGGTCCCACAGGACAACAGGCTGGTTTCATCCTGGATCCCACAGGACAACAGGCTGGTTTCATCCTGGATCCCACAGGACATCTGCAACTGAGAAAGGACTCAAAAGCAGCGGCCATGCAGTGCTGTTCATCCTTCCTCGGGACACTCGTGGTACCTTCCCTGGGAGCTGGGGTGGGCAAGGGCCAGGCCTGCAGCCTCCCCTCTCTGATCCCTCTCAGGCTGCTGTGGTTGGGATGGACCCAGGTATTAGAAAGCCTCTTTTTTCCCAGCCCTGTGATCGAAGAAGTCGAGATTTGTCGGTTCTGCTTTTCAAGGTTGTTTATTTTCTCTTATCTGTAACATTCTCTCTCTGACCTGCTGAGATCTGTCCAGCAGGTTGGGTTGTGGCACAGTCCCTGCCCTTGGGGTGGTGTTGGCTTTTTATACTAAGAACGATGTGTACTTTATTTACAATAATTTTCCAATACCTATCACCTGTGTTAGACAGTCTGTCTCTACTCTAAACCAATCCCAAAGTGCCACCATCACAGCAGAAGATGGAGGACAAGAAGAAAGACAAGAAGGACAGGACACACCCAGATTCCTCCATCTTGCCTCTTGAACCCCCATTCTAAAACCCCAAAATTCTACATTTTCACCCTGTGACAAATTAACTATCATTCTTTTCAAACCTTTGTGGCTTGTAACTCCTCACACAAAGTTGGGAATTGTTTCCCTGGGCTAAAATCGAAGGCGCAGATGTTTTTGACTCCGTGCCAAGGTCTCTGAGCCCCCTGCCAGGGTCTCGAGTCACCCAGGGCAGCCAGAGCAATGTCCTGGGTTCCGACAGATCCCGAGTCTGGGCTGCTCCCCCTCCTGGGGCTCGGTTCTCACTGATGTTCTGCTCCTCTGTTTCTGTTTATTTGTCCTCGAGTGTGTCTTTGTCTTAGCCAGGAACTTGGAGAGCTCCTTGGAAATCTCCTTGGAAAGCTCCTTGGAAAGCTGGCTCGGGCTGCCTCTGCCATCTGGCTGCTGCTCATGGCTGAGCATTCCAGTAGCAAACCAAACCCAAACACTGGGAAATGGGCCTGGGGAGAGCTCGTTTTATGAGGAGGAAAATGGGATGGGAAGTGGGAGAGAACCTGTCTGCTCCCAGGCTGAAGAGGAGCTCCCAGGGCTCTCCAGGAACTCTCCCCACAGGAGCTCTCCCCAGGGCTCTCCAGGAGCTCCCAGGGCTCCTCAGGCCCCTGGAAGCTCCTGGTGGTTTGTATCCCCTGTAAGAGCTGAAATGAGGGATGCGGGACTCCAGGCGGCAAATGCAGCTTATTGTATCCAAAATGCAGTTTATTGTATCCAAAATGCAGTTTATTGTGTCCAAAATGCAGTTTATTCCATCCAAGATGTTACAGCAGTCCAGGGTGGTGGGTGACAGAGCTGTGCCTACAGCTGTCAGCTCCAGCTGCAGGCAGGCCTGGAGCCCTTTGGTTTTGGTTACAATGCATTATTTACTTTTCTTTGCTGAGCATCTTAATACAGTAGAACCAATCTATACCTTAACTTTTACCTACAGCCTATCATAACTCCTATAATTACCATATTCATGTTACTATTCTCCAATCCCTAAAAGTCAGTACATTACAGTTGAAGCTAGAAGTTGTTTTCAGTTTTCTTGCAGTGGAAAATTCTGAGACCTTTTTTCTACTTGCAACTTTGCTGCCTTGTTTGCCTGTGCTCTCTTTCTGCTTGGTAAAAACATCTTCTTGTCTGAGGTGGGTTTATCCTTTGCTCTGAGCCATAAAAACCCCTTCTAACTAACACACCCTTTGCCTCCTTGGTTATCCAGTGAGACTGGCTCAGTAATTCTTTTCTTCTATATCAAAACTTGCTTCCATCTCTATTCCTTCATCAGACTCTACATTTAAAAATCTTTCTGCTAAGCACACATGTCTGTGAGACTTTCTTGTCAAACTTGCATCCTTCCCAACAATCCCCAAGGTCTCAATGAACAGGGTGGGGAAACTGAGGCACAGAGCCACTCCTTGTGTGGCAGAGCTGAATGTCCTGACCCCCAGGAAGGGTCTGGGGGCCCAGCCAAGGGAAGGTGGCTCTGAGGTCACCTCTGCCCCCAGCTTGGGTGCTGGCTGTGCTGGGGACAGTGGCAGCTCCTGCCGGGGGATCACTGGGAATGGGCCAGTGACAAATGGGCTCTGGCTGGAATGAGGTGATGTTATCATGGCCTCTGTTCCTCCCCCTGGGGGCAGCACCACGGGCCCTGGCTGCCTGGGCCAGCTCCATTTCCCTGGGTGGTCACGGGTGGCCGGGCACCGTGAATCAAAGGGTGGGAGCAGGAAACGCGGGATGGGAACAGGAGCTGGAACCATTCTGCCATGGGGGCTCAGCCAGGGAAACCCTCACAGGCCTCATCTGCCCTCACCCAGGCACGCAGGGTGGTATTTGTGCAGCTCCCCAGCCCTTCAGAATCACACCTTGGGACTTCTGAGGCCATTTTTTGATGGCTCAGCCATAAAAGCTGGGAGCTTGCAGCTGCCCTTTGTTCTCACTGCCCTCCTCCTTCAACGGCACTGTGGAAACATGAGCAGGTGAAGGATTTTCCTGGGGGAGGCCAGAGATGGTGTGGGGAGGTGATGGAGAAGAGAATCCTCATGGGCTGAGCTGTTCTTCCTTCCTAAATAACCCCATGTGGTGCTCCAGGCACTCCCTGTGTGAGACCTGCACTGGTGTCCCTGGGAAAGCTGGGCCAGGGATGCTCTGCTGCTCACTCTGTCCTGTCCCAGCTCTGCCCTCAGCACTCCCAGCAGCACCCAGCAGCGGCTGCCATGGCACTGGGCACAGTTATCCCTCAGGGACTGGGGAACAGAGCCCTGCTCTCATCTCAAAGATGCAGGGCAGGCCTGAGAAACAGATTGCAAACTGCTGGGAACAGAGCACATCAGTGCTTTATTCCCTCAGCCATCCCCACAGCCACCTATCCCCACATCCGTCCATCCATCCATCCATCCATCCATCCATCCATCCATCCATCCATCCATCCATCCATCCATCCATCCATCCATCCATCCCCACATCCACCTGTCACATTCACATTCTCTGGAAAAATCCCTTCAGCCAGGATTTTTCTCCTGGGAAGCTGAGAAGCCTCAGAGAAAAGGAAAACAATTCTTATCTCATTTGCTTCTCCTGTGTTGTGCTCATGTGGAATGTGTTTGGAGATTGTTCACCCACAGGTGATTGTTCCATTGGATTCTGCTGTGAGTTGTTTCACTCTTTGGCCAATCAGGGCCAAGCTGTGTCAGGACTCTGGGAAGAGTCAGGAGTTTTCATTATTAGCTTTTTAGCATTCAGTAAGGATCCTTTCTGTATTCTTCAGTATCGTTTAGTTTAGTATTCTTTAATATAATATAGCATCATAAAATAATAAATTAACCTTCTGAGAACATGGAGTCAGATTCATCATTCCTTCCTTCGTCGGGGATCCTGGCAAATACAATAGCCATCCCCACATCCATCCATCCCCACAGCCATCCATCCCCACAGCCATCCCCTGGGCTCTGAGGGTTCTGCCAGTCCCACCAGGACCCCTTTACTTCCACAGGTTCAGATTTTTCCTTGCACACATCTTGCTGCAGCTCGAGGAGCTGCTGCTTGGTCCCCAGCTCAGTCAGCAGCTCCCGTTCCCCTCCCAGCTCCTGGAGCTCCTGGAGCTCTCTCTGATCCCAGGAAATGAGTTTTCCAAATGAGCCGTGCCTGGCCTATCAATAAAGAGCCATCAATGGCCAGCCCAATTTGTCCTTTGCTTTCTTAGGCCCTGTAATGGATGAGGTGAGGAAGGTGTCCCTGCCCACGGGCTTGGAATGAGATGGGCTTTAATGACTCCTCCAACCCAAACCATTCTGGGATTCCACGATCATTTCCTCCTGCTCCTGGTTGTTTCCAATGTGTTTGTTGCCAAAGCTGTGTCAAAATGTGGCTGTTTCCTGCACCTCAGAGCTGCCTGGATCTAAAGTGTGTCCCGAGAGGAGGATCAGCCCCTCAGGTTTCCTGGGGCTGATCCTCCTCACTGCATCCTTGGTGCATTCCTGCTGCATCCCAGCTTCCCAGTGAATGCATATCTGAATCTCCAAATTCGTGCCCCCAGTGGAGACAGCAGTGGGGTTTGTTGACTTCAGCAGCACCAGGATATCAATCCATAAATTAACACAGCAATGCCAGCTCAGGAACTCCCTTTACTGTTCCCGTCAGCCCTCGGCTGCCTCAGGCCCTGAGCCATTACCTGATCCAGGGAATCTGGGCTATCTTGAGACCTCAGAGATCAAAAGGAAGCTTTGCACACTCAGAAGGAAACATCCTGGGCTGCTGGATGTGCTACTCCAACCTTCTCTTCCGTGGGAGCTTTGTCACTGTGCCCAAACACTGTGCCCAATTGTCACTGTGCCCAAACCTGTGCTGGAAATCTCTGCTCGTGGGCTGCACTGACACAGCTGAGGGGACCACCCCTGCCTCACACAGGGCCACTGGATAAAGGCTTTAGAGCTACGGAGCTCTCCAGTTTCCCTCCCTGAGCATGCTGCCAGCACAGGAGCGTTCCCACACCCCCAGAGCCCCAGAGCAGCAGGTCCTGAGCTCCCCCTGAGCTTCCCAAACCCTGCAGTCAGTGTTGAGCTCCCCCTGAGCTCCTTCTGAGCTTCCCAAAGCCTGCAGCGAGTCCTGAGCCCCTCCTGAGCCCCTCCTGAGCTCCCCAAAACATGCAGTGAGTCCTGAGCATCCCAAAGCCTACACTGAGTCCTGAGCTCTTCCTGAGCTTCCCAAATCCTGCAGTGAGTCCTGAGCTCCCCCTGAGGCCCTCCTAACCTCCCCAAATCCTGCAGTGAGTCCTGAGCTCCCCCTGAGCCCTTCCTAAGCTCCCCAAATCCTGCAGTGAGTCCTGAGCTCCCCAAATCTTGCAGTGAGTCCTGAGCTCTTCCTGAGCTCCCAAATCCTGCAGTGAGTCCTGGCCTGCTCAGGACCTGTGAAATGAAATAAGTTTGTTCTGCTGATGAGAACAAGTGACAAGGTGTCACCCAGCACTGCAGGGACATGGAATACAGAGCACTTTGCATCCATGCAGGAGGACAGATTGCAGGGATAGAGGTTTCCTACTGTCCCAGTTTAAACACTGGGTATAAATGGGTTTACACTGGGACTTTTGGCTGGTTTAGGGATCAAGTCCCACCATGGCACTTGGCAGAGCTCCTCTCATGGGGTGTCCCTCCCCAGGGTGAGGAGCTGCGTGTCACTCCAGCCAAACTCGGCCTTGGGGAGCCTGGGGGAGCTGCTCACCCCAGGGCTCTGCACTGCCCTCCTTTGGGAATGGCCCAAAGTTTGGGCCCAGGGCAGGACAACGGGAGCACAGGGGCTCCAAGGGCCTGCGCTGAGCTCCCCTCATCCATCTCCATCCATCTCCATCAATCTTCCCTCTCGTGTGCCCCAGTTTGGTCTCTGGACCAGCTCCCTTCCTCTTCCCCCTCCCTCCCGCTGCCCCCCAGCACACACAGGCACATTTCCTTAAGCAAACATTTTCAGATTTAAAAGTGAACTCCGGGTGCAGGCGGCAGAAAGACAATGTGGCCTGGCCCTTATCTGCTGCTATCTGCCCCGACAGGCTGCGAGCCCAGATTGGGCCTGCAGGAGGTTCAGTGTTTATGGCCACGGGAGGAGGGAGAGAGGGGAAATCTGCTGGGCCAGATAAGTCCAGGAAATGGGGCTGGTGGCTGGAGAGAGTCAACAAAGCTGAGCGAGCAACCGGACCCCTCAGGAGTGCCGGGTGTGACTCCATGTCACGATTCTGTCACGGGCAACCGGACACCTCAGGAGTGCCGGGTGTGACTCCATGTCACGATTCTGTCACGGGCAACCTG
The DNA here is from genome assembly GCF_901933205.1 of Camarhynchus parvulus. Classification (NCBI taxonomy): domain Eukaryota; kingdom Metazoa; phylum Chordata; class Aves; order Passeriformes; family Thraupidae; genus Camarhynchus; species Camarhynchus parvulus. The sequence goes on along the minus strand of NC_044594.1, from coordinate 4,936,876 downwards.
ACACCTCAGGAGTGCCGGGTGTGACTCATGTCACGATTCTGTCACGATTCTGTCACGACTGCAGAGAGGATTCGCCTGCAGCGTCCCTGCCTGCCATGGAGAGCAGAAACATCCTGATCTCTTCACACACCTGGAATGTTTGCCAGTGAAGAGCCCAAACTGAAGATCCTCAGGCCATAAGCAGGCCCCTGAAATAACCCTCGTGGTTTTAATAACCCTCGTGGTTTTAATAACCCTCGTGGTTTTGCAGGACTGGGAGCACGAGCTGGGCCCAGCAGCAGCTCCCAGCTCAGTCCCACCTGGGGTTTAAAATGTGCTGTGTAAATCTGGAAGCTCCCTGGGCCCCGGAGGATCTCCTGGTCTTTGTCCATGTGCCACCAGTGTGGCTCAGAACCCACAGCACGAGGCAGGAGCTGCTCACATGGGCACCAGGAGATTTTTATAGCCACCACGTTATTTTTATAATCACCTGTTATCCCCATGTGCACGAGGGCTTTGGTGGTAACTGGAAAAGCCTGTGGGCTTCGTCTGTAATGTATTTCAAACACAAAAATATCTGGGCTAATTATATCCAAGAACAGCAGCTCACATTGTTCTGGCAGCCCAAAACCTGTTGTAAGCATGGCTGTGGGATGGAAAAGTGAGGCTGTCTGCTCTCCTCTGGAAACCAACTGAAGGGAGCTTTCATGCTCTGATGGCTGTTTCTAAGCAGGAAAACTTCTGCAAACTCCTCTTTGGGGCAGCTGCTCTGTTTTTACCTTAAACTCTGTAACTTATGACAGAGCTTTCATATCTGAGCTACTGAGAGGAAAGGCAGCCTCACGGAGAGCAGAGTGCCACTGATGTCCAACGGCCTCCAGCTGCAGGGCCCTGGGCCACCCCAGCTCTGTCCTGCTCAGGTTTTACTGGCTGAACTCTCTGAGTTCACAGCACTTTCATCTGCTTGCCGATGGGCTTTTCCCTGTGCACTGTCCAGCCCTGCTTTGGATGCTGCTGTTCTGCCCTCACCTCGCTCCAGTAGGTTCCATTCTGCTGCCACAGCCCTGGCACACCCCAGCTCCAGCTGTGAGCCCCACGGCCCCAGGACTGGTGTGTTGGACTGAACAAAGCTCCAGGCACTGTCCCCAGCCCAGGCACTGTCCCTGTCCCAGGCACTGTCCCTGTCCCAGGCACTGTCCCTGTCCCAGGCACCTCTGAGGGCATTCACAGACTCCCAGACTGGTTTGGGCTGGAGGGACCAAAGCTCACCCAGTTCCATCCCTGCCATGGATCCCAGGATATTCCTCAGGTGCTTTCCAGCACTGGCACAGGGGAAACCAGGCCTTCCCTCCCCCTTCCTACAGATTCCTCTTTCACCTCACACCTTCCCCTGTGAATGGTTTGGATCCAGGTTTCGTCCCCTCCAGATTTTGCTGTCTGAAGCTGGTGGGAGATTCCCTGCCCACAGCAGGGCTTGGAATGAGATGATCTTCAAGTTCCCTTCCAACCCAAACCTTTTTGTGAAATCTGCATTTCTGCCATCTCCTCTCCTTGCACAGGGAAGTGCTGCTTCTTAGCTTCTTTTTTCTGTCAAGGTTGAGATTGAAAGTGCTCAAGAAAATATTTCATGTTCAGACTCAGGTGTTTATTTTCCCTTATCAATGTCACAGTCTCACAGCAGTGAGCTCTGCAGTTCTTCACTAACAAGCCACAAAATGGCTCACTATCTTTCTCTACAAGGTCTTTTAAGGCTAAACTGTCCAATTAAGAAATGACACCTAAATTATTTTCACTTTTAACCCAATAACCAATCACCTGTGCCCTGCAACGTGGACTTTTCTGTCCAGTTACACAAAACCACCCAAACCCATGGAGGAGGAAAAGGAGAAGGAAGAAGGAGAAGGAGAAGGAGAAGGAGAAGGAGAAGGAGAAGGAAGGAAAAGAGAGAGAAGGAGAAAAAAAGAGAAGGAGAAGGAGAAGGAGAAGGAGAAGGAGAAGGAGAAGGAGAAGGAGAAGGAGAAGGAGAAGGAGAAGGAGAAGGAGAAGGAGAAGGAGAAGGAGAAGGAGAAGGAGAAGGAGGAGAAAAGAAGAAGAAGAAGAAGGACCAGCCTCCACCCCACAACCTCCATCTTGCTTTATATATCTCACTATATTCTAAACCCTTAAACTCTAAGTTTTCCACCCTGTGATATCACACACTTCTATGCAAACCCCACACCCACAATCCCAGTTCTGTCATTCCATTTTGGAAGCTTCTCCATGGCCTCAGGTCAGTGCAATGTTCTCATGTGGGTCAGAGTCTGTCAGCAAGAAAGTCTGAAACTCTCAGCATCCAGGACTGCAACAGGGAGCAGCTCTCCCTTGTCCCAGGCAGTTTCTTTGGCCCAGAGTTGGTCAGGGCTGGGCTCAGCCTCTCCTGCTGTCCCTGTCCTGCTCAGGATGCCAGGGGGCCCTGGCAGTGCATGGCAGAGCCCTGGCACAGCCATCTCGTGGTGCAGCAAACTCTCACTCACAGCACTGGCCAGGGACATTTCCCAGACCGTGGCTCCTCCAGCTGGAGCAGGGATCCCCCAAACCTTCCCATGGAGAGGCTGCTCCAGGAGCCTTGAATCTGCCTGGAGCCCTGAGTTGCTGGGACAGTGCGGAGACAAGGGCGAGCTACCAGAGCTCCTCAAGGGAAAGCCTGAGTGGGAAGGGCTAAAACACCATTTTTCTGGGTTGTTCTAAATTTCCTCTTTATTTTATGGTTCATCTGATTCAGAGAGAAACCTTCTCTATGGAGGACTGGAATGGGAAACACACTTCCATGTCAAAGCCTTGGAATGGCATCAAGCTGCTGCTTTAGTCATTTATTTTCCTTTCATTCACCTTGGGGTTGGGGTTGTTTTAATCCTTTTCATTCCTCTGCCTGTTTATGGTTTTGATGGCTGTTTTTGTTTTGGCTGCCTCTCTTCTCCCTCCCTTCCCTCCTGCTCTCCTGCACCATCCACAGCAGATCTCACAAGGTGAGATATTTTCTAGGAATTGATCCCTGGGAAGAAATAATGGATGTGTTTGCTTGGCTGGTTATTCTTCTGTGGAGATCAGAGCAGGTGGAGCCCCTTTAGAGCTCCAGAAAGGTCCTCAGGGGCTGCCTGGTCTCTCCTGAGCTGGAGAGCTCAAGTCCAGGTTGGCCAGGGAAGCTCCAAGGAATAATCAGGACAAGAATTTAGGGTTTTGGTTAAAAAAAGAAGAAAGAAACAATCCCAGAGTTAATAAAGACCTCAAGCTGTGGAACTGGGCTGTACGAGGGGAAGCTTTAGCAGAGGCAACAGCAACCTCAAGTTTTATATCCCAAAAAAGAAGATTTTTATCTCTTCTAGAAGAGGCGCTTCATGTAAAATTTACTGAAAAGCAAAGCAACAGCAAATCCTGCAGGGAACCTGGGGTCACTGGGGGCCACTTCTCTTTTCTGAAGAGGCAAAGCTCCTCTGGAGGAAGAGGTTTGTTTTACATTTCTTTTCCATCTTTTCTTCTATTTTTCTAGTCAGCATCATCTGGCCAGGGATCTCTGTGGGGCAGGGACCTCGGAGGGGTGGCAGTGCTGTCACCAGGGCCACCCAGGGGAGCCTCTGCAGGTGCCACTGCGAGGGAGACATCGTGACAGGGTGTCCTGTCACTAAAGGGACGCTGAAGGGGCTGAACATGAAAATCCTGGGCTAAAGGAGGAGTGTCCAGGGCCACGTGTCCAGCAGAGAGAGGAGAGTGGGGGCTCCGGCTGGGGAGGGCTCAGGAGGGGCAGAGCTGCTGTGGGGTGAGGCTGTGGGGGATTCCTGTCCTGCCTCAGCCACTACGGGATTAAATCCCTCTCCCACAGGAATTCCTGTCCCACCTCTGCCACAGGGATTGGATCCCTCTGCCACCGAAATTCCTGGTTTTCCTCTGCCATAGGGATTAAATTCCTTTGCCAAAAGGTTTTCTGTCCCATCTTTGCCACTTTAAGATTAGATCCCTCTCTACAGGGCTGAAATTCCTGTTCCACCTTTGCCACTATGGGATTAGACCTCCTCTCTCTGCCATAGGAATTCCTGTCTTGCCTCTGCCACAGGGATTAGACCCCTTTGCCAAAGGGTTTTCTGTCCCACATCTGCCACTCAGGGATTAAATCCCTCTCCACATGGATGGAATTCCTGTTCCACCTCTGCCACTACAGAATTCAATCCGTCTGCTACAAGAATTCCTGACCAACCTCTGCCAAAGGGATTAAATCCTTTTGCCACAGGGATGAAATTCCTTTTCCACCTTTGCCACTATGGGATTAAATCCCTCTGCTACAGGAATTAAATCCCTTTGCCACTATGAGATTAAATCCCTCTCCCACAGGAATTCCTGTCCCACTTCTGCCACAGGGATTAAATCCTTTTGCCACAGGGATGAAATTCCTGTTCCACCTTTGCCACTACAGGATTAAATCCCTCTCCCACAGGAATTCCTCTCCCACCTCTGCTACAGGGATTAAATCCTTTTGGCACTATGGGATTAAATCCCTTTGGCACTATGGGATTAAATCCCTCTCTACAGGGATGGAATTCCTGTCCCACCTCTGCCACAGGGATTAAATCTCTCTCTACAGGGATGAAATTCCTGTCCCACCTCAGCCACTACAGGATTAATTCCCTCTCCCACAGGAATTCCTGTCCCCCTCTGCCCAGGGGTTGGATCCCTCTGCCCCAGGATTCCTGTCCCACCTCTGCCCACCCCACTGCCTTGGGGTCTGAGGTTTTATCACCCCATCCCTGAACTCTCCTTCCTGCCTTTGGTCCCTGAGGCTTTCTTTGTCCAGGAAATGTCACTGTCACCCTCCTGCCCCACCCACACAGCCTCAGGAGGATCTCTGCAGGGGCTGGTAAAAAACCCACAGGAATTGGGGCTCACACCAGTCCCTGACCCAAACGGGTTTAAGGGGAGTTCTATTCCATCCCACAGACAGTAAATCATTTCCTTGGATGTTTATAAACAATGGGAGTGAAACTCCCATGTTCTGTAAATGGTCAGCACTTTACCAACACCAAACTCTCACTTTTTGTAACTCCACAATAAACACTCCTCAAAATAAATACTCCAAACATGTCCTCAAATCCAGACAGTGAAAAGAGAAAGGTTCTCGTTCCCATCCAACAGACAGGCAACAAGGAAATTAAAATTCCTGGGGCACTCATGAACCTTCACCTAACATTCCTTTTTCAGCAATAATATAGCATCCAACCACAGCAATCCCTTTTTTCCTATGCCTTCATTTTATCTCTGGGACTAAAGCTTTCCCTATGTTGTGATAATGATTTTATCACTAATTTATGATTATTTATTTGAATACACTGACCACATCCATCACTAATATTAGGGTGAAGCGTGTTCTATTTCAAAGGTGGTTTTCCTGCTAGAGAATGATTTAGCAAAGCTGAAATATTTGTCAAAAAATATTTACAGATACACATTTTATTACAGATATACATTTACGGTGGCTTTGCAGATTTTCAGTGGACTTCATCAAAGTGCCTTTAATGATTAAATTAATTAGTGGAAATGAAGGAGCAGATCCATGCTGAAATGGGGATTTCTGAGCTTTCTGGGCTTTCTGAATTAAACCTTTTTGCACTGGTAATTTATGACAGAAAATATTTTTCATGCTAAAATTCTAAATGTGTCCTTTTTAATGACGGAAAATGAAAATAAATTTTAACAGAGAGGATTTTTCTCTCAGACTAATAATTTGATTTCAGGAATATGGCTAATTTTAATTCAATTTAACTGCTCCTTGCAGCTCCAGCTATGCAAAAGTACCTTTATATCAGATGCTGCTTTAAGATAGCACAGGGAAAAGGCAGAAATTGCAGCCATAGAGGATTTTTATCTTGTCCCAAACCCCCCAGCAGCACAGCAGATGCAAACCCAGCTGGACATCTCTCCCTGGATGTTGTTCCACCATTTCTTCCCAAATCCAGGGATTCAGGGGAATTCAGGAGCCTGGTTTTACCCCAGCTCCTGGACTCACCTGTGGGATGTGAACCCTGTGCCCCTAAAGCACACAGTGGAGGTGCCTGCAGTGGGGGCAGGGTGGGGAAGGTGTTTGGGATCTTTTGGAACCCCAGGGAGGTTCTGCCCTTGGTCACTGCCGGACCCTCCCATTTCCCCCTCAAACACCCAAATCTGGGTGCTGTGGTGACCAATCTCACCGAGGCAGCGGCACCTCCCCTGTGGCTGCTCTCCTTGGCAGCTTTTGAGGTGCCATTAAATTGTGTGCCAAGCCTGGCAGAGGAGCAGGGGCCAACAAATTGTCATTATTTGCCCACGGCATGTGGGAGCAGTGGTGAACAGCTCAAACCCCCACATTTCCCTGCCAGGAAGAAGCACAACAGCGTGTGTGTGGTTCCATGTCAAGCGCTGGAGCTCCATCTGCCTTCCCAGACTTTCCCCTTATTCCTAATTAACATGTTGAGGAATTTTAAAATGTAATAAACATTATTTCTAAACAACCCGAAAGGAAAGCTTGCTTCTCTCCGGTTTGATGTAAACATTTATAGCACAGCTCCATCCTTAAACAGTTAATCTTATAGTGACCTATTAAAATAAAATGAATTGTGTTATAATTCATCCTAAAGCAACCTCGGGGTGAGTGTATCAGGTAACTCCTGCTTTTGCAGCCCTCATGACGTTTTTAATCAAATTCAGCTGTAATTGCTAGAGCATTCACATGCCTCTTTTAATACCCTGCCTCCATTTGGGACTCATATGAGTCTGTTTTCTCTTAACGTAGCTAATAAATAGAAAACATGAAAAGAGCACATTTTGCAGGGCTCGGAGCTGTTGCCCCGTTCCGTTTGTGGCAGCAATTGTCTGCACTCGGCAGTGCCCGGATCAATCCCTTCGTGGGGTGGAACCCGCTGGGTTTGTGTCGCTCGCACCCCTTAAAGGGGACAGGGACAGGAGCCCAGGGGAGATTCCATGGGCATCTTTAAAAGCCACGGCCGCTGGTGGAGGCTGCAGTGTCGCTTGTGAACATCTCACCCACGCTTTGGGCAGGAGCAGCTGAAATGGGGCTGTGCCCCCGAGATGTTCGTGTAAACAAAACTGCTGCGCCTTCCCCTGCCCAGGAGCAGGGGGATGGTGCTTGGGGCTTTGCAGTCTCCGACGCTACAGCTGTTTCCAATTTGCCAGCAATTTTCTTTTGGGCTAGTAAAGCTCCCAGGATGGCTGGAACTGGCCACATGGGCTCTGCCTCGGCTCCGGGGTTTGGTTACAAGGGCAGCAAACCCAGCTCGGGATTCGGGGCTGGCGTTTCCCCTGAACCTGGCAGTGCTTTACATCCCAAATTCCCGTTAACGCCAACCTTTAAAGGATTTTTCATGGCAGGTTGTGGTGTGCTCGGGGCTCCCTGCCGGAGCCAGGCGGGGATTGCTTTAAAAGTGCAGGAAAATGAGATCGGGGCAGGGATGGACTGGCGGGTTCCCTGCCCCGCCAGGAAAAGGGGAAGAGGCGTCGGTGAGCAGGAGAGCGGAGCCCGGGTTCCTCCCGAGCCGTGTTCTGTGTAATTCACACGTGGAAACGTGAGAAAAGAATGAGCGATGGCTTTGAAACGTGAGCCCGTGCGGTCCGGCTGGGCACAGAGTTGTTCCCATCCTCGCAGAATAATGAGATTAAGGCTTGCAAAGAGCATTTTTAACCCCTGCACGCGATTTTTAAAAAGCCTTTAACGATGACAACGCTGGTTTTGATTTTAGAAGGATTTTTTCCCTGTTCCCTTGCTGTCCTGATTCTGTCCCGATCCCTTCCCTCCTGCGTGTCCCTCCTGTCGCTTTGCTTTTCCTTCCATCCCAAGGGCGCTTCTCCCTAAACCCCGTCCCCTCACCTTGGGAAAGGCTTTCTCTCGCCGCAAACAACAACAATTATAATAACAACAAAGAATCCGAAGAATTTCTATATTAAAAAGTGGCGAGGTCCCTGGTTGCCGGGTCCGGGTCTGAGTCTGTTTTCCTTGGAAATTGGGAGGAATGCTAAACGCCTCGTCTACCAGGGAGTAAATTGTGTGCGGAGCTCAAGGCACGGCTCCCAGGTTGCCCTTTCACCCCTTCACTTTATATGTTCCTCTTATTAAGGAGAAAAATGTTTCAATATGTTGGAATTTGGGGCAAAGCCGGGAAGGAGAGAAAGAGAATAGAGAATGGAAGAACATTTTCCAAATAGTTTTGGTAACCCTTCTGAGGGTTGCATTTAATATTGATGTTGTACTAAAATCCCTGGAAGTTTTTGCCCAGGTTAGAACAAAATATTGTCTGTGAAGGTTTCTGAGATGACAAAATGCACCAGGAACGTGACTCCGATGGGGAAAAGCCATCCCTGGATTGAAGATGTGTTTCCTTTCCCTCCTGAACACGTTACTGTTTGATAGGCTCTTGTGAAATAGCTAAAAAGAGCTGGAGGTTTCGGCTTGCGGGGAGAAATGCGGAATTCTTTAATGAAAAGAATCGTTTGGAGCCGATTCCATCGCGCTCTCCCAGCCCGTGCATCTGCAGCGTGCTCCGTCATGCTTTGGGTTAACTCTTTTCTAGGTACGAGTCAGGAAAGAAAACCTCAAAATAAGGACCGATGATTTAAAAACGGATATTTGAAACTTCCTTATTTTAAAAAGGGGATTTAAAGTAGCCCTTGAGCTCCACTCAGCGTCTCTTTTCGGCTCGACTCCTCAGCAATATATTTTTTTAAAGTTGCGATTTTGTTTTTCCTTTTTTTCTCTCTCTTTTTCTGTTTTTGGCGTGTTGTTTAAAGTCGCTCATAGCGCCAGGAGAGCTCACGGGGTGAGGATGTCCCATGGCCACGAATAATCTGAGGGAACAGCTGGAATATTGATAAGGGGGAAAACGGAAATCAAATGAAAAGTAGAGGGCAGAGAAGCGAGGGAAAGGAAAGCAAAGCACGTCCTGGAGCTGCGAGCAGCACAGAAGCCCCCTGAGGAAATGCCTGCTTGATGCAGCCTGTCTGGATGGGCTGGGAATTTTAACTTCAGCGCTGCTTTGGATCCAACAAGTTGAAATCTCTCTTCTCCCCGCAAAACTGCAGCGGCGAGGGCAGCGCTCCACAGCCGGGGGCAGCTGGGTTTGCTCTCAACCTGGATCTTTACAAACTGCTCTGCCACTGGCTCAGGGGAAAGGCTCCAAAAGGTGAGTCCTTCCAACCATAGCAATAAGAATAAGGATTCTAAAAGCAGTTTAAGAGGCCTTTTTCTATCGCGGCTGACGTTGGCAGGGAGAGCCGATTGATAAATAATCCGCTGCAGGCTCCTGAGAAGCGCTCCAAAATATGCAGATGTATTTATTTACATGCACAGGCGTAATTACAACAGGGAGGTAAAGGAGGCGGGAGGGGGACGCTAATCAGGGGTAAAGAGGAGAGCGGGGAAAACCAATATGGGAATCCTTGACCCCAGAAAATTTACTGGCGAGGCAAAATTACCTTGTCCCTCCGCTCTGCCTGCCCCCACCCCCCGTCGCAAGTTCAGAAGCAAAAGAAACTGGAATGTGTTAGGAGGGAGGACGACAGGAAAAAAAGGAATTGTACTTATCAGAAACACATTGTCCGCCTTAGAGCCGCTTGCCCTCCCGTGCCAGCTGGACGGGCAATAAATACTTTAAAAATCAATTAAAGAGGGGTTACGTGCAGATAGCGAGCTTTTATTTTCCAGTTGTTGAGCTATGGGGTTTTTTTCTTGTTTTTATTTCTTTTTTCCTTTCCCTGAACTCCACGGAAGGTTCCGCGGCTCCAGGGGTGTCTGCGGGGTCTCAGCTTCATTAGCGCGGGGCTGTAATTAACCCGGGGCTGGCTCGGATCAGACCGGGACAAGCCGTCAGGACCCCACAGCTTTTCCTCAGGAGCCTGGAGAAAATCCGAGCCCAGCCCCGGGGTGCGCGGCTCCTGCGCGGCTCCTGCGCGGCTCCTGCGCGGCTCCTGCGCGGCTCCTGCGCATCCTCCCCGTCCCGCCGGGTCCCTTCCCTGCTGTAATTCCCGGCTCCATCTCGGACTCTTCCTTCCAGCACAGAGCGGCAGGCGGGGATGTGTGTGAGGGTGATCCTTAATGATTCACCACTTACACCTCGCTAATTACACTTAGTTAATTGTTTCTGGCGCGTTCCAGAAGGGCTGAAGACCCCGAGAGGATCGGGGAGGACAAATGAAATCGGTTTGTGGGGGGTTTTGGTGGCTGCGGGGTTGTTTTCCCGCACAGCATCGCGTTCTGCAGCGTCGCTGTCAATCTCTGCAGGGACGATTTGGGGGTTGGAGGCAGAAAACTCCCGGTTCAGCAGGGACTCACCAAATGTGGGGAGTGCAGGAAAACACATGGGGTGCCTTGAGTCTGAGCCAGAGTCTGAGCAGGACCCCAAATAAAAACGGGATTGACAACCCTGAGAGTTCTTTCAATATTTGCAGCGATGCTTCCTTTCAGAGTATTTTTAAATTTATGGTTTAATTATTGTTGGTGGGGAAGGTTCCTTAAATCAGTCGGGGCCGGCGGGTTAATGGCTCGGGATGGTTTCAATGAGAGGCAACTGCCCCTCACTCAGCCCGGGGAAACCTCGGGGTACGAGTCAATGGGGTTAACTAGGCTCGACATGAAAACACGAGTATTTCAGCTGGCTTTTAATTGTTGGCTAAGAAATTCAGTTAATCAAATGTCAAACATTTCCCTCTGCTCTGGTCTAACGTGAAGAATGTTCTTTTCCTGAGGAGGAGGGAGAATCCAAAGGAAAAACCAAACTGGTGTTAAAAAAGATAAACAAACCCCTGCTCTGAGAATCCCTTACTTGATTTTAGTTACTGTGTTGATGTGGTTCCCTGTCCTTTAAAAGTAACACTTAAATGCTTGATCATTCCCCTCTATATTTTATTACCAATCTTATTATTTAGATCAGGCTTTATTCCTTTATTTTTCTATATGCAAATATATGACTGGGAGTATTTTTGTGATTTATTTCAGGTCAAATTTAGGACCTTTAAATATATCTAATAAACAAGTAAGGATGTTTCAGACTGTACCAGACACTTCGTCTTACGTCAAGGTAAGACATGACAGCATCTTTAAACAGGTAATGTCAAAAATTACAATCCTCCCAAATCCAGTCGTTTGTATTGGTTGAAAATCTCATTCTTATTGAATTTAGCAGGGAAAAAAAATCCCTTGATCTTCAGTGGGAGAGGGGTCAGAGAGTGAAATATCAAATTTATTGTGCAGGGCTGAGTCAGAAGTTGTATCCTCAGGGATAAACAACGAGTTCAAGTGGGTTTGTCTTGTACCCCTCATGGCTGCTGGGTTATCCGTGCTCAGGCTGAGTTAAACTCCAGTGTGCTCCTGCTTTGCTGCTCTGGAACCAGCACATGGGGCTGTGCTCCCGGGCTCTATCCCAGAGCTGTCACCGTGGTTCTTCCATTTCCTTCCAGCTTTCTGCTTCCCCAGCCCCCCTCAGTCCTGAGCCAGGGCTGAATTTCCTTTCTCTTCTCTGCCGTGCCAGCTCCTGAGCTCCCTGTGAAGATGATCTATGGAGTTGGGTGGTTTCTGCAAGGTCCACTTCAGAATGGATTTAGAGGGGGAAATATTGAATGAGTTAAAGGCAAACACCTCTCTCAGCTGCTGGAGCAGTGGATGGTTACCCCAGGCAGTGCTGGGTGACACTGGGATTTCTTTCTGTGCTCCTGAAGTTTCTTTCTGTGCTTGAATGTTCCCATGTGATTTAGTGGGAAAATTACCTTCAGTTGTTTTGGTTTTGAAGATCTGATATTACCAGATCTTGCACTTTAAATACTTGTTTGCATTTATTTATTTATTTATTTATTTATTTATTTATAGTTTTTTAAAAAGGATCTTACAATATATTTTGATGGGCCACTTCTTTCTTTTTTAAAGATTAAAACAAAAAACCCAAGCAGGGTTGGCACAGCCTTGTCCCTTTATACCTCAGTTGAGCTCTATATTATATTTGACATCATATAGGGTTTTTTTCACAACAGCTCCCAAGAATGTAAATAAACCAAGCCTGGGACATCTGGGTTACACGTTTGAGGCAAAGCCTGCATGCAGCAGCACTTAGGGAAAATCTAAACCACAAGCCTCTCCTGTCCCTGAAGAAACACAGGAGGGTGTTAACTACAGCTGGGTGGATAATTTGTAATGAATAATTTATTACAGGAATTTGGTCTCTCTTTTTTTCCCCCTTTCCATCTCTCAATGATCTGTGCCCCGGGATTCCCGGGGATGATCCACTGAATGATTCCTGTGAATAATCCCCAGGTCATGGCTCAGTTTGGGCACTTGTGGGACAATCAGCAGTGGAAATGCAAGCTTGGGATGATCCCAGGCCGTGTGGCACTGGCTGAGCTCGTGCAGCTGCTCCACATCACTGCAGCAAATCCAGCCAGGAATGGGCAGGGCTCCCCATGGGCTGATATCCCCCAACCCCACTCCCACCTTGGTGTTTCAGGGAATCTTGGGGTAATTCTGCTCAGTAAGTTCTCATAGCTCTGGATAGATTCTGGAACAAGAGAAATTGTGAAAAACAGCTGGAATTCCAGTCTGGGGAAGGCAAATCCCCTCGGAGCTCCAGCACAGGAAGGTTGCCCAGTGTCACTGGCTGTGGGGATGCAGGGAATGCCCTGGGATGCTCTGGCTGCAATGAGGAGAGGAAGGCCCTGTGCCATCCTCTGCAGTGGTGTCACTGCCTTGGGCTGGGAGCAGATCCAGGGCTGCCCCTGTTGGAGCAAAATTCCTTTGGAATGGTGGAAGTGAGCCCCAGGCCTGAAAAAGTGACCATGGCAGCAGGACTGGGGATCCCGTCCCTGGCTCAGCCTCAGGCAGGGCTGCAGGAGAAGGGCTGGGCCAGGGCTCCCCTGCCAGGAGTTGGTGCTGTATCCACCAGGGAGAGCTCCCCAGGCAGGACTCGCAGTGTGGAGGGAGGCATGAGCTGTGGGTGCTGGACTCTGCCTCTGACACAGCCCTTCCTCCTCAGCTGAGGGTATTCTGGGCAAGGATTCTGTCTCTGCTGGTTTGTCTGCAGAGCTTCTCCTACCCTGGTGGCACAGGGTAAATTATTTGTTCCTGTGCTTAAAAAATCAACAGGATTCCCATGGAGTCTGACCCCAAATCCTCTGGAGGCAAAGGAAAGGTTTGCCCCTGGCTCTGAATGGTTTGAGTTGGGCAGTTCTGTCCCAGTGGCACCAAAAGGTGCCTGAGCAGCTCATCCAGAGCTGTTCCTAAAGCTAAGAGGGTGGTGGAATTCAGGGAAGTTTGAACCCTCAGCACATGGGTGAGGTCAGCCCCTGCCCCTCTGGGTTTGGTGGCACTTCCAGTGACCCAAACGCACCCAGAGGCAGCAGAGAGGCTCTGCCAGTGCCTGTTCACAGAAGGGCTGGGATGGTCAATGTTCCAGGCAGTGCAAATGTGGCTGTGGATCCCCTCCCTGGTGCAGTGAGCTCTGTGTGCCTGGGCAGGGCCCCCCACCCTCTGCTGCTGCCTCTCCCCATCCCCGAGGGTGGCTGCAGCTGAGCCAGGTCCCACTGAGAGCCCCCTGCCCCCTTCCCTCCCTGCTGCCCACCCTCACCTGGGAGGGCTTCCCCAGCTCTGGGGAGCACAGAGATGGAAAAGGAGAAGATTGAGAGATGATTGAGTCCCAATCCTTCTCTCTTTGTGTGTCTATTCTCCTTTCCTTCTCCTTTCCTTCTCCTTTCCTTCTCCTTTCCTTCTCCTTTCCTTCTCCTTTCCTTCTCCTTTCCTTCTCCTTTCCTTCTCCTTTCCTTCTCCTTTCCTTCTCCTTTCCTTCTCCTTTCCTTCTCCTTTCCTTCTCCTTTCCTTCTCCTTTCCTTCTCCTTTCCTTCTCCTTTCCTTCTCCTTTCCTTCTCCTTTCCTTCTCCTTTCCTTCTCCTTTCCTTCTCCTTTCCTTCTCCTTTCCTTCTCCTTTCCTTCTCCTTTCCTTCTCCTTTCCTTCTCCTTTCCTTCTCCTTTCCTTCTCCTTTCCTTCTCCTTTCCTTCTCCTTTCCTTCTCCTTTCCTTCTCCTTTCCTTCTCCTTTCCTTCTCCTTTCCTTCCTTCTCCTTTCCTTCCTTCTCCTTTCCTTCCTTCTCCTTTCCTTTCCTTCTCCTTTCCTTCTCCTTTCCTTCTCCTTTCCTTCTCCTTTCCTTCTCCTTTCCTTCTCCTTTCCTTTCCTTCCTTTTCCTTCTCCTTTCCTTCCTTCTCCTTTCCTTCTCCTTTCCTTCCTTCTCCTTTCCTTCTCCTTTCCTTCCTTCTCCTTTCCTTCTCCTTTCCTTCCTTCTCCTTTCCTTCTCCTTTCCTTCCTTCTCCTTTCCTTCTCCTTTCCTTCTTTCTCCTTTCCTTCTCCTTTCCTTCTTTCTCCCTTCCTTCTCCTTTCCTTCTTTCTCCTTTCCTTCTCATTATTCTCATTCCTTCTCCACCAAGCTTTATTTGCCACCTTCTGGAAAGGAGAAGTATTTTCTTTGTTACTTTTGTGGGATGTGTACACCACCCCCACCAGAAAAAGAGAGATGGGGATTGATCTTTTCTACAAATCCTCCCCAGGAGATGGACAGTGTGCATTCACGTCAGGTTTCCTCTGTGCCTTGGACAGAAAATGCCTCATCCCACCAGGCTGGAGCCCAGAGGGGGCAGCTACAGGGTGTCCCACACCCCACAGGGTGTCCCACAGGAATCCCAGGAGGAACAAATTCACCAAATATCCTGGGACACCTTCAGGTCATGGGGTTCTTGTCATGGCTCCCCAAAAGGAGGCTGAGGTGAGGTGAGGCGAGGGAGCTGCAGGAGGCAGAGCAGGATTTCATTGAAAATGCTTTGTTTTAACAAGGATTTTTGTGTGGAGTCACTCGGATTGGAGCTCAGGGCTGGAACCTCGATTTCCATCACAGCACAGAGGGGTCATTGAGAGCACTGAAAACAGATCCCATAGAACAGGGGACCCAGTCCCACAGAGCTGCTGACAGAGGAACCCAATCCCATAAAACTGACAGGGGAACCCAATCCCACAGAGCTGCTGACACGGGAATCCAATCCCACGGAACTCCAATCCCACAGAACTCCTGACAGGAGAACCCAATCCCAGAGAACTGACAGAGGAACCCAATCCTACAGAACTCCTGACACAGGAACCCAATCCCATGGAACTGACAGAGGAACCCAATCCAATGGAGCTCCTGACACAGGAACCCAACCCCACAGAGCTCCTGCCAGGGGATCCCAATCCCACAGAACTCCAATCCCACAGAGCTCCTGCCAGGGAACCCAAGCTTCTCTCTCACACCCACTTCTTGTAGGGGCCTTAACTTCAATGGAGGGCTGGGAATTTGTAGAAATAAAAAATAATTTTGATCCTTCATGGCTTGTTCTGCAAAACTGTTGAAGAATTTCTATTCCTCAGACCATTAGGGACTGGCTGATCTGTGACTATTTAATAATTCACAGTGTATCAGAGGGTGCTAATCTCATCCAAACACGAGGACTTGACTTTAGAGAATGAAACACAGAATGTAATTGGGAAATTAAATTTTAAAAGAAGACAGTACTGGAATCCTGACTGGAGGGATATGAAAAGAATTAGAGCCATAAGCAAAGCAACATGACCTCTGAATTCTGATTTTGTAATTATGACCATTGCGACAGCTCCTCCAGGTCACAGCAGCCCTCGCTCCCCTCCTGCCCCCACAGAGCTTTCAGATGTGTGTAAAAGCACCAGGATCATTTAGGGGCTCATTGTTCGCCCGCGCTTTTCTCTGCCCTTGGGCAACATCCAAACGCTTCATTCCCCTTTATCGCCTCCTGCTCGCACACTCAGCGCTTCTGCTTTCGCTTCCCGTGCCCTGCCCTGCCCGAGACAGCCCGGGGCCGGCTGAGCCTCTCTCCCTTCCTGCTCCTGGAGCTGCTTTCCTGCTCCTGGAGCCCTTTATCCTGCTCCTGGAGCCCTTTATCCTGCCCCTGGAGCCCTTTATCCTGCCCCTGGAGCCTTTTATCCTGCTCCTGGAGCTCCTTTCCATCTCCTGGAGCTCCTTTCCTGCTCCTGGTTTCCTCCTCCTGGAGCTCCTTTCGCTGCCCCAGGAGCTCTTCCTTGCCCCTGGAATCCTCTCCAACTCCTGGAGCCCTTCCCTGCTCCTGGACCTCCTTACCTTCTCCTGGAGCCCCTTACTCATCCTGGAGCCCTTTATCCTCCTCCTGGAGCTCCTTTCCATCTCTCGGAGCCCTTTTCCTGCTCCTGGAGCTCCTTTTCCTCCTTCTGGAGCCCCTTACTCCTCCTGAAGCCCTTTTCCTGCTCTTGGAGCTCTTTCCTGCACCTGGAATCCTTCCCAGCTCCTAGAGCTCCTTTTCCTGCTCCTGGAACTCCTTCCCTGCACCTGGAGCTCTTTTCTACTCCTGGAGCCCCTTTCTTGCACCTAGAGCTCCTTTTCCTGCTCCTGGACCTCTTTTCCTGCTCCTGGAACTCCTTTTCCTGCTCCTGGATCTCCTTTCCTTCTCCTGGAGCCCCTTACTCCTCCTGGAGCCCTTTTCCTGCTCTTGGAGCTCCTTTCCAGCTCCTGGAGCTCTTTTCCTTCTCCTGGAGCCACTTTGCTTTTCCTGGAGCTCCTTTCCTGCTCCTCGAGGCCAGACCCCTCCGGGAGGTCCCTTGGAGCAGGAGGGGAGCCCGGGGCTGTCCCGGTGTCACCCCCGCGGTCCCTGGGCAGGGCACGGAGATGGATTCTGCTCGGGAAGGAACCTCAGGGCAAGCGCGGGGTTCCCGCTTTAAGCCCGGCTTTAACGCAGCCCTAAGGTTTGTGCTGCAGCACAAAGAAGGATATTCATGCAGGGAAAAGGGGCTGCGTGGCTGGGAACAATATTGGGTTTGTTCTTGCTCTCCCTGCGCTGGAAAGTTTACAGAAGCCCTAAAGAGAGGGGGTAAACTCTTATTTTAAGGACAAAACAGTGGAGGTTTCTTTGGAGCGGGCACTGCCGAAGCCTGGCACGGACACGTCCGTGTCCCGCCCATCAGGAGCAGAGGACAGCTTGCCAGGAAAGAATATCCCGGGATTTCGTTGGGTTTGCAGCGGGACTGGTGCCCGGGGGAGCCGTGCGGGCTCAGCCCGCAGGTGCTCAGGGATGCGGCTGGAGGGGGCAGAAACCAGGAGCAGCTGAGAGCCTGAGCCCGGCAGGAACGGCAAAAGCAGAGAACCAAAGCCTCCCTGGACTGGCTCTTCTCCGCTCCGGGTGCTGATGTTCCCACTGAGTGCATCCTCCAGCGCTTTGTCCTTTTCTGCTTTTTCTATTTATTTTTTCCCCCATTTTCGCCATTCCTGGCATCCCGGAGGGTTCCAGTCCTGCTCCCCCGGGCTCGGGAGGAGGGGACGGGCACATCCAGGGTGGGCACTGCGGCAGCTTCGGGGGCAGGAGCTGCTTCAGCTCCTTCTCCCTCACCTTCCGCGGTCACTAATGACATTTATACCAAATCATTTCTCTTTCTTCCCATTTTCGACACCCATTTCTCGGGGTGCAAACGCTGCTAAATTGTTGGACTTTTAGCAAGTCGTTGATTAACGCCTTATGACAACTTGGTGCTTAAGGATTTAGGTCTTGTTTGCACCGACCTCTCTGCTTTAAAGGGGAAATCCCTCTCCATGTCCCCGTGCCTCCTTCCCGTGCTCAGCCCCGGGCAAGGGCTGGCATTGCTCCTTCCCGCTGTACCTTCAAGACACGGCTTGAATTTAAGTCGAGGTGGGAGAAAAGTTGGTTTTTCTCCTGGAATTGTGGCATGTTAGAGCTTTCTAAAATAAATCGGGCACAAGGGACGAAGCTTTTCCAGTGGCCTCCGTCTTCAGGCAGCAGCAACCAACCCCCTCCCCAGCTCTGCGACCTTTTAATGGCTCCATTCTTTCCCAATTTACAGGAAAAACGCCCCCTCCCAATATGCTGGATCCGGGGCAGTTTGTATTCCAGCCCTCCCTATGCTCTCCCAGCCCCGTGGTTAGAAGGAGAGGAGGTGTGGAGGGAAAGGAGAGCGAAAAGGGAAGAAAAGAGAGAGTGAATGCTAAGGGGAAAAATGCTTTAAATCTTTCCTGTAAATCTCCAAATATATGAAGTCTGAGGAACAAATTCAAAGCAGGCACGGCCGCCTGAAGAGAAGTTAGAGAGAAATATTCTGTTCCATTCAAGCGCATCAAGGGTCTCGCTGAAGTCTTGTTTGGCTAAGGTCAGACGAGACTGGGTTCTCCAATAAAAATAAATCTCAAATTAATTATGGCCTCAAGCGAGGGGCCAGACGTTCGGAGCTAGTGCACTGCAGTCTGTTTTTTTGGCCTTCAGTATTTTTGTTTTTTGTGCCTCAGCTTTTCAATAACTGCGGGATGGGGGAGGGAGGGAGGGCGGGGGCTGTTTTACTGGGACATGGAACTCAAATAAAAGCATCCAGGACACCCCTGGCTAGCCCCGCTCGCCCTCATTGCCATGCAGCTTCAAAGCTCCCGCATCTTCTCCACCCCACTTTTAAGACCTTATGTTCTACCGAGTAGCGATTAGCGGGGAATAACTTCCCGGCTTCAGCTCCCAGATCTCCCGGGCTGTTCCTGCCGGGAGGAGTGACCCGATCCTTCAGTTCTGATTCCCTTTCCCGATTCCCTTTTATTGCTGCAGCTGAAAAGCGGAGGTTTGCCCAATTCATTGGCTCTAAAACTGGGATTCGTTTCGGGGGATCAAATCCCAGGGCTGCATTTTGGGCTTTTTGCTTGTAAGGATGTGGGGTTAGAAAAGAAACAAACAGGTCGCGTTTTTCTTCCTGCGATGGGGTCAGTGCCAGAGGAAAGCCAGAGCCGGGGACTTTGAACGTTCCCTGGAGCTGGGGGAAAGTTTCCCTCCAGGGAAGGCTGGAGCGGGATGAACTCCGGCCCCCTGCAAGTCCAGGATGACGGAATTGTGCGCACGTTCAGAGAGAACAGAACCTGTGGCAGGTTACCTGAAAAGCGGCGTTATTAGATATATAACACACACAGTGCACCCGCGCGGGCTGTGGAAATACACGTGTGTGGAAATCTCGTTTTACAAAGGGGACACTCTGTCACATTTAGGGGGAAATGAGGTTCTTTCTAGCCACAAAGCCCGGGCGTGGATGTTGGGGCTTTTGAGCTCCCCTCCCCTATCCCCGTGTTAGTTCACAGCCACAGCTCCAGGCTGGGCTCAACGAGAGCTCAGCTGATGCTGTTGGGGTCACAGAGGGTGACAGAAGCCAGTCCCCTCTCCCCTCCTCGGAAATCAGATTCCCAACCTGCAATGGGGCTGGGGAAGGTTTTCATTGTGTTTGTTCCTAAGGAATAACCGGACGGTTTTAATTATGAAGCGATGCCCGCTAATCCCATGTGGGTAACAGACAGAAAATCCAAATCTTTGGGGTTCTGCGAGGGATTGGCACAGAACTACACCGAGGGTTAACTCCTTTGGGTCTGGACACGAAGCAGCTCCAGGCCACATCCCCTCAGTGGCTCCTCATTCCTTTCGGATCGCCCCGAGCGAGCCCGGCGTTTTCACCTTGTCCGTGTGGGGCTGGGAGCAGCCCCAAGGACGGGGACAGCAGGTGGGGACGTGCCAGGCGCCCGAGATCCATACTGAGCTAATTAACAACGCCGCTCGACAATTCCGTTCCATTCGTTAACGGAGAGAAATAGAAAAAAGATAATAATAATAATAAATAACAATAATAATCATAGAGGAGTAACTGATTTCTACCAGCCCGTCCCGATGTAAGCATTTGAAATCTTCCGTGGTTGCCAAGATCAAATGATTTTCCAGCTGTCTAGCGGTGACCACATGAAACAGATCCCAATTCCTTTGCTGTATGTACATGAGCATCCCAAGGGCGAGCGACAGATCCAGAGTGGCAACAGATCCTGCTCAGCCCCGTGTCCGCCTTTCCCCCGCCTGTCTCGGCTCCCTCCTTGGTTAGATGCAATAACAGTTAAAAACTCAGTTAGGTAACAGTTAAATACTCAGTAAAATACCAGTTAAAACCTCAGTCAAATACTCAGTTAAATAACAGTTAAATACCCAGAGTCACGGCACAACCACCTAGGATGATTCAGAGCTTGGCGTCCGGAGGTTATGAATATTTTCGCCTTTTCCAAAAAGTATGGCATAACTTCAAAGGTGGCTTTGGGTTTGGTTTTGAGGTTTTTAAGGGGTATTTGTTTTTTTTTTTTTGTTTTGTTTTGTTTTGTTTTTTTTTTTTTTTGTTTTTTTTTTTTTTGGGAGGGGGTGGGGTGGAAGGTGAGGGATTAAAACAAAAACAGAAAGAAAAAATAATACAAAGCTTCTATTTGCCGTTATTTGGGCGGAAAAGAGCAGATTGTTCGGCTTCTCTTTAGAGTCTGCAACACCTCCGCTCATTCCCTTATCTCTTGGATTCTCCCAAATGTTGCTTTAGACCAAACCCCGGAGGAGAAGCGCGGAGCATCCCCTGCCAGCCCCGGTATCACGAGTGACCTGAGCAGGCTCCGCTCCGGTCATCCCCAGACATGCAAAATAAACCCCTGCGGGTCCCGGTGCCCGTCTGGCCATAAAATGCAGAGCTGGGTTCCAAAAATATCTCCCGATGGGATGGCGGGGGGTCTGTTTGGCAACTGCGCGTCTTTGGGAGCGCCGGGGATGCGCGGCGGGGGCCGGATTTGTTTGTCCCTTCAGCTCCGGGCTGAAGGGAAAAAACCGCCTCAAAGGGGGTTTGAGGTGTCGGGCTCAGGGGTTTGGGGTTGTCGGGCTCAGGGGTTTGAGATGTGGGGCTCAGGGAGTTTTGGGGTTGTCGGGCTCAGGGGTTTGAGATGTCGGGCTCAGGGGTTTGAAGGTGTCGGGCTCAGGGGTTTGGGGTTGTCGGGCTCAGGGGTTTGGGGTTGTCGGGCTCAGGGGTTTGATTGGTAGGGGTTGTTGGGCTCAGGGGTTTGGGGTTGTTAGGGTTTGGGGGTCGGGCTCAGGGGTTTGAGATGTCGGGCTCAGGGGTTTTGAGGGGTTGGGGTGTCGGGCTCAGGGGTTTGGGGTTGTCGGGCTCAGGGGTTTGGGGGGTTGGGGGGTTTGAGATGTGGGCTCAGGGGTTTGGGTTCAGGGGTTTGAGATGTCGGGCTCAGGGGTTTGGTTCGGGCTCAGGGGTTGTCGGGCTCAGGGGTTTGAGTTGTCGGGCTCAGGGGTTTGAGGTGTCGGGCTCAGGGGTTTGAGTTGTCGGGCTCAGGGGTTTGAGGTGTCGGGCTCAGGGGTTTGAGTTGTCGGGCTCAGGGGTTTGAGGTGTCGGGCTCCTCTCCCGGGAGCTGGGCCCGTTTTCAGGTGGTTCCCCCCGCCCCTCCCGGATCCCTGGCTCCCCCGCTGTCGGTCCCGCAGCCTGACTCAAAGTGCCCTGTGAGGTCCGTGGGTGACAGAGGCTCCTTCCAGGGGATTTTCCCCCCTTCCTTTCGCGGTTGAGATCCTCAACCTGTCCTCTCCCTCACCCCCCACCCGCGTTGTTTGTCGGGGCTGGTGGGGAGCGCTGTCTAGAGAGGAAACCATTCGGGTTTTGAAAGGATGCGTTTCACTCTTCCCTTTAACCTCTCGCTTTTCTGGTCGCTGCAGCCTCCTGCCATGTGGGAACGCCGAGGGGGGAGCCGGGACCGGAGCACTGCGGGGGGGGAAGGGGGGGCAGGACAGTGGGCACGGAAAAGCAAGAGGAATGAGGAAAGCAAAGGGTTAACGGCGATTTCTTTTAATTGAACTCCAGTTTTGTGGCCCTAGGCAAGGGGGGACCTGACCCCGCTAGCAGCATCCAGATGTGCTGCTCTCGGGGGACCCCGGCGCAGCCCCGGAGCGCGGGGCAGACAGGAGGGGCCGGGGGTCGGGCTGGCCCTGCGCTCCCCCCGCACCTCCCGCTGCAGGCGGCCTCAATCGCTGGCGAGCAGCGAGCCAAAAACCTCCAGGTCTGGTCACGTTCAGCCCCATGTCTGCATCCGAACTGAAAAATTGTAGCTGAATTGATGAGGCTAATTTCAGAGGAGGGGGAGGGAGGGGAGGGAGGGGCAAAGGGGATCTGCGGCTCTCTCCTGCCAGCTTCGGGCTCGGAGAAATAAAGTATTAATAAAGCATCCCTGCCGCAGCCGGGGAGAAACACTGGTGGCATTATTGCATTTCCCTTTTGGAAGGAGCAGGGGCAGGATAACTTTGGATATAACTTTGCTTCCCCTCACCCTCTTCCCCGTGGCTGGACTAAAGACAGGGGGGAACAAAAAGCCTGGACGCGACTGGCACTGGACAAGGTAACGCTCTCCCCCGACGGGCAGGGTGTCCTGCTGCCCTGGCACTTTCCTCTCTTGCCTTCACCCTCCTTTCCCTCGCTGCTCTGCCCCGCTTTGTGGAAGCGGGGCAGGAGGCGGCCCGGCTGTTGCATGGTGTGTCCGCCGTGGTTATTCTGGCACGGGCGGGGAGCGGGGCAGCAGCACAGGCGGGTATTGTCTCATTTCCCCGGCCCTTTGGAAGGGCTCGGCTTTTCCCGGAAAGAGGAAAACGCGCGTTCTGCCGCCGCTCGCTGCGGGTTGAGTGAGGGAGGATCGCACGTCAGGGGCTCGCCACCTCTGGAGCGAGGTTTAAGGCTGAGGGGTTTGTTTGCTGTGCCCGTCAGGACACGGCACCCGAGCGGCACATTCGGCTGGTCCGGTGCTGACTGTGAGGTTCTGACACGTTTATCAAGTGGGGGTGTCCCCCCAGCTCTGAGGGGGTTTCACGTCTCCGCGAGGAGCTCGCACTGGGACAGGAGGCTGGGAAAGGGCTCCCGGCACCTGAACGAAAGGACAGACACCCATCCACGGCAGTGCCTTCCCTTCCCAGCCCCCCATCCCAGCCGCCAGAGCAGCGGGACTGAGGGAAGGGGCGACAGTGGCCGAGAGCCTCGGCTTGGCCGCAGCCCGTGTTGAATCCGTCTGTCTGTCCTGCATTACTGCACTCTGTGTTGAATCCGTCTGTCTGTCCTGCATTACTGCACTCAGCGCTCGCTCCTGGCAGCGGCTGCACCCTCGGCTCACGCTCCGTGCTGGGAGGCGTGAAGGAGAGGGCTCGAAACATGCTTTAAATACGTTTTAATCGCCAGAGTTTTTCTTTTCTCCCTCCGCCTGCCGTCACCGAATTGCATTTACGGTTTTCTCCCCTTAATTTTTCCCGTTGACTGGAAAACGCATTAATAAAAAAATCTGTGGGAAGAGACGGAAATTCAGTGAGTCAGGCTAAAGCTGCTCCAGCCAAAAGAAAAAAAAAAAAGGAAAAAGCCCACGTTAAACGAAGCTGTGAGATGACACAGGCTGCCTAACACGGGCTGGGGTGCGAGGCAAGCTCTGCGCTGGCCGGGCTGTCCCAGCGACAAACAGGAGCTGTGACAGAGGTGGCTATTGTTCTGCCCCTTCTTATCTAAATGGAGCAAATATCCTGTATGTAAAATATATATATTTTCACCAAGAAGGCAGGACCAGCGTAGAGACGAAGGTTTCCTCCTCGAGTGACTTCACTTCCCAAAATTAGCAGAAAAAAACGTTTCATCCGGTTAACTGTCTCTTTTTCGCTCTGCTGCAAGAAGGAAAGTTAAAAAAAGAGAGAGACCGAGAGAGAGGGAGGGAGGGAGAGAGAGGGGGAGAGGGGGTACGGAGAGAGCAACAAAACCGCTGGAAGTGCAGCGAGAAGAGCGAAAAGAGAGAGAAGGATAAAAAACTTCAGGAGGCGTCAGTCGCAGGCTAAACCGGGTCAATGTGTGGAATATTGCTGGTCCCGGCTGGAAGTTTTTCCCGATGGACGGCACTATTAAGGTAAGGGGGCAGGAGGGGCTGGGGGTCCCCTCGGGCTGGGGGGCTCTGGGCGCGGGGCTGGGGGCGGCTCCGGCCGCGCTCCCTCCTCCTCCTCCTCCTCCTCCTCCTCTTTGGCCGCCGCCGCGTCCCGGGGCTCTGCCGTGGCCTCCCCGGTGCTCGGGGGTTCTCAGCCGGTTCGTGCCCCGGGCCAGGGCCCGAGGAGGGCCCTGCAGTGCCCGGCTCGGGGCAGTGCCAGCGGCAGCTGCTGGCCCCAGCGCCGCTCGGAGCTGCCCCCGCTGTCCGTCTGTCCTGGCCCGGCTCCCTCGCCCGGCCCTGGCCGAGGCGCTCTGGCTCTGGTGGTCGCCCGTGGTCCTCCAGCAGCTTTTTGGGGTTTTTTGGCGGGGAAAAAGCCTCGGGCTGGAGGAGAAACATCGCCCTGGCTTGGGGAAAAGGGAAGCAGAGTGAGGCAAATAAACCACCAAGCTAACCAACCTCTGGTGGCCTTGAGCAACCAGGGACGCTGCTGGGGCTGTGAGCAGTTCCCCCTCCTGCCCTCCGGCCGCTCCTTCAGCCCCTGCAGGATAAACCGAGCCCTTCCAAGCTCCCCGAGTGCTTCTGCAAGCCGAGGCAGCACCGGGCTGCCTTTGGGGACCCTTGTGTGACTGTGACGGGCTCTTCTTGGGGAGCGCTGCGGAACAGGAGCCGCTCGAACAGAGGAGCCTTGAAGCGAGAGACGCTGTGGGTGTGTTTGGGTTGGAGGATTTCGAAAGATGCCTATCGCCTGCCTGGGTGGAGTGTCGAGCTCGCCTTAAAAGTGCCTTTTTTTTTTCTTTTTTTTTTTCTTTTCTTTTTTTAAATTTTTTTTTTTTTTTAATTTTATTTTGCTGACCTGGTTAGAACAAAGCTGCAAACGGGCAGGAACTGAAACTGTCTCCCTTAGATTGCAGCTTGTGACAAGTGCACGGTTTGGAAAAGTCTCAAGAGAAGGGGGAGGGAAGGAGATGGACGGGAAGAGAAAATGGAAAGAGGAAAGAAAGAGGGAATGAAAGGGTGAATGTCAGAAAGGAAGGGAGAAAGCAGGAGTGTTGAAAGCACAATATTTGGGAGGTATGGCTGGAATAAGACAGGTTTTCCCCTCCACCTCCTCAGATCTGTAGCAAAAGTAACCTGGGCCTCATTCAGGATACATTTAATGCACCACAACTTTCTTTGATTTGTGGAGCCCTAAATATTGTGCAGTGAAAGTGCAGAAATTCCCCATCTGTGCCTTTGCTGTGGTGCACACGTGGACCCGCTTTTCTGCAGAGGCCAGGAGCCCCCTGCCCCATCCCTAAGCAGAGCTGGGCTGTTCCCCTCTGCCCCTCTCCCCTGGAGCCCCCGGGAGCTGCTCCTGTCCCCGCTGCCCTGAGCTCCCCCCGGCTGCGGTTTGGGGATGAGGAACTGCAGCGCTCCGAGCTGGGCTCAGTCACGCTGAGGCTGCGGCCAAAGGAGGAACTCGGCCACAGCCCAGGTCACTGCCCGGGGCTGGGCCTGCCCTGGGGCTGCTCTGCAGCCTCTGCCACTGCCCTGCCACCCTGCTGCCCTGCCAGGGCAGAATCTGGCACTCCTGGGGCTGGGAGAACCAGGATCCAGAGGCAGGATCCAGAGATGGGATCCAGAGACAGGATCCAGAGATGGGATCCAGAGGTGGGATCCAGAGGTGGGATCCAGAGGTGGGATCCAGAGGTGGGATCCAAAGATGGGATCCAGAGACAGGATCCAGAGATGGGATCCAGAGGTGGGATCCAGAGGCAGGATCCAGAAATGGGATCCAGAGATGGGATCCAGAGATGGGATCCAGACACAGGAATTCCTCCTGGGCTCCTTTACCCAGCTGTTCCAGGCTCAGCAGGTCCCCATGCCCTGTTTGTCCCCTCTGCCAATGTACCCTCTTTCTGTGCTCCTGTCCTGCCCAAAGGATTAGCTGAGACTTCTTGTAAATTCTCATGCTGGGCAGAAAACCGTGGGTTGGAGGCAGCACCAGCCTCCCCATGGAGAGATTGGCTGCAGGGAATGGTGAGACCCCTTTGCCTGGCTTCTCTCAGGTGAAGGGCAGCACGAGAGGATGTGGCTGGAGATGCTGCAGGGTTTTTGGTGTGCTGAGCTCTGTCTTTAACCCGTGCTGCAGGGTGGGTGTGACTCTGAGGGCACATCCAGAGCAAAGCAATTGTGTTAACAGCAATTGTGCCCTCAGCTCTGCTCCGCCATGCAGGCATTGATTTATCTCAGAGCTCTGCATTTGTGTTGGGAAAAATATGGCAAAAAGATGCACATGAGTAACTGGAGAGCAAGAAAAACACAGAGAAAGGTTCTTTCATCATCTACAGCAAGAACATGGGGCGGTCCCAGATGAAATCTGAGTTCCGGCATGGGGAAAGGCACTTCCCACCCCAAACTCAGAAATATTCCTGTCCTTGGAGAGGACAACTGCTGGATTTGGGACAGGGCTGTGCCCTCCAGATTATTTTCTTCTTGAGCAATTTAAATTTGACAAGTGACTGGATTTTTAAGCCTATGCATTGCTATTGCACAGACTAACTGTTTTAATTGAGCTGAAGCCTTTAACTGCAGGCTGGCAGATGCAGGGCTTTGGGTCCAGCCTGCTTTGCACATCTCTCCCTTTGCCTGCAATCTCCAGTCTTTTGCTTTGTCTTAGGTTGCATGACCAAGACAGGCTTGTACTTTTACTCTTCATTGTTTTATCAGAAAGGGTCTTGATGACTCTCTGACTGCTGTTTTAGCTCCCTAGAGTCATTTACCTGCACACCTGCCCCGCTGCAGGTGAAGGGATGAATCCACTGGAGTCTTGAGCTTTCCCAAGGGCTCAGAGCCATGCTGGGGAACAGGGCATGGGCAGAGAATAAATGTGGTTGATCCTTGTGGACATGGATCCCATGTGGACATTGAGTGCAAGTGTGAATTGAGTTGTCCCCAAGCAGGGAATTCCACGGATATAAACATAAACCACAGGCTCAGCTCAGGATTTTAAATTATCATTCCCCATCATGCACTGACTGACATCACATGTGACAGTGCTGAGCCAATGCACCATGACAATGAACACATTTGTATTTATTCTCTAAGGATTATTTCTCTTGTGGAGAATCAGATCACCTGCTGAGGAGGTTGGTGGTGGGTTTTGCTGCATTCTCTAAATAATCTGTGTAATACCTGCTGTGAGCAGAACTGGCTGGCTTGGGAAGTGTTGCCTGCTGAAAGAGCTCTGTGGGGGAAGAAGTGCAGGAAATCTGAGTTATTTCCACCTTCTGTTCATATTCTGCCAATAGCACTGGCAGATGATGATTGGAGCCAGTGTAACTGCTGACTCTTGTGTTTGCACTAATTTTAAATAGTCACCAACATTTTTCTGTGCCCCTAGACATTCAAACCCCATCTTCTTTGGGTTAACACCCCACTTTGACTGACTGGCATTGTGTTTGTGGGACTTGGGTTTCATTGCCTCACAATAAATCAGAAAAGGGCACATCTCAACAACAGCAAGATGCTCATGCATGGCCTTCCTCACAATAACAACTGGTGTGGTTTCGAGCTGCTTTAATTGTTTCAGTTCCACTTTATGTGTGGAGAATAATTAAAGCAAATATACTGGCCAGAGCCCGCCTGTTCATGAAAAAGCACATTTTGTGTGGCTCTTGCCTTCATTCCAGGAAAATAAAATTATCCTGCTGTTGTGGCCATCAGAGAGCCCCTCTGAGGGGCGTTCAGCGCGGATTTTGAATTATTTAAGCGGAGGACAGCAGGGTCCTTGAATGGAGGACGGGTGTGCTGGCGTTGCCATAGCAAAGGGTGGGGCCGGGTTTTGGAGCAATCACTGTCGTTTGTGAGCTGGAGGCGTTTGCTCTCGCTCTCAAACTTGGCCGTGGGGATCTCAGACTAAGAAAATGTTTCCTTTTTGAGCAATTTTCATGTCTGTTTGGCTCTTTTTAATCACCCCGGCTTTGGCCCCAGAGGGATGGCCTTTCCTGGCTAAAGGGTGTTGACTCCTGGGGCAAGGCTCCTAATCTCCACACTGGAAAAATAATAAATAAATCACAAAGATTTGAGGGACAACAACTTTCCATGTTGCTGTCCCTCAAAAGCAATTTGGAACAAAACCATCTGGAATTTCCAGGGCATGGACAGCAATGTTCCCTCCTACCCTAATCCTCATTCAAAGATACTTACATTGCATAATAACCTTCTAAGATCAAAAACCATTTAGAAAGATTTTATGATGGGGATATTTTTTGATGGGGATATTTTGAATTTTCCCCTCGAGATCTGTGTGCAAAGGACATCTCCTGCCTCAGCAGGAACCTCCAGCCTCGGTGTCCTGCTGGGTGCTGCCAGCTCAGAGCATTCAATGCTGACTCCCAGCTGGCAGCAAACACTGGGAAAGCCTTTTCTGAGCCTGTAGCGTACTTTTTCCTCCTCAAAAATAGATGATTTCCTCAAAAAATAAAGGAGGATTTCTCTGAAGAAAACCTTTACCCAAGAAAACAATGCAAGTGCTTGGATTTGAAGCCCTCGGGGTTTTGCTGCGAGGCTTTGAGGAGGTGCTGAGAGCCTGGTGTAGTTTCTCTTCACCTCCACAGGATGTGGTCACTCAAAGGAGTAGCAATGCGTGTCTTGAGGATTTCATGCTTTTATTTGAGTTATTGATTTTAATTCTGGGCTATTCCTTCTGTGAGATGGGGGAAGGAACAGCCTGTGTTCGTGCTCACAGCCTTTCTTGCCCTGGCATTCTGTGGGGTGCAGGATGTTGCTCCTTGCAGGGTCACCACCAGGAGCAGCACAGGGGAGGCTGCAGCTCGGAGTGAGCTCTCGGATGACAGCCTGAGAGGTGAGATGTGCTGGGGGAAGGGCACTTGGAGAAGGTTTGCAGGCAGCAGAGTTTATTTCCTTCAGGTCTGCCCTTCCTGGACTCACGGGAGCATTTTCCTCTTGAGTTCAGCTCCCATCTGCTCTGAAGGGTCAGGTCTGGAACACATGAATGTACAGCCTCAGCACAGAGCACCTCCCTGCCTTTCTTCCCCCACAGCCCATCAGTGTTTGAGGTTCCTTTACAGCCCCCCATCAGCTGCCCTTGGAAAACAAAAGGGTCTCCTTGTGCCTGAGTTCACCTGAGCACTTACAGAGTCCCTGTGTCCCACCTCAGAGCAAACATGCACCAACAGGAGCATTCAAGGAGCCAGGGGAGCATTAACTTCAGGGTTTCAGGTATTTGTGGGTTTGCTGAACCCCTGAAGCTGCAGAAGCCTGGTGTGCATGGATGTGCCCCTAGAAAAAGCAGGTCTAACACATTCAGTTGAGTTCTACAACTTGGTTTGAAGTCAATTTGCGCCAGAAATGTGAAATTCTCTTCAGATCTCTGACCTGAATTGGACAGCAGGTCTGTTTCCCTGCCTGTGCCTCCCCTGTGCTCTGGTGCACACCTGAACACAGGTGCCCCATGAAGCTCCGGCATCAAAAGGAGCTGCCTGAGGCCACCTCAGTGCCAGGGGCCTGTCACACAGCCCTGGGCGAGGGCCAGGGACGTTTTCTGAGCCAACAAGTATTTTCAGACAAGAGTGTGGCTACACATTTATAGCTGGGTTTGAAATACAGCCTAAAATATCCCCCCCAAATGTGGGTTTCTGCCTCCCTTGGGAATCATTTGTCTGAGGTGGAGCTGAGTTGTGGGCTCTGTGTCACCTCAGACACGTGGGCAGGGAGGGTGTCCTGGGCAGGCAGGGTGCCCTGGGCAGGCAGGGGGTGCCCTGGGCAGGCAGGGGGTGCCCTGGGCAGTGAGGGTGCCCTGGGCAGTGAGGGTGCCCTGGGCAGGCAGGGTGCCCTGGGCAGGCAGTGAAGGTGCCCTGGGCAGGCAGTGAGGGTGCCCTGGGCAGGGAGGGTGCCCTGGGCAGGCAGTGAGGGTGCCCTGGGCAGGCAGTGAGGGTGCCCTGGGCAGTGAGGGTGCCCTGGGCAGTGAGGGTGTCCTGGGCAGTGAGGGTGCCCTGGGCAGGCAGGGGGTGCCCTGGGCAGTGAGGGTGCCCTGGGCAGGCAGTGAGGGTGCCCTGGGCAGTGAGGGTGCCCTGGGCAGGCAGGGGTGCCCTGGGCAGTGAGGGTGCCCTGGGCAGGCAGGGGGTGCCCTGGGCAGGCAGGGGGTGCCCTGGGCAGTGAGGGTGCCCTGGGCAGGCAGGGGTGCCCTGGGCAGTGAGGGTGCCCTGGGCAGTGAGGGTGCCCTGGGCAGGCAGGGGGTGCCCTGGGCAGTGAGGGTGCCCTGGGCAGTGAGGGTGCCCTGGGCAGGCAGGGGGTGCCCTGGGCAGGCAGGGTGCCCTTACCACCCTTCAGCTGTATTCACAGCAATGTGTGTGCCAGGACAGTGCCTGCTCTGCTCTGCTGAGTTCCAGATATCAAAGCCTTTAAGATGTTGATGTATTTTCTGCTTGTTTTCTTCCTCCCTCTCATTACCAGGCCACATAATTACTGATGTGTATCTCCCCCGCCGGTAACACCCACCTGGAAACCTGGCTCGGAGCTTACCACAAACGGTGCCTCCCTCCTGCCTCCTCCCCCACCTGAAGCTCTCCTCCAGCCCGAGGCAGAGCCCCAAACCAAAGGGATGTGAAGCAGGAGGTTCAGAGTCTCCTGACAAACCTCTTGCTTCTCCAAACAGCACCACAGGCAAAACTGGGGAATAAAACCCTGGCAAGGACCAGGGGAAATAGAGGAAGGAGGTTCAGTCACCCAGGGGCTGTGCAATTCCAGCCTTTGCTTTTCTTCAGGATGCTGTACAGAAAATAACCCTTCATGTATGTTCAGCATTCTTTCTTTTCCTGATTTTTCACTAAAATCCAGTAAGAAGCACAGTCCAGGAGAGGAAGTGTCATGGATAAGCTTGCTGCTTTATTTGTATTTATTTCCTTCTTGTTCTTCCAGCATAGACCAACCTAGGACTCTACCAGGGCTGTGAAGGAGTCAGAAACAATTAAAATAAATTAGAAATCCTTAAGCCCAGCCTGCCAAAGCTGCACACCCAGGAACTGAACGTTACAATCCCTGTCAGTCATCCAGAGGCAGTGAAAAATAACCCAGTGGGCAGCAGAGCCTCTCATTACTCATCTGCTGATTCCTCATTCAGCAAAAAAACTGCCCTTCTTAATACTGCTGGTTTTGATCTGAGGGGAAGAGATAAATCAGCAAGAATACAGTTTTTTAAGTTGGTTGATGAGTGAAAGAAAGAAACTGGAGTAAGGTATGGTAGGGTCAAGGGAAGGTGTGGTGAGTTCAGGAAACCGACTTCTGTATGATGAGAAAATACTCATTTGAATGGCTTTTATAGCAGCTTGTCTTCAAAAAAAATACAAGATAAGGAAAAGATTAGGAGCACTTAAAATGCTCTTTTTACAGCTAAATGCAGAATTTAGCTCTCTGGCTTCTTTTGAATATCTCTTCTTGTTGTTCCAAGCTTGATTGACTTATAACTGCATTGAACCAACCTCACATCAGTTCCTTTTTATCAGCCAGAGTGAGACTTCCTGTGCTCCGCAGTCTGGTTTCCTGATGTGTTTCCTTTTTCCTTTTAACAGAACAAAGGAAACTGTAACTCCTCTGCTGCTCCTGTTCCCAATCTCCTTGGGACTGCACACACTCTCACCATCCAACCTCTGCCTTGTCTTTTCTCTGCCTGGAGCTCCAGTGCCCTCTTCACCTCTGCCAGCTGCAGAGGGGCAAGAACTCAGTGCTATTGAAAGGAAACCACTGCCACTGGCAGCTTTTAGTAGCTAAAATGTAGTAAGGCAGAAAGGGAAACTCCTCACCCAAAGGCTCAGTGTGTCACTGCAGATATAGGATTTTTAATGTCCAGCTGAAGAAAATATCAGGTGTTGAGGTCTCAGTGATTTGCTCAGGCTGATGTTGTGAACTTTGATACTTGAACCTGGGAATTTATGTCCTGAAATGTGTGGGCCACTGGTGGAAATGCTCTCCAAAAGGTCACATATGCACAGTCACTGCCCTGGCACACAGGGAACAGCAACCCTGTATATTATATTTTAATTTGGATTATTTTCAAATTACCCTCTGGTTTCCCCTCAGCTGTGAGGGGCTGCAGCTCTCCTTCAGTCCTGCCATTCACACAAGGAACAGCCTATGGCTGCAAAATCCAAACCCTGCCCTGCAGTGAGGATCCTTTTCCTTGGGAAAGCCCTTTTTACCCAGCTGTTCTGCTGAGATGCTCCATCCTTTATAACCCCACATCTCAGAGCTGAGGCTTTTTCTGCACAAAAATCCCAAGTTCTTGTTCACTTGACTGACAAGGATCCCTTGTTTTCCTGTTCAGACAGAAGAACATGAGCTCAGAGCAGGACTGAGCAGATGCCTATAAAAACCCTTGAAACACAACCAGAATCCACTGGACAAGTGCAGAGTTCATGTTAACGCAGAGTTCAGAGCAAAGCTGGGCCTGATTCCGAGGAATAGACAGGGGATAGCTGCAAATTCCCACTGAAATCAGCGTAAAGAGTTCATGCTGAGGTTTTATCCCTTCATCCAGACCCAGGAGCTCAGCAGGATTTCTGTGAATTCCGTGAATTCTGTGATTAGAAAGGAGAAGGGAAATTGGGCTGTGCAGCCCCTTGGCCACCCAGGTGGTTGTGGAGCAAAGGGAATTTGCCAACTCAGCCTGCCCAGAGTAGGCAGCTGAAATCCAAGGCTCATTTATTCAAACCATCAGCACTCAGGAATGGCAGAAAATGGAACAGGATTGGAGATTCTGGACTTGGCTGTTTCCTGGATATGCCTGAATGTGTCTGTGGTGTGGAAGGGTGGCCAGAGCAGGGCCCTGGTTACACCAGGCTGAGGCAGCAGAGGATTCAGGCAGAGTTTCCAGGGAATCCTGCTCACCCAAGACTGAGGAAGCAGTAAGAGCTGCATTACTTTGATCCAGGAAAAGAATTAACATCATTTGCCCCCCTACAGAACTGCCTTTCTGTACATTTCTGTGCACTGCTTTGAGGTGTTCTCATGCACCTTTACCTCAGAAATGTCATTTTTAATCAAATCACTTTGGGCTGCCCAGCTAAAGGCATCAGAAAATTATACCCTACTGTAAAATTCAGGGGAAAATCAAGGAAGCTTTGTCTTTTCTGCTGTGTTCTGTTTATGGAACAACTTCTATGCAGTGTAATTCAATTTCCATAAAAACTCCATTGATTTAATCCCTATTAAATTCTGAGGATTTGTCTGTGAGAGTTGTGCTGCAGCTCAGCCTTTAGGACTGGCTCCTGATTAGAACCAGAAGTCGTGGCTCTATGATTAATTCCCTGTATTATGGGAGTTGTCTCCAGAGGTTCCCATCAAGGAGAACCCTGGCACGTAGAAGGAATAAGAGCCCAAAATCCAAGCAGGCAAAGGGAAAAAGGAAAAACAACCAAGAGATGAAATGCAGGAAGCATCTGGTCACTCAGCAAGGCACCAGCAGAGATGCAAAGATTCTGTTCACAAGTTCCTGGCGTCAGAATTGCCCAGGGACTGGTGAATTTTAAACACCTTCCATGGTTCTACAACAGAAAAATCACCAGAGGCAGCAATGATTGATACAGTACCAGCTGAAAAGGGGACAGATCCCTTCAACATTAGTCCCAAAAGCCTGAGAGCTGTTTTGGGCAGCTGCTGGAGGTGTCTCCAAGGCCACTGAGGATCCAGACCAGAGGTCCTTCAGGGCCACTTTGCTGCATCAGGGACAATTTTTCTGCCCATGACACTCCCAACCCGAAGCAGAATTCACATGACACGAGCTGTAACAGCCTTCCTTAATTAGATCTAATATGCCCATGTATATCTTTGCACAGCACAAATATTTATATTTAGCAGATATTTCTAAACTCATACATCTGACTTTGCTAGAACCAACCAAGCTTTAAAATAAGCACACACTGGAGTGATTTGTTAGGCCAGAAGTCTCAGTATCATCCTGCAAATATTACCAAAATTGTCTTTAACAGCTCTAGTGACAGGGAAGGAATGAGCCCTGGTGAGGGACAAAGAGCACGGGTCAGGGTCTGGGACCTGCACACATTTCTCCTGAATCTGTTTTTCTGCCAGAAAAGTGTGTGTGCAAGTTTCATGTGTGTCACACTTTACCCCAGCAATGGTGAATTCCCCCAGGACACTGGGATTGTGCTGGAGATCCGAGGTGTCTCCAGAGCAAAGGGGGGAATGCCATGGCTCCAGCTCCTGCCCTGCCCACCCTGATCCAGCCTCTGGGCCCAGCCTCCCAGGACACGGTTTTGTCCTGCAGTCTGGGCTGCAGAAAGGGGAGCAGGAGCACGGCCAGGTCCAGGATGGAAAGTGCTCTTACCCACACAGGAACTGGACAGAGAAGATGCAGGACAGGACTTTGCCCTGGCACCTCTCGGGCTTTTCCTCTGTGCTGCTCTTGGCAGTGAGTCTGGATCCTCTGGAGTGTGAGCAGAGTGTGCAAGGCTGGGTAAAACCTTACTCACATGCAGCCCATAGGATCCTTTTTGTGGCAGGAAAAGTGTGAATCCAATCTTAACTCCAAACCCAAACTCATTCCTGCCAGGGACAACATTTTCTGTCTGTCAGCGTTGAAGTTGTGTCCCTCCCTTTGCTGCTCTCCACAGGGCACCCCAAACCCAGCTCCACAGCTACAGGAATGCTTTCCCAGAGCAGCAGGCAAAGGTTTCAACAAAGGGACAGAGTTCATCCCCTTCAGAAAGGGAAAGCAATGCCCTCAAGTTCAAGCTGGCTTGTGATAAATCCTCTGGATTTGCACCACGGCATGTGAGAGCAGACGTGCTCTCATCCTCACAGGACACAGCCTGCTCAGTAATGGATGGAATAAACTTGCAGTTTGCTCCCTGCTCCTCAGTTTTGGTATTCTCCTATGTCATGTCTGCTGCAGGAAGGATGTAATTATGGTTGGTTGTTAGTGTGAGGAATTATTTGTGCTGCAGCAGTGCCTGGAGACCAGTGTGGTCTCTGCTGTGTGTAACAGGAGAGTCCTCCTCAAAATTCCTGAACAGTGAAGAAAAGTTCAGGCACTTCATTTGAACTCCAGAGTGGAAGCAGTTCTAGGGCTCTGCTCTGCTGTCAGACAGGACGAGGTTCTGTCATTCCCAAAATCTCCAAGGTTTCTGTAAAGGATTTTCTTTCCACCCCCACTGCTCCCCATTGCGCAGGACTTCCGTAACTTCTTCCTTCTGAGGTTTGGACACTTTCTTCTGACTTGGGGCTGGCATTTGCTCATGACTGATTCATGCCTTTCTCATGCCAGCACCATTGCAGCACTTTCCCTTCGCAGGACTTCTGTGGTGCATTTACAGACCACTGCTGTACCTCCCCCTGGCATTTGCTGGGACAAACAAAGCCCTTATACTCCCTTAACACCTTCCTTCTCTGGTTATTCCTTAGCCCTCAGCTGCACCTGATCCCATCTGGATTTGCCTTTTCTCAAAAAAGTGGCACAGGCTGTTCCCAGGGCATGGCTGGAAATACCCTCCTGATGCAATCCTGGGATTGGGATGCTTTAGCTTTTTTAGGTTCTGGTGAATCAGAAAAATCTGTGCTGTTAATTGACTCCAGCATTTGTGTCAACAGTGCCCAGCCTGGCTCAGTCAGCTGTGGTGCCACTGTAGGCTCCCAGGCACTGCAGGCTCCCAGGCACTGCAGGCTCCCAGGCACTTCACCTCTCTGTACCTCAGCTTCTCCTCCATGGGACCCGGCAAATCCTCTGTTCCCTCCCTGCCTCCTCTGCTCCAGTTGCAGCAATGCTGTCCCAAGTTGGGAATGACTTTGGTTCTGCTCAGGAGCAGCAGAGACCTCAGTGCAGACCTGTCCTGCAGTGACATGGCATGGACAGAGAGATCAGTGGTTGGTCCCGTCCTTGTCCTTCGTTAACATCCCACAGCCCCCTGCCTGTCCTGGGAGGTGGATGTAGCTCCCAGCCTTTGGGGTCCTGCATGTATTTGCAACATGACTTTGGAGAATGGCAGGAATGTTTTCCCACAGACCAAAGGCCACTCCAGAGGAGGAGGCAGGGTGTGAAGGCCTCCAGGTTTTCCAGGGGTTTGCAGCAAGTGTCCTGGAGGGAGAGGAGGAGGCAGCAGAGTCCATGTGTGTGCCTGTGGAGCTGCTCCATGGATCCACACACACAGCACTGCCAGTGTTTCAGCAGGGCCTGAATGCCAGCTGGCTCCTTGCATAAGCCAAACTTGATGTGTTTAAAAGCCAGCAGCCAGCACAGGCTCAGGACTCTGCTTCTCTCTTTCATCCATCCGTTTCTTACCCTATTGCAGTGTGAGGTTCTGTTGTTTCAAAACTAACAGCTGCAGGCTTCCAAAAATAAAAAAGAATTCATGAATTAACATAACCCTAAGCCACAGAAACTCCACCTTGTGAGCAGCCCTTTGCTCACCACGTGCAGCTCTGTGCCAGCCTGGGGGAGCTCAGGTGGCCGGGCAAACCTTTGCAAATGTGGGATGTGGAAGGTGTGGGCACTCAGCAGAGAGGGGACATGTGGATGGAACAGGGGAGCAGAGAAGCAGAGAGGGAGCTGGCTGTGCAGAGAAATCCCTCCATGTCCTGACAGACCATTGTCCCAAGTGCCACCAAGGTCTCTCCTCACCCAGATTGTGACCTCAGCTGTTTTCAGGTCCTGAGGGCTCCATTCTGGTTGATCTGAGCCTCCACAAGGTGTGTGCTGCTTTCAGTGCCTCTCCTAGCACACAAGAACCACTCTGTGGTCCCCTCACATTTCTATCAGTGCCTCATCCCAGGCTCCTCTCCCCCTGCCTGGGTGTTCGGGGTGCCCACAAATGCAGCAGTGGGGGAGACAGGTGGGCACGTACAGGGTTTGTGCACACAGGGCTCAAAGGATGGGCAATGCCCTGAGTCAACAAAGGGCTCTGGAGTGTCATCAGTTCAGGGATTAAAGGGATGTGCTCTCACCCTGTACAAACAGCAGGGTAAAGTGGTGGAGTTAAGCAAACAGCTGTAAAATGGCTCAGTCTCAGCTGATGCTGATTTCATGTATCACAGAATCACTGCATGGGGTGGGTTGGAAGAGACCTTAAAAATCACCCTGTTCCACCCCCTGCTGTGGGCAGGGACACCTTCCCCTAGACCAGGTTGTCCTGGCCTTGGACCCTTCCAGGGATGGGGCAGCCACAGCTTCTCTGGGCAATCTGTGCCAAGGTCTCAAAATATGAATTTATGATCCAGGACACTTGACATTCATCCCTGGCTCTGCCAGTGACTTTTTGTGCAGCCTGGAGAAGCCACTGAACTCTCAGGCAGGCCTGTCATTCCCTGTTTATCCCCGGCCTGCCCATCCTTGCACTGTTTGGAATAGGAGCCATCCCCAAGGTATATTTGCCCAGCACAAGCACAGGGACAACTTGAGGGCTGCTCATCCTGGGTTGGGAGGTGAGAATTTCCTCAGGAATCATATCCAGGACCTGCCCTTGGATATTCACCTTCTGTTCTGACTCAGTTAAAGGGTTATGGAGATAAGGGTACTTCTAGAAGAGAAACATGTTCAGAAACCTGCCATTATCTGTGACAAAGTTTTCTTAGCATATGAGATCCTAATCAGACATCTATTATTTAGTGAGAAGATAAGAAGGAGAGATCTCTCAGTTGGTATCTGCTCTGCTCAGCAGATAACAATCAGCTCACATGGCCCTCTTTAGAAACTCTCAACTTTGGGCAGAATCAAACCAAGTGGAGTCTCCTTGGCTTTATTCCTCCTCCTTACCCAGAAACCCAGAGCAAATCATCAGAGGTTTCTGTGCCTTGATTTTCCTAATTGTAAAATAATAATGGGAAATGCTCTTCTGAGTTAAAGCTGAGAAGTGACAAATCTCCACAAAGAGTTTTGTAAGCCCTGGAAAAAGAATGTGCAGGTGCCTGAAATGTCAGCAGAAAATCTCTCTGAAATCCAGTTCAAAGCAGCTGGATGCAAGAGTTGCAGCTTTTGAAACTAGGAAAGAACTATTTATAGGAGATGAAGTGTTCTGGTGCTTGTGAAACACAGAGAGAAACAGTCTGTGCTCTGCAGCCCTGCAGCCTAAAGCAATGCATTCACAGGGGCCTCGTGGGACACCTGGCACTGGCTTTGTGCAGCCCGAGCCCTCAGCCCCAGCAGGGATGGGGATGCACCCCACAGAGCCCAGAGCCCCTGGGATGGAGCTGCATGGCCTGCCCAGTCCTCCTGGGGAGACTTCTCCCTCCAGCCCTGACAATCAGAGATGCAAAGGCCACATGAGCCAGGGGCTGCTCTTTGGGGCAGAGAGGTGTGGGGGGTGTCTGGGATCACAGAAACCCTGTGCTCTGGTGATGTGGTGCCAGAACCCGAGAGCAGCAGAGGAGCACAGCTCCCCTGGCCGTGCCTTGGCTCTGTCAGTGCTGTCATTGTTTGATTTTGGGCTGCTGGGACAGGTGCAAATCTGCTTCCAGATCACAGCCGGGTACATGGCAGGCAAATGTTCCCAAGAGGCCGCAACAACAAGGAACAGCTCTTGTCTCTCAATGCTCCATAGAACTGGGAGCTCTTCTGCAGCACCTGACGGGGCCTTTCCTCCTCTGCTGCACCTTTGTGTCTGCCTGGACAGTCATTTAGTGAGTGCCATTTGTGACGAGCTGATTCTTAAAAGACAAAGGGGTGAAAAAAAGGCACTTGAAATGAGTTTTGGTTTTTGAGCAAGCTCAGAGCCCTGGCTGGGTACGGGGGCAGTGGAAGAGTGAGTGCAGGTGTGGGAGGCTGTTGCTTCATCACTCAAAGAGAAAGGATGCACAGGCTAAACAAAAAGATGCAGAAGGCAAATGAAAAGGTGCTGAAGTTATATAAAAAGATACACAAGTTATACAAAAATATGCACAAGCTAAACAGAAACATGCAGATCCTCAATAAAAAGATGAATAAGGTAAATTAAAAGATGCCCAAGTTGTATAAAAAGATGCCCAGGTTAAAGAAAAGGGTGAGCTGGGAAGGCAACCTGAAGCATGGAGGACCTGGTCCCCTTATGAGGTCACTCATCTGCTCTTCTGGGCATGAATTAGTGTGTTTTAGAAAAGTGCTTATTATCTCACTAGGTCAAGGACATTTGTTAGTGCAGGAGCTGAGAAAGGTGCCCTGAAGCCCACGTTTCCTCCCTCTGGTTGTACCTCAGTGGAGTGAGGCAGGGTGGGATGAATTTCTGGAATATTAGGACATTCAGGAATATTCTTTGCACATAAACAGCAGGAGCTTAAATTGTTACCTTACTGAAGGCAATGAGGACAGCCTGGAATTTGTGGTTTTTATGGACAGCAATACTGCAGATTCAATGAAGCTTCTGCACCCCCCCAAAGGCACAGAGGGCCCTGGGAGGAGCCTGGAGTGCATTCCCTGTTTGCCAGAAGAGCTTGAGGAGCATGAGGAGCTGGTGGGAGCCATCAGGCAGGTGACAGCAGCCACCAAGGCCCCTACAGCCACTGTCACCCTGGCACCCAGCTGGGCCCAGCATAAAGCCCAGGTGTGATGGGATCTGGACACCACATGGCCAGGGAGGCTCTGGGAAATCAGGGAACACAGAAAAGCCAGAGAGGGGACAGTGTGCGGCCAACTGGCTGCTGCAGAAGGATGGAAAAAGGACACTGGGTGACACGGCAGTGCTGCTGCCAGCTCTGGTGGGATTTGGTTTTCATCTGGAAGGCCTGAATTCTGCTCCAGCTGCATTAGGATATCACCTTTTATTTAATAGGACTGAATTTCTTAAGATTGCAGGGAACAGCTTGAAATTATATCCTAAAAAGTTTGAAAAGCTAGTTATAAATACAAT
Organism: Camarhynchus parvulus; assembly: GCF_901933205.1. Taxonomy (NCBI): domain Eukaryota; kingdom Metazoa; phylum Chordata; class Aves; order Passeriformes; family Thraupidae; genus Camarhynchus; species Camarhynchus parvulus. The sequence goes on along the minus strand of NC_044594.1, from coordinate 4,897,224 downwards.
TCCATGTTCAATTAAGGTTATGTTCAATTAAAGTATGGGACTGGAAAGCAAAGCCCCTCATGGCTTGCTGTGTGCATCCTACTAAGACTCATCAGCACCTGCCATGAATAAAAGTGTAAAAACTTACAGCAGGATGGCTTTAGGAGTCCAATGTTAGTCTGTGAGTGATGAACTGGCAAGGGAGGGTCAGGTAGAACCTGGAGGGTCAGGGATGGACAAGGATGAGTTTATAAAGGAGATCTGAGATGACCCAAAGCAGACCCACCTGGGGAAGCCTCGAGCCCCACTGTTGTAGGATGGAGGAAGAAGTCCTGGGGCAGAGCACGGGCCGGTGTCAGTCCTGCCTCAGCCGGCACTCCGGCACGGATGGGAGCTCTGACAGGTACGAGCTCATCACTTCGAAATTAAACCTGGCAAAGCCCCAGCAAAAGGCTTTTTGGGAGATGAGGTCAGGTTGTTCTGCCCCCCCGACAGCCCGTTCGGGCTCTATTCTTGCCTCTCTCCTGCAGACGATGAAAGGAGCAGGGCTCGGAGCATGTTTATTAATTCGGGATGACAATAGGACACCTGGACCAGCACCTGTCAGAACAGGATGCAAATGAGCCCGGGGAGCTGCCCGCGCTGCTGCAGCCCTAATGAAGCTCTAATAGCACTGATAATGCCTCGCACGGCATTCACGGGGCATTGGCTCAATTGCAGTAATTAATGCGCCCATCCCGAGCCGCAGCTCCCATTCACGGGCACTTCCTGATGCTTTGCTCTAGCTGTTTGGTTTTAAACACACAAACCCGGGACTTATTATATTTGCAAACAATGGCCTCGTGGAGATGCTCTGATTTACTGCAGAGATAGAGGGGGATGATCTTTGAAAGCCTAAATTAAAGCAGGATTTCCTTCTGTTTTCTCAAAGGAAAGGTTAACATTTGCTAATAACTGTCACAGGCTGCAAACGGTCTCAGTGTCATATGATGGATTTTTCTGATTGCTTTTAATCAAAGTTTTCAGATATCGTGGGGTGTAAACAGAGAAATGAGCTGAGCGCTCATGAGTTGAACAAACCTCAGGAGATGTGACTCAGATAAGGAAGAACTGTTCTGACAATGAAGTAATAGCAGGTTCTTTGCTGCTCGAGTTCCACTTTTTATCATTACTGTTTTAGCGTTCCCCATTCCATATCTGTGGCTGAGATAAACTGCTCAGCAGGGATGGACGTGTGCTAGCAAGGCTGTGTGGGAGGGTGGAGGGCTCTTTACCCCACAGAGATATTAAGTTGCTGCCCTATCTACTTCACCTCCCATATTTGGAGGGGTATTTTTTTGCCTCTTCAGGGAAATTTAGATGAATTAGAAAAAGTCTATTTACATGTTCAAATCAGAGAGAGATGGAAAAGGTGAGGCTGGGGATGTGGAGATGATCTGTCCATGAAAATTATTACTTCTTGTTGGATGCCTTCCCTCGAAAAAGGGATAAATGGGGAGGTGTTTCAATACCCCATCTGAAAATAAAGGACACAGAAATTATCCCCCAAGAGAATTGCAGGAAAGGAGGAGTCTGTGCTGCAGAGCTGAGCTCTGATAAAAGGCATTTTGTGCCATCAGCTCCTTTTTAATAGGACCCAAAATGTGAGAAGAACTTCTGTGTGGCTGCAGCAGGACCTGCATTTCTCAGTGACTCAGGACACGGATGTGTGAGAGGCTGTTTTCCTCTCGTGCCATCTCAGGGGGGATTTGCAAACCTGCAGAAGCCAAGTTTTGGGCAACCCCGGTGGTACCAGGGCTCACGGGGAGAGGGGGGTGGGGGGACTCCTGGTGCTCAGCAAAGCTGGAAAAGGCCAAGGAAAGCCGAGGGGATGAGGGAGTCTGGCAGGAGCACATGGGGTGAAGTGCATGCAAAGCTCCAGCTGACACAAGCTGTGTCCTCTCCCACGAAAAGCTTCATCATAATCTGTGCAAACATCACTTCAGGATAAACACAATCCTGCTATAAATACCCCCGGCCATTTCCTGTTGTTCTTTCTGCAGCTTGCACAGGGTTTGTGTCTGGCTGAGGGTGTGACTGAGTCCACACAGCCACACACATGTCCCCTGCTCCGTGCTCCAGTGAAAATGGCTTTTTCTGCTTAAAATCAGCCACTCTGGGGTTTGTGCCACTGAGCTGAATGCTCATCCTCAATGAACCAGGAATATCCTTTATGGAAGGAATTCGGGGCAGCAAAATGGTAAATTCTGCTATTGTTATGAGTTGACTTGAATGTCTATATGCACTTTATTACAGTTAAATTAATGACACTTCGATACTTAATTACACTTTAATATACATCCCTGCAAGTGTCCCAGGCCAGGCTGGGGATGAGGCTTGGGGTAACCTGGGATAGTGGAAGGTGTCCCTGCCCATGGGGTAGAACAAGATGATTTTTAAGGTCTCCAAACTCAAACATTCAGGGATCCTGTGCCATGGTTTGTCACATTCATCCACATTTCTATCCCAGGCTATTTCAATTTATATCCATTCTTAATTTCGACTGTCAAAGGAAATCAAGCACATTAAAACCTGAACTGAGAGAAGCAGAAATGCAAACTCCTCCTGGCTTGTTTTATGGCTGATATTTACTGAATTTTGTGGTTTAAGAGGATTTGTTATTTCAGTGAAAATGGAAGCAAAAGTCACACTCCCATCTGCTTGTTAATCACAGAAATACCTCAAGGAGAAAGGAAACAAATTGAGCAGAGGGCCCTCGGTCCTCATGTGTGAATTAAGTCTTTAGAGAACCAGATTGAAAGTTCCTGCAACTACAGAATTTTTAGCTCAGCAGTTTCATTCAAACCACTAATTATTTTTTAAAATTTTTTAAAATAGTGTTGGCAATGTCCTTTTTGCTAAACAGAATGAACTGAAAGCCTAGGTTATAAATACTTGGCTTAGGCTTTCTACCCAAATAGAGCTAAAAACTTCGGGTCATACATTAAAGATAACTTGGGCACATCCAAGGAAGATACTGTCCTGTTTGAGTCTTTAAAACTCCCTTCCCAAAGTGAAAAACAAGCCCAGATTTACATTGCTCAGACTTATTGAGCTTGGATCTGTCTTTGTGGTTGGTTCTAATCAGAGAGTCAATCCCATCTTTATGAAACTCCAGAAATTATAAATCGTTCCTTCAGTGTATATGAGAAAATGGGAAGGGAATTTTTCAAATCATGGACAGACTGGAACTGTCCCACTGGGGAAGGAACGAGGGCCCCACTGATCCCTTTGCTCCTGCCCACAAAATCAGGCAGGAATGCTCAGAAGAAGAATATTCTTTTAAAAGCTCACTGCAAACCAGTTTCCCTGTGACTGCATGGCAGTGAGGCAGAGTGGGTGTGTACAATGGAGCTGCTTGCTGTGAGAGGCAAGGAAATGGGAATTGCAGGCAAGGCTGGGGAGAAAAGGCCTAATGAATGAAACAGAGACAGAATGTTCTGTCCCTGCTCTGGCTGGTTGAGGCTTTACCTCTGTGCTGTTTTATATGGGCTGAGTGAAGGCACAGAGTAGGATCTGAGAAGCTTTAAATGAAGGATAAAACATATTTGCTTGCCTGATTCAGATTTTCCCTTTCAAAGATGCCCCTGAAGAAAACCCTTGTTTGCACATCCCACTGTAGCTCAGCACCTGAGGCAGTGCCCTGGGAACCCAAATCCTTGTGCTCTCAGCCCAGTTTTGCTGCAGTTGTGCTGTGTGACCCCCAGAGAGTGATGTCCTTGGGCCTCCTGTGACTGTGTTACAGAAAAGTTGTTCAGAGATGAGAAAAGCAGTGTGAAATCTGCCCCTAAGGGTGACCTTGAGTGTGTGAGAGAGAGGCAGGCAATATTTTGACATGTTTAACAATCCCCACCAACATTTTTCCTTGATGACACTGAAAAAGTTATCTCCCCAGTTAACCCTGAGGTCCCCTGGCATTCCCAAACATGTTCTGTCTGTGGTGACATGGAGGAGGAGGGGACAGTAAAAAACATCAGTGATTACATCAGTGTAAGATAGGTAAAATGATCTGCCCATGATCTCCACAGCCTGTGCTCCCCCAAACCTGTATTTATGTGTGTCATTAGGCTGTGACCAATAGGAGGTTTTGCCCCACCAGCTTCTCCTGGGAGCTGGCTCCTATTTCCAACCTATTCCTCCTCACATCCCTGGCAGTGCCCAAGGCCAGGTTGGGCATGGCTTGGGGCACCCTGGGACAATGGAAGATGTCCTTGCCCATGGCAGGGCTGGGACTGGATGAGTTTTAAGGACAAACCCTGCTGTGACTCTGCAATTCTAATTTTGAAGTGCTTTACCCATTTTCTCTCTCCCCTCTATTTTGTAGTAACTCCATCAGGGGTTTTGTCAGCAAGTCCCCAACCAGGCCCCAGGTGCTTTCAAAGCTTTGTTCTTTGTGAGAGACTGATTTTTTGACTGACAACCATATAAACATCATCTGAAACAATGTTTGGGATCTCTTTGTTGCCCCCATGGAAGAGAAATTCCATCATTACCCTCACCTGAGACCTCCAGGAAGAGGCAGGGAAGCCCCCAGGGAGGCACTGCTGAATTGCTGAAATCTCACTCCCAGAGGATGCTGATGAGGAAGGTGACTGTAAGACCTGCCATGAGACACTTCTGCTTCCTCCCTTGGATGTTCCTGTGGGACCTTCCCAGCCAAGGAGAGCCTGTGTCTTCAAAGGGGCCCCACTGAGCTCCCTGAGTGCTGAGGAAAATCAGACCCCCTGAAAACTCAGCTCAGGTTGCAAGAGCTGCTCAGACCATTCTGTGTCAGGTACCCCAGGAGGATCCACTTTTCCTTGGTCTCTCTGACACCTCCATAGTCCTGCCAGGATAAGAATCTGATGTAGTGTGAGTCACCATGACATCAAAATGCCAAATGTTAGTGGTATTGAGGTACTTGTGCAGTCAAATGGCATCAGCCAGAGCCAAAAGCAAAACAGATTTTCTTAAATTATTTCTAAGCATCCAATTGCTTCTTTAGTATTTGTATAAAGTATTAAAAATATAATTAAAAGTCTACAGATTCCAGCTGCTTGGCTAGTGGAAGTTTTCCAGGACAGATCCTGTGTGAGTTGGAGTCATTCTTGCATTCACACAAAGCACAAAAATACACAAAGAATTGCAGGGAAGGTTGGGTCACACATCACCCCAAAGGCAAAGGCAGAGCTCCCAGTGGCTGTGCTGCTATGGGGAGTCTTAATTAGTCCCTGTCCCCAAAGGCTGTGACAGAATTCACTGTTTGTACCAGGGACAGACACAGGAGAGTCCTGTGAGATACAGTCTGGCCTTTTCCTACGTGGTGTCTTTTCCTCAGAAAGATGCAAATGGATCCAAGCCCTCCTGTTCCCTGGAAAGGCTGAGTTCTGACGGGCTGCCCTACCTCGTGCCTTCTCAGGTTTTTCAAGGCTTCCTTTGAAACCCCACTTTAGTTGGAAACCAGTTGCAATATTTTAAGGAAACTGAAAAGGTTAAAACTGCAATGGAACACTCAGAATATCCAAAGCAAACTTTGGTTAATTTAAGGTGGAATTTTCTGGATAATTGTTTTGACCTTCTGTCCAACATTAGGATTGAAAATTTTCCCCCAGCCTCCAGAATTTTCTCAGGATATGACAAGGATCTCCCACCACATTCTGGACTTTTCCATCCCTTACTCCATGGCCTTGACACCCTTTTTACCCCTCATTTGACACAAAATCTTTGGCTAGAGCTGAATAAACAACTTTGCTGCCGAGATGGTAAATGAGCCCCCATTTCCCAAATGTCACTGTAGTACTGAAACCACAGGACCATCTTGTGGCCGCTTCCTGGCCATTTCCTGCTTGCTTGAAAGCTGAGGAAATGAGGTATGCTGAGGTGTGAACTGTTTGTTTGTATGGGGAGAGCTCTAAGAGACAGAGATACAGCCCATGACCAAAGTGCTCAGAAAAGAGAAAAAAAACCCTAAGAGCCCGTTCCCAAGGCATTTACAAATGAATGTTAAATACTGCACCTGGATTAACCTGCAGGGACTGCCTGACACTCCCAGCCAGGGCAGAACCTGGCCTTGGCTTTGGACTCTGCCAAGGTGTGCCTCAATGGATTTTCTTTGGGTTTAAGCCCTCAGTTTCACTAAAATCAGGAATGGGTCTTTGAGGGGTGCTTGGTTGTTGGTTTGGTCTGGTTTGGTTTAGTCTGGCTTGATTCAGTTTGGTTTGGTCTGGTTTGGTCTGGTTTGGTTTGATTTGGTTTGGTCTAGTTTGGTTTGGTTCAGCCTGGTTTGGTTTGGTTTGGTTTGGTTTGGTCTGGTTTGGTTTGGTTTGGTTTGGTTTGGTTTGGTTTGGTTTGGTTTGGTTTGGTTTGGTCTGGTGTGGTTTGGTTTGGTTCGGTCTGGTTTGGTTTGGTTTGGTCTGGTCTGGTCTGGTCTGGTTTGGTTTGGTTTGGTCTGGTTTGGTTTGGTCTGGTCTGGTTTGGTTTGGTTTGGTCTGGTTTGGTTTGGTTTGGTTTGGCGTGGTTTGGTTTGGCGTGGTTTGGCTTGGCTTGGCGTGGTTTGGTTTGGCGTGGTTTGGCTTGGCTTGGCTTGGTTTGGTTTGGTTTGGTCTGGTCTGGTTTGGTTTGGTTTGGTCTGGTTTGGTTTGGTTTGGTTTGGTTTGGTTTGGTTTGGTTTGGTTTGGTTTGGTTTGGTTTGGTGTGGTTTGGTTTGGTTTGGTCTGGTTTGGTTTGGTTTGGTTTGGTGTGGTCTGGTTTGGTTTGGTTTGGTTTGGTCTGGTCTGGTCTGGTCTGGTTTGGTTTGGTTTGGTCTGGTTTGGTTTGGTCTGGTCTGGTCTGGTCTGGTTTGGTTTGGTTTGGTTTGGTTTGGTTTGGTTTGGTTTGGTTTGGTTTGGTTTGGTTTGGTTTGGTTTGGTTTGGCGTGGTTTGGTTTGGCGTGGTTTGGCTTGGCTTGGCTTGGTTTGGTTTGGTTTGGTCTGGTCTGGTCTGGTTTGGTTTGGTCTGGTTTGGTTTGGTTTGGTTTGGTTTGGTTTGGTTTGGTTTGGTTTGGTTTGGTTTGGTTTGGCGTGGTTTGGTTTGGCGTGGTTTGGCTTGGCTTGGCTTGGTTTGGTTTGGTTTGGTTTGGTCTGGTCTGGTTTGGTTTGGTTTGGTTTGGTTTGGTTTGGTTTGGTCTGGTTTGGTCTGGTCTGGTCTGGTCTGGTTTGGTTTGGTTTGGTTTGGTTTGGTTTGGTTTGGCGTGGTTTGGTTTGGCGTGGTTTGGTTTGGCTTGGCTTGGTTTGGTTTGGTTTGGTTTGGTCTGGTCTGGTCTGGTTTGGTTTGGTTTGGTTTGGTTTGGTTTGGTTTGGTTTGGTTTGGTTTGGTTTGGCGTGGTTTGGTTTGGCGTGGTTTGGCTTGGCTTGGCTTGGTTTGGTTTGGTTTGGTCTGGTCTGGTTTGGTTTGGTTTGGTTTGGTTTGGTCTGGTTTGGTCTGGTCTGGTTTGGTTTGGTTTGGTTTGGTTTGGTTTGGTTCACTGTGCAGTGCTCCCGTTCTCCTGCCAAGACAAGAGCAGGGCCACCCCTGGCAGTGACCCAGCCACAGGGACAGTGTGAAATGCCAGCCCAGGACTGGCACAGCTCAGGCCACAGAGGTGCCCCCTGAATTCCTTGGGCTGGGATGGCCCCTCGTCCCCCTGCCCTGAGGAACCCGGTTGGTACCAATTGTTCCAGCCCTGTTCAGTCAGAGCTCTGGCAGCCTGCAGCCTCTGCCCTGAGCCCTGCCATGGAGCTGGCTCTCTGCAGGGTGGCTGCTGCTCGCTGCGGGCAGGGCTGGGAGCAGCCTGGGTTATTAGCAGGGAAAGCTGATTGATTTATGAGAGCAGAAGTCTCCTGTGCTCCAGCACAGGTTATTCTGCAAATGCAAACTCTCCCTCACTTCACACACACAAAGTGGCCGAGCGCTGTGTTATGAATGGGCCCCTTTGTTACCCCGGCCCGACACCACAGACTGTTTAGTTCATGTCTGTGCTTTAGCAGAGGAGGACAGGGTCTGCAAGACAGATGTGCCCTTTAATTGCAGGGAAATATTAGAAGATCGTTAAGCCATTTCTGACAGGGCTTTCCTCTGGCTCAGGGAGTGGGGAGTTGTTTCGGGAAGGCCAAGGAGCAGCCCTGTCTTGCCAGCCCCACAAACAGGACCTTGTCCTGCTCCCTCACCCCAACACTAAACAAAACCAGAGGAGGTTCACTCAGAAGCCCCACTTTGCTGGCAAAGCTGCAGAGCTACATCTCAGAGAGAACTCTCCTTACACTGCATCTGATAAAAGGCTTTTCAACACAGCTCAGGGGACTTGCCCTGCTGGAGATAAGAGCAGCACTATCAGCTCTGCTGAGAACATGGAGATGTGCCGAGGGTTCTGCTTCTTATTTGTGTTACTGAGCCCAGGCTGAGTGAAAGAAACTCTCCAGCAAAAGGAAGACACTTTGCAGTCAGCTTAGAAAACACCCCAAAGTGCAGGGGGGAAAGGCAGATCCTCTGCTCTGCAGTCAGTTCAGAAAACACCCCAAAGTGCAGGGGGGAAAGGCAGATCCTCTGCTCTGCAGTCAGTTCAGAAAACACCCCAAAGTGCAGGGGGAAGGGCAGATCCTCTGCTCTATAGGAGAGAGTGTTGGCGGCAACCTGGGGTTTAGTCTTGGTTTAGTTACACTGACACAATGACTTGGAGCAGTGTTTGGGTGCTTTGTGTTAGTTTCCATGCTGCAAAATCACTGGAACAGCCTCATCTGTGTCTGCAGGGCACCCCCGAGATCGCGGCTTTGTTTTTTGGGATCATTGCTGTGACAGAACTTGACAGCCCCTACTATAGTTATCAACTCAGAGCTAATGATTTTAATTTAAAATACAGCAAAATAAACCAGGACAAAGCCATCACATTGATTGTACAGGTGGGGATCTGCTCAGGGATAATGTGAATCCCACAGAGCTCTGAGAAGAGGTCCTGGGAACAGCAGAAACCTGCAGAATCAGCCCCAAACTGGCCCTTGGGGACAGGGTGAAAGAGAAGGAGAAGGATGCAGAGCTGAGTGACCTGGCCAAAGCCACAGCATTGAGCAGGCTCCAGGCTGGGATTCGCCTCCTGGCAGCCCTGGCTCCCAGCCCCTCCCAAACCCACCAGGAGCCTCTGCTGCAGCTCTGGTCTGCCCACCCCTGCAGCAGAACATCCAAAATCCCTGCCAGGGGCTCACCCACGGACCCTGCTGCACCAGACATTGGATCTTCCAGGCATGGAAAACTATCCCTGGGCACAGACTTGGACCATTCTATGGTTCTGGGGCTTCTCGAGGTGCCAAGGGACCTCATTCATCTGAGCCGGGCTCAAAGCCCTTCTCAGTACCACGCTGATAAAGCCAACATCCTTTCTGTTAATGGTCACCGATAAGAACTTTTGGACAGGGTTTTTTGCTCAGTCTCAGAAGAAAGTCAGTTTTGCTTTGTCTATCAACCCTACCCCTGGGATAACACTTGGCTGTTCTGTGGCTTCCTTCTCCAAGTACAAGGGATTTATAAAATCTGAGCTCTTTGGGGGGCAGCATCACACAGACAGGGAAACTGAGGCATGGGGACATTAATACAGCTGTGAAAGAGCCCTTTTTTTCAATTTTACTCTCACATCTACTGTTGGGTGAGCCCAGAGCCAGTATTAACTGCCTGGTTCTTGTAGATTCTTGCTGATTCAAGCCTGGTTCTTGTAGCTGTAACACCAGAGAAGGCCTTGGATGTGTTTATTTAGTAGGAATGTTTGTCCTCAGCAAGAGCTTCACTATGTTTATGCAGCAGAGGCTCTTTCTCTGCTGCAGCTCCCTGGACCTGTTGGTGGGGTGGTCTTTGCTCTGCCATATTTGATATTAGGAGGAGGAACAGCACCTTGTCAACTCCTTTTTGTATGGCAATGTTAACTTTGTGCTCCAGCCCAGATGCCAGGATGGGATTCAGCCTTTTTGTCCAAGAGGTAGGTGTGATGGCAATCCCTGAATCTTTCCAGGACCTTCCTCTTGCACCAAAATTAAACCATTGGTGTTCCTTTGTAAAGAAATCAAAAGCCCCTGGGAATTTCCACTGGTGTAAACTGAGTTTTCCTGTTCAAATATCTCGATGGAGATTGACAAAGAAAATATCTCGGTGTAATGCTGCCGAGCTGTTTTCCTTGGAATGCCACAGGCAGGCTTGTTCACAAAATCTCTGCTTTTGCTATAGGCGTAGGCAGAAACAATCCCCTCACTGGAGCCACAGGGGCTGGGCTTGGTGCACAAGGAAAACAGGGATCCTGCCATCCCAGCAGGGTGGCAGCCCTCAGCTCCACTGCCAGGCTCAGCAGAGCAGCTGGGGTGTGGGTCAGGAGCCAGCAGAGGCTGCAGTGCTGCACAGGGGCACCCGAGTGTGCCCAGGGGCAGGGAAATACAAACCTGGGCCAATCAGGAGATGTAACCTGATATTTGAGAGGGATTTATGGCACTGTGGCTCCCAGCACCTGTAAATGGGAGTGTGATTTGTGTGACTTCAGGCTCTTTGGGAATCTCTCTGTCAGGACCTGTCCATCCCAGTCAGAGCCATTTGTCTGCTGCAGAGGCAGAGATCAGACTCCCAGTGCTGGATCAGGAGCATGCATGTGGTCCTTAAGGAACGAACAGGCTCCTGTGAGTCCTGGACCACCTCCCCCCTCTCCTCTTATCTCTGGGTTCTGTGGGATGCAGGCCCTGACCCAGCCCAAGGAACCTTCTCTGGGCTGAAACCCCGAGTTTGTGCTCTGATGTCTTGGGCACCCAGAGCCTGAGCTCAGATTTAACCCAAACCCAGCTCTGGCCTCAAACCCCGAGTTTGTGCTCTGATGTCTTGGACACCCAGAGCCTGAGCTCAGATTTAACCCAAACCTGGCTCAGGGCTTAGGACACAAATAGACTCAAGACCTCTGACTGGAAAACCCAAGCCACATCTTATTTTGGATTCAGCTGCAGGATTTTGTTGGACTTGTGTTTGCCCCCATAGAGTGTCCAGACCTTCACTATGCACTGTAGGTGTCAGTGATGGATTATTCCTTATACTTCCTTTTAGCTGAGCATTCCCTCGAGAGCTGCTGAGGTGCTGCAGGCTTCAGGCCCAGGGAGCAGCGCAGGCTGTGCTCACTCCTGGAGATGCTGCTGGGATCCTTTCATGCTGTTGTTTTTCCTCAGTCTGGGATAAGTCATCTCGGGCTGCAGGAGCTTGTTTTGTTCTCTGTGGATAGAAACAAAGCAGCCCCCGATGGCCGCTTCCTGATGGGCTTCCTGTGATTGTGCAGGGAACGGTGTCAGGGAACAAAACAGGATACGGCACGGGCTTGTGAATGTACCGGGGACAATGGTATCAAAGTGGAATAAAAATAATGAATGGGCACTGCTGGAGCCTTGAGTCACAACCTGAAATATTTGTGTCTCCCGAAGCTGCCCCCTCCCACCTCTTGAATTCCTGGGAGAATGCTCTTTTTACAGTTTCCAGTGCTTTGACAGTAGGAACCCAGAGAGAAAAGATGAGGTTTTGTGGTTTGTACCGATTCCTTTGTGCTTTTGAGACTCTGCTTTCTGTCCTTTTCCAAGGCAGCCTGAGAGGAAGCCCAGAGATGGGACAAACCTTCTCGCATAACAAACCCCCAGTATTTTGGGGCTTCTCCATTTGTTGTTTTCCTTTCTATGGCAAATTATTTATATTGAAAAGCTTCAATTTATCTCTGCATGTTGGAAACAAAACCACCAGGATTGTCACAGTCTCATTTTCTGACACGAGTAAAAATAGCCCCCAGAAGCTCAGCTTTGAGGGACAAGGTGACACCACTGCAGTGGTAGATGCAGCTCAGGGTGAGCTCAGCTCTCCTGACACAGTGCTGGGTCAGTCTGCAAAGTCCTGATGGAATACTGGCCCCTGGGAAGAGCCTCTGGCAACACATCAAGGCGAGGGGCTGGGCACGGGGTGCTCCAGGACAGAGCTGAGGTCAGCACAGCATTTCTGCATTTGCGCTCTGGGATTCTTGGGGTTTGTCAGCAAGCCAGACTCTGAAACCATCTTGCAGTTTCCCTCCCTGTTTCTTCAGCAGAGAAGACCATAAAAATGCTACAATAATATTTACTGAAGGGTGCATGTTCCCAGTTAGGTCCATGTGTCTCTGTTTACAAACACATCTGCTCAGAGCAAGGCAATTATTTTAGAAGCGTGAGGGGACAGAAAAATGAAATGAAAAGGAAGGTGAGCTAGAGCTGGGTGGATTTGAGTGCTCAGCCCTGGGAAGCAATCACCCAAGAGTGTCAGTCTCAGTGAGAAGGGGATACAGCTTTGGAGGAGAAAAGCTGTGGGCACAGAGGAGTGGAGATACCAGCACAGGAAAGTGACTGAGGGGAGTGTTAATACCTGGCAAAGGCTGATTGATTTTCTGGGAACGTGACATGGCTTGGAAAACCCGTGAGATCATGAACAGTCCTCAGCCTGAGCAGGGTCAGGCCGGTTAATCCATAAAGGTGAATCCTTTTGAGTTCTGTGTCACTTCAGGCTCCTGGGAAGATCTCCAGCTCAGGACTGTCCATCCCAGTTAGAGCCATTTTCTGGCTTTTATCAGATGCCAGATTTCCAGTGATGCAGTGAAATTACCTGCCAAGGTAAGAAACCTGGCCCAAGCCATGCCAAAGGTAAAGCTCCCAGCACTCAGGACATGTTTCACTCTGGCCTCATCCTGAATTGTCTCATGTGTCCTGGTTGGCAGAACCAGGCAGGGAACAGAAGCCAGGGAATTCTCTGGGAAGGGCAGCCAGAAGCTGTGCTTTGTCCCAATGGACACACACCTCATCCCAGTGTCAGTCCCAGCAGGGTGGGGAGCCCTGGGGAGGGCAAGAGTGCTTGGGGAGCTCCCTTTTCACAGCCCTGGGATGGGATGAGCCAGCTGGGGGCTGACAGGGCTGTTCCTGCTCCAGGCACAGCTGCTGCTGCTCATGTTCCATGGGAAGAGCTGCAGCATGCTCCAGGATTTCAGGGTGATGGGATGGTCCCTTCAGCCTCAGTTTTCACCACATTTACTTTCCAGAGGTCAAGGGGCCACAGAGATAATTTGGGTAAGTTCTTTTTAAATTCTACCTCCATTCCTGGGCCTATGCTGAGACCTCACAGAGCCTTTTCCTGGGGATTTCCCACAGTTCCAGGCCTGGTTTAAGCCTCCTTATCATTATGCTTAATGCAGCAACTTGCTGGAAAAGAGAAACTGTCACCTGGTTATTCCCAGTTGGCTGGAAACAAACCAAAATAGGCCCTGAAACCCTTAATGTGAAGTCTAGACGGAGGAAAAAAAGTCTTTGGTCCAGATCCTATAAAAGTGTGCCTGAAGTAAAGTGCTTTTCTGAGAATTGAAGTACAGAAGAATGATTTATATTTTTATCCTTTTTGAGTCTGCTTTTGGGGATCTTGAGATGAAAATAATAGAGCATTGATTTTAGCAGCCTTCTTTTACCCACTTGATATGAAATTTCATGGGAATAGTGAGCATAAAAATAACCCCCAAAAGATAAAGATATATGGGTTTTTTTTCCTTCTGAGGAGTTTTGCCAAATCATTTTGCCCCAATTTTGAGGTGTCTAATTTCAGCATGATTTTGGTGGCTTTCAGTGTTTTTGCTGTTTCTGCTGCTCTTACTCCTGCTTTGTTTCCCCCTAACATGAGTTACCATGTTGTGGTTTCCCATTCATTTGAATTGTGAAGGAATTACGGTGTGTTCCAAGGCTGCCAAGCTACCCTTGGATGGAGTAGCCTGGGTGGAAAGAGAAGGAAGGGGGAGGAAAGGGAAGAAAAGGCAGCCTGGGCCGAGTGGGTGGCTCTTTGTCCAGGTCACTGTCCTGCTCTGTGGCTCTGAGCAAGTCTCCAGTGCAGACTGGGGCAAAACCTGCCGTGTGGGATGCCCTAAAATTATTGAATGAAAACCCCTCCTTCATACCCACAGAAATCCTCAGATCTGCAGAGAGTTGGACACTGTGTTAAAGGCTTACTGCCATTTTAACCCTGAGTGCTGCTGCAGCAGGGAAGGGGGCTTGGAGCAGCCTGGGATAGGGGGAAGGTGTCCCTGCACTTGGCAGGAGGTGGAACAGGAGGAGCTTTAAGGTCCCTTCCAAGCCAAACCATTCCATGACTCTGTGACAGCAGCCTGCATCTCATCCCTTCCCTCCTGGGGCAGGGCCAGCTCTGGGCAGGGATTCCAGCAGCTGGGATGTCCCAGCCCCATCAGCAGCAGTGGGGAAATGCTGTGAGCAGCACAGTGGGGGACACTGGGCAGTGCTGCAGGTGGGTACCAGGGGGAAGAACAGGGCACCTTGAAGTGACAAGTGACACCCTGCTATACTCACCAGGGGGATGATGGATCTCCAGCTGCAGCCAGGAGATGCTCCTAAGCAGGACTTCAGTGGATTGTGAAAGGCACAAGATTGGATTGAGGTTGCTGGCAATCAAATGTTCATGATTACAGTTTTCTAGGGGGAGTTCTGGGGAGCCTCTGCCCCAATCACATCCTCTAAGGAAGGTGGAATAGCAGGAGCAAGCCTCAGGAAAAGTGGTCTGGAAAAGCTGCAGAGGGAATTCTTGGTTTGATTGGGAGCAAGGGAAGAGTGGAAATCTGAGAGTGTGCCCAAAGGATTCCTGTGCGTGCCCCAGAGACAACACTGGCCAGGGCACAGGGCCCCACAGTGTGTACAGTACAGGGCAACAGAGGAGGAGAAGGCAGGGAGAGGGGAATGCTCCCAAAGATCGAGGACAGGGATGAGAACACTCTGTCTTCCAATCCAGTGCCCGATCCTCCCTAATGTGCTGCCCCACAATCAGCACAGACCCTGCTCCTTTTTGAATTTCTTATTTGACTCATTTTCTTGTAAGTCTGATGTTATCTGTGTGCTCGTATGACATGTTGGCAGCAGAAATGCTGACTTGTAACATTACAGTGCCAAAGTCATCTCTACTCCAGGATTGCTCCTCGGAGCAAACCCTGGGCCATGTGTGACACTGCTGGACCTTGGATTTTGGTTACATCATTAGGTCTGGGCTCTTCAGGTCTGTGTTGGCAACATTCTCTTTACAAAAATATTTCAAGAGTGATTTTCTCACAGGACCAGGAGTGGTGAAATTTTGGGGAGGGGGAAAAAGGAAAGAAAACAGCCACCTCTCTAGCAGTGGAGTCATCTCTCCATGGCACAATGGTTCAGGTACTCAGCGCTGTGTTCTCTTCTAAGGCAGCCTTTGTGGAGGAGGATGAAGCTTTGATCTTTAGCAATGCCTCTTAAATGTGGTTATGGCCAGAAAAATGATTGTATTGTAGAGAGCTAAAGGTTGATGTTCAGTGAAATCTCATTGCACACATATTGCACACCTCAGTTATTGGGGACACCTGGGGTGACAGCACTGACTACTCACCTCACCAGCCCTTGTTCCCCTGGCCTTTCTCCTGTCTCAAATGTCCTGTTCAATTCATTAACTAAGTCAAACCTTAGCTAAAGCGTGTGTGCTCTCTGCCTTTGCAAGGAGATCAGGAAAACTTGGTTGAAGCACTGGTGGCTTGCCAGAATGTCAGACTGGCTGTTCCTGCCCTCAGGGCCAAGGCCAAACTGTGCCTCCCGCTATGTCCTGCTCACACCTGGGACCTGGGTCAGGATGGCTCATCCAAATAAAGGCAAACCTGATAATTCACTCTCTTACAACTGGAAACTGCTGTATAAATAAGAGGCACACCACAGATTCCTGTCTGAGGGATGCAGGAGTGTGTGCCAGCTTCTCCTTTGGAGCAGCCACTGGTGGGCTGCCCTGCAGGGGCTGGGCTGCCCAGGGAGCTGGATGGGCTGCCCAGGGAGCTGGATGAGCTGCCACGGCAACATTTATGCCAGGAATGTGATTAAAACATGGAAAAACTGAGGCCAGCCTATTCCCAGAGGCACTATAAGGTAACATATATGCCAGAGTAGCACACACAGCCCCTGTCTCGGCCTCAGGCTGGCCGGCCCAAGGCCACAGGCTGAGGTAGCGCCGTGGGGGGACCTGGCGGGCTGTGCCTGTCTGGGCAGGCTGTGTTGGCACCTGCACACCTCGGAGTGCTTTCCCAGTTTCCAGACACTGAGCAGCTCTCGGTTCCAGGGATGAGAAGCTCGGTGTTTCAGGGAGCCGCCGCTCTGTCCCTCAGGCAATCCCCCTGAGCAGGCCGGGCCTGGCAGCTCTGCCGGGGAGCACAGCCCTCGGCGAGCACAAGGAGGGCGGTGCACATCCCCACAGCTGGGGCCGAGCCCTGCCCCTTCCAGGAGCGCTGGCCCGAGTCCCAGGCAGCCCTTGCCCTGCCCAGGGGTCCCCACCAGCCAAGGCTGCCTGCTGCTTGCCCCTGTGTTTTTTCTGAGCTGGATGTGGGCGCAGGGCTGAGCGGGTGGCAGCGGGACTGGCTCAGTGCCACTCGGCCTGCCTTGCATGTCACCAGCGCTGCTGTGCTGTGCCCCTGGAGCCGAGCAGGTGTCACCAGCTATCTCTCCTCATCTGCCTGGTGGCACAGCTCCGCTGGGGCTGAGCCTTTGCTGCCACCAGCTCGGGTTTAGCTCGAACCACTCCTGGGCCAGGAGCTGCCAAGAGCAGCCGGAGCATTCGGATTTCTTCTGTTTTCAGGATGAAACCGTTCATGCAGCACAAGGCAGAGCTCCGTCCCAGTGCCCCAGTGAGGTTATTGCTGTCCCAGTTAACACCAGTTGCATGCAGGCAGCTCTGAGCAGCCACTTTGTCTTTCAAGGAAGATCCTTATCTGAGGAGGCTCTCTGCCACACACTCTGTGTCGCAGAGCAGTGTGTACTTGCTTGTATACGTAAAGTTGTATTTTGTGCAGCCCCAGGATCTTGGTCCAGGGTTATTCTGTGGAGTGTTGATAAGTTTGGGGGGTTTTGGGACAGCCAGAGAGATCCCTGCTTTCCAATTTTTTAGCACCAGAAAATTTCTTCAGAAGAAAATGTCTTTAGGCAGAACAAGCAGCCTGGAATTAAGAGTGCCTGACTAAGCTTGAATTCAGAAGAACCCTCCAACCCCTGCATAGGTCCTGCTGAATTGCCAGTAAAAATCTTATGAGCAACCTCTCACACTGATTTTGTGGGATAACTCTCATTATTGTTATTTTTCCAGATATTGTTTCCCTAAAACAAAAACCAATTTTTCTATGTTTTTAGAGTATGATTTTAGACTGGAAATCTCCAAACCCAAACATGCAGAATATTTATCTGATGAATTTGCAGTGGTACTCACATTTCCCTTGTCTCTGCCCAGCTGAGACTGGGTCTAGAGGGCCCTAAGCCAGTCCTGCAGCCCAGTGTGGGGTTCACCCACCACCTCAGGTGGGAAACCTGACACTTTCTGTACTGTGAGGAAGTAGAGGCCTGCAGAAAATGTCATTTGGGAACCCCTGCCTGGAGTGAATCCTGACCTCAGCGATTCAGAGGAGAAGCAAAGCCTGAGCTCTGATGGGAAGGCTTTGCTCCCCTTTAAGACTGAACCGTCTCTTGTTCTTGTGCCTTCCTGCACAGGCAAAGTTTGCAGCCTGGAGATAAAGCTAGCCCTTAGAGGGATTTCTGACACAATTCACACCAATCCTTCCCAGAGACACATTCCACTCCCTCCCTTACTCGAAAGCTGAAAAAGGGAGGGGTATTTTTGAAAGGTTGTGAATCCACCAAGGAAAAGCTGCAGGAAAGGTTGAACACAGTGTGAGCTCCTTTCACCAACCACCACTGGGCAGTGTGGGGTAAAATTCCTTTTTGCTGTTTAGTGGCTCTAACCAGTGTGAGACATTGGCCACAAAGTGCAGCAAGTGCTGGAACTTCAGCAAGATTTATGCAGATGTTTGAGGGTTCCTCTGAATTCAATCTTAGCCAGGCCCACTCCAATTCTAGGCCACTTCGGTTTGTTTGGGTTTGTTACGTGATCTGAGATCAGAGATAGAAAATATGCTGTTTTTTGTAGGCCTGACTCTCTTTAAGTGGGTTAACTTGAGGGGGATTTTTGTGTTTACCCAGCAGACTCTGAATTAATGACATTTTTTGTGACAATATCATGAGCCTGGTGGTATCTGATTTGTGCTGAGATTCTCGTGTCATTCCAGGAGCTGCACTTCTCTAAGCTGTCAGAATTTCTGTTTCCCTCCTTGGTTATGGAAGAATTTACAAAACAAACCTCTGAAACAACTACTTGGGGGAAGGGGGTGGGGAGAGAGCAATAAATAATTATTTTTAGAAGCTCCCTGTTGAGGCTGTGCCCTGTGAATGTTGAGCATGGGTGTTAGCACACACCAGGTTTCAGCTGTGTGTTCAGTGAGCCTCTGCAGCCCACACACCACTGCGGGGTGGCTTTTGAGCACTAAGAGCCCAGAGTAGGTGAGTCTGTAGCTTTGTTTTAGAGTCTGCTCCATCAGCTCACATGAAAGTGGGGGCCGCTTTCAGTGCGGGAGGTTCCTCCTTCGGTTTCTGCCCTGCCACTCATAAAGGCAGCTGTGTTGTGTGTGGTTAGCTGAGCTCCCTCCAGAGCAGGCAGCCCTTGCCAGATGCACTTTGAGTCAGGCAGGGCTGTGCCAAAGCCATCAGGAGCCCGGCACACCTCGCTTGGAAAACCCAAGCACATCCACACAAGGAAATTGATAGCCAGAGCTTTTTGTCAATATTTGGAGTTTCAGCAAGGGGGGGTGGGAATTAAAAAAAAAAAAAAGGGATAACAATTTCCTGGTTTTAAGCATTTCTAGAAATGCACAGTTGGGTAACACACAGCCCTTCATTTCCCACAAATAAACAAAAAGTGTAAAGTAGTGCATTTTTTCCCCTACCACAAACACCCATAACTGTGACCTGCTCTGGCTGCTTCTCCTTCAGCAGCAACCTCAAAACACAAACAGCACACAAACCCTCCGAAAGGAGACGTAGAGACCTTCACATGCCACTCCAGAGGTGTTTCCCTACACACCAGCTGGCTTTGGGGCAGCAGTGCAGCCGGTGGGCAGGTCAGTCACTGGGACTGGGGCTGAACTGCTCACAGTGAGCATTGGGGTGACACAGCCCCTGTGAGGTGACAGCCCCTGTGAGGTGACACAGCCCCTGTGAGGTGACAGAGTCCCCATGAGGTGACAGCCCCAGCAGCTCCTCTGCTGTTTGCAGAGCTCCAGTGAACCTGAACGCTGCTCCCACCCAAAGCCAGCAGCCAGCAAAGCAGAGCAGAGTAACCCCAGGTTTGCTTAGGGGCTCCTGGACCCCAAAGGCTCTGGTTGCCCCTGGCAGGTGGAAATGGCAGCAAAGCAGAGCAGAGCGAGCCCTGGTTTGCATAGGGGCTCCTGGACCCCAGGCTCTTGCTCCTCTGGCAGGTGGCAGTGGCAGCCAGTTCAGGGCAGCTGTGGGGCCCTGCAGGTGCTCCCAGCTCAGAGGGAGAACCAGAGGGCAGTTCCTGCTTTAGTCACAGCTCTGAGGGCTGGTTCTGTCTCTCCCCAGGAGGCTCTGTCGGTGGTGAGCGACGACCAGTCCCTGTTCGACCCCACGTACGGCGCGGCCGCGCAGCTCCCCAAGGACATGACGGCCTCTGGCAGCCCCGACTTCGGGCAGCCCCACAAGATCAACCCCCTGCCCCCCCAGCAGGAGTGGATCAACCAGCCCGTGAGGGTCAGTGTCAAACGGGAGTATGACCACATGAACGGATCCAGGTAAGGACAGACCCTTTCCACACTTACGGTCTTAAACACGGAATCCCAGAATGGGAGGAACCCGCAGGGATCATTGAACGTAGCTCCTGAGTCCAAACCCCGAGCCCAAATGAAAGCAAAGCACACACTGTCCATTTGTGCTCTTGTCCTGCACATCAACATCTCTGTGCAGGACCATGTCCCACTCTCCTGCAATTCCTTCTTTTGTGACTCATTTTTAACAGCCTGAGCACCCTGCTTGTGCAGTCCTGCAGGACGTGCCCCTCCCAGTCTCCATGGACACTCCACGGACTGGGCATGAGACTGCCAGGGCAGAGCTTGTGCTGCAAATGCTGCTGTAAATCCCACATTTCACCTCTGACTTCAGCACCCCATGGATGTGCTGTGTTTCCAGGGGCTCACAGAGGGAACATGCAGCAATAATTGGAGTTTCTGCCAGTGAGGCATGGAAAGCTGCACTGCTGGGCTGCCAGGGCTTCCCTGAAGGACACCTTTTATTTGTGCTCAACCAGGCCGTAAGCAAACTTCTGGAAATGGAAGGCTTTTTGATGTCTCAAGCTGCACCAAGGGAAATATAGGTTGGATATCAGGAAAAAGTTTTTTACAAGAAGGGTGATAAAGTCCTGGAATGGCTGCCCAGGGAGGTGGTGGAGTCACCATCCCTGGGTGTGTTTAACAAAGCCTGGATGTGGCACTGGGTGCCAGGGTTTAGTTGAGGTGTTGGGGCTGGGTTGGACTTGATGATCTTGAAGGTCTCTTCCAACCTGGTGATTCTGTGAATTCTGTGGAGAAGGGAGGAGAGTGAGATCATTTATGGGAGTCTGCGAGGTGGAACAAAACCAAAGGCCTGTGCCTGTTGGAGTTCTGGATGCGAAGAATTTTAGGCTTTCTGCGCTAACAGACTCTGACTTCCAGAAGAACACTGCATTTCACCTGAAGCTGTAAAAAAAACCTTCCAAAATTAATTGATAACACTAAAATTACAAGTGTATCATTAATGAAAAGCATATAATATCACAAAGTAAAAAACTTAGAGTTTTAAAATATAGTAATAGATATAAAACAAGATAAAGGTTTTAAAACAAAAACAAGTTATTCTTCTTCACCTTCTTCTTCCTTCTTCTTCGTAAGTTTAAGTAGTATTTTGTAATTAAACAGAAAAGTCCACATTGCAGACTTTGAATAATTAGTTATTATATTAACAAATAAAAATAAAAGTCATTGTGCCCACACTTTCTGAGTGGATAGAGGTGACACAGGGAATTCAAGAGCCATTGGAGAAAGTTCATTGTGTGAACCCCAGAGGGTGCCTGGGGGTGGTGTAACCTGCCCAGCTCACAGCCAAAGCACAGCCCAGCCCCTGTCATTTGTATCTAGAGGTGAATCCTTTCCCTGGTCAATGGGAAATTGAATGGCCTGAAAACATTTTGTTAATGGATTCTTTGCTTCTTTTCTGCTAAGGCTGGGATTAAATCTGAGATGTTATTTTTTGTTTGGACTCAGATGTTTATTAGTTTTTATCTATGTTACAATCTCACAAGCTGTGAGTTCTACAGCACTTCACTCTAGCAAGGTAAAAAATGGCTCTGAATCCCTCTCTATAAGATCTTTTAAGGATAAATTGTCCAATTAAGAAATGACACCTAAATTATTTTTACTTTTAACCCAGTAACCAACCACCTGTGCCTGCAATGTGGACTTTTCTATCCAATTACACAAAACCACCCAAACCCATGGAGAAGAAGAAGAAGGACCAGCCTCTGCTCTAAAACCTCCATCTTGCCTTATATATATCACTATATTCTAAACCCTTAAACTCTAAGTTTTCCACCCTGTGATATCACACACTTCTATGCAAACCCCACACCCACAATCCCAGTGCTATCAATTAATTTTGGAAGCTTCTCCACGGCCTCAGGTGAAATGCAGTGTCCTCCTGGGGGTCAGTGCCTGTCAGCACAGAAAGTCTGAAATTCTCAGCAGCCAGGGTTCCAACATTTTGTTATAGCAGCCCAGGTGGCCCCTTTTAGAAACATTACTGCAAGTCCACAGCCTTGTAGTAATGAATTTGTAGGAAACAAATTTCACTTTCCTGAACATAATTTTTAAGTTAAAAAATTTCAATTTCTTTTTCCATTTTAAATATAGATATAATATAGATACACTTTTGGTTTTTAGCAAAAGCTTTTAGAGTTCATGTTAATTTTAAATGCGATTTGAATTTCTAAGTCACAAACATCTTTGCATTTGTAGTGTTTCATGGTGAAACTCTCAAGAGTTTTTTTACTTTAGGGTGAGTTTAGGAGCACATTTTCCTGGTTTCTGAGAACACAGCAGAGCACAGAGTTGGAAACAGAAAGCAGCCTTGCACCTCTACAGAGAGATGATGCTGTTAAAGACATCAAACAGCAGCATGGTGTTTTTCCCTCGTGAGTGTACAGTAGATGCTGATTTTGCCCCCAGATAAAGGCCTTTGTGGCAGTTGCTCTCTCGTGGGGATCATTTGCAGGCTGAACTCCGTCTCATCCTGCCTGTACCTCAGTGGCATTTCTTGACTCCATGAAAACCCCGTGGGTATTTGCACTGTGTTCCCAATCTCAGAACTGGGATGAAATGTAGGAAAAGGAGTTAATTCCTGAAAAAGCATAACACAGAGAGAAAGATGGATCTTGAAAGTGCCTGGGATTTTGATAATCATGGGGGTTACCTTTGGCTACCAAGGATGGTTTTCTCAGGAAAAGGAGGAAGGAGCCTTTGCAGCATTGCCAGGCTGCCCAAATCAAGGCTGAGGCTTGGAACAACCTGGGGCAGTAGAGGTGTCCCTGTCCATGGCAGGGGATGGGATGGGATGGGATGAGCTTTAAGGTCCCTCCCAACCCAAACCATCCTGGGATTCTGTGGTTGCTGCAGTTGCTCACCCCCCCAGTGCCAGACCCACACACACAGAGGGGTTCCTCCCTTTCCACTCCTCTATCCCAGGGAAATCTGGCAGGGAAAAGGAGCCCTCCACATCCCCTGAGCTGCCATAAACCACACATGTCAGGGCTCTGCAGGTCCTGTAAGCACAGGCTCTGTATTATCCTGAGTGTACCTGTACTTGTACACCCAAATTGTCCAAGTGCTCTGTGTGCTGTGGAATGAAATGTCCTGGGCTGTCCTTCTGTGGTGATTCCTGTGTAGCCATTTCCTCCTCTGCTCAGAAAAAAGGGAAATAGCTCTGCCTGGACAAACTGATTCATGAACAACTTAGGAGCCCTGGGAGCCATGGAAAAGGCCCCTGGAGTGTGTTGGTTCTGGGCAAACAGGAAATCCTTCATCACAGACTTGCTCAAGACTCCAAGGTTCTTGGACATAAAATATGTGCTCAGTGTCCCTAAAGAGAGGTAAACCCCTGTCAGGAGAGAAGAAAAGGCTGCTGTGACTGTCAGGGCCATGCACTGCCAGAGCTCCCAGCCTGCCTCTGGATAACTCCTTAGCATGGGAGCTCCAGGGCACCCAGGGCAGGAGCACATTGTCTCCATCCTCCATCCCCTGCTCCCTGCCCTGCACGTCCATCCCAGTCTGTGGGGATGGACTGGGCCGCTCCAATCACTCATTCCCCTGCCCATCAGCTGCCTGGCCAACCCCACACACATGTGAGCAGCCAATCCCTAACCCCAATGCCAGTGACGACCCCAATGCCAGTGCCAACCCCAATCCCAGTGCCAATGCCAATGCCAGCCCCCATCCCAACGCCAATGCCAGCCCCAACCCCATTGCCAATGCCAACCCCAACCTCAGTGCCAACTCCAACCCCAATTCCAGTGCCAATGCCAATGCCAGCCCCAACCCCAATGCCAATGCTGACCCCAACCCCAATGCCAATGCCAACCCCAACCCCATTGCCAATGCCAACCCCAACCCCAATGCCAATGCCAACCCCAATCCCACCTAACTCCAGCTGCAGGCTGTACAACGCCCAGTGCCCCCCTGGCTCTGCTCTCTTGCTCTCAGGGGTCCTCTCCCCGAGCTGCAGCTGCCTCCCAGCAGGCCCAGCCTGGACTGTGCTGTCACCAGGGAGTGCTGAGGGCTGGGGTTGTGTGCTCTGCAGGGACAGCTCCAGGGACTGCCAGTGCCAGGGGACAGCAGGGACACTGCCTGGCTTTGCTCTCCCCTCAGACCAGGAGCGGGGCTGAGGGTGTTGTAGGGGTTTAGTCCTCAGCAGGGTGGCAGAAGGATCTCTCAAAGTGCTAGCCAACATGGAAAGCCCACCCAGCTCTCTACTCATGCCAGGATCCCCTGGTTTAGCCTCAAACTGGAAAGAATTTTCCAGATAAGTGCATCCTAACTGCCTGTAGGGGATGCCCAGGCAGGCATCAATGTTTTAGGGGAGAAGGTGGGAATTCTGTCTTATTGCAACATGCAGATGTAGAAATGTTATGAACTCCTCTACTGTTACCAGACCCTGAGGCAGTTATGGCCTCAAAATCTGTCCTTGCCCTCAGATAGCACCTTGCTCAGAGCAAAACCCATTTAAAATTATATTTAAAAACCAAAACAAAATAAACAAACAAATGTCACATTTGAAATTTTACTGAATAAAAGAGGAGGATTATTTAGATGAATGCTGGGTAAAGTTTAACCCAATTTACAACCAATGTTAATAATAAAATTTTCCTTATATTTTACATAAATTCAAAATGAATTCCAGATCTTGACTGTATTTACTGAGTTTCCCCTAATGTGCATTTGCAGCTAAACTCAGTGAGAGATTTTTAAAAAATATTACAAAATGTGTCTGATCTTCAAACGTGAAAGAAAGTTCTCCTGTGCTGATGGATGTGGGCAAACTTCCCTGAGCAATCCCAGCTGTGGCACGGGTTTTGTCCAGCTGAAATAATGAAATTTGGGAATGCTTTGGAGCTGTTCTGCAGAGACATCCCAGAGCAGCTGGGGCTGCCCCTGGACCCTTGGCAGTGTCAAGGCCAGGCTGGACGGGGCTTGGAGCACCCTGGGATAACGGGAGGTGTCTCTGCCCATGGCAGGGCTGGCACTGCATGGGCTTGAAGGGTCCTTCCAGTCCAAACCCCCCTGGGGTTCTGTGATTTGATGTTTCTCTTGCTCCAGAACCACCAAGGTTCGGGGTCCCCAAGGTGTTTGTGCCCGGGGCTGTGTCAGCCCAAGGCGAGGGACCCGCTCTGATGCCTGCAGGGAGGGAGCTCCCCCGGAGCCCCGTGTGAGCCCTCTAGTGGGATCTGCCAGCTCCTTCTGGCCCAGCACCTCCCTCCTGCCTGCCTTTACCTGGCTGGACAAACCCCCCGATCCTTGCCATCCTTCTGGCCATTCTGCAGCCCCTTTCAGTGCAGTTTCCCTCCTGCCGAGGCATCCCTGAGAGCGGGGTTGAAGCGCAGGCAGATACAAGTTTGGGGGAGCTGGCTCTTCCCTCTGTAAGAGGGGACCACAGGCAGGACCCTGGTGTCTGTTCTTCCTTCCTTCATTTAGCAACAACAACAACAAATTAAAATCGGGCTTTACACCAAAAAGCAGCAAATTTCAAAAGAAAAGAGGGGTAGAAGAAAGGAGGAATGAAAGGATAGGAAAAGAGGGATAGAAAGGAGGAAATATTCCCCTGAGTCAGGTTCAGAAATCTCTGAAATCTGTTGCTCTTTCAAGCAGAAGTCAAAGAGGTTCCTAGACAGAGACCTGGGACAGTGATGGTTTTATTTCCACACCTCTGGAGCCCAGGCTGGAGCTGTACAGAGGATTTACTGGTCAGTGCCAGGCAAGCTGCTTGTCCACTTTGGCCAGTCCAGGAAAAACTTTCCCAAACAAAAGATGCAAACTCTTGGCATCCCCAGAGAGAGCTGCTGGAACAAGGAGCTTCTGGACAGTGGGGATGAGCTGTGTTTCCTGTTCCTTGGACTCTGCCCCTGCCACAGGGGCTGTGCTCTGGGGAGCCTGTGAATCCAGCCTGTGCCTTTTACCTGTGGGCATCCGCAGCCTGAGCAAATCCAGCATGGACAGCCACTGGAACCTCTGGGAAAAGCCTGGGATTGATCTGGCAGCTGAAATGCCCTGGCACAAACCCTTTCAAATGATGAGGGAGTATTTCTATGAATCCCAGCCTGCCCGTGGGTGATGCAGGAGCTGAGGAAGGAGCAATATTCCATTAATTCATCCATGGCTCACAGCTCCCTGCTCTCCTCTGACACTGTCGTTGTTCTCCAGGTGAATCCTCCCCTGCGTGGCCACAGCTACAGCCCCCTCCTGCTGGGGTAAATCCCTCCCCTGGGGCAGGGCAGGGCAGGGGTTGCAGGGGGGACTCAGGCTGGCAGAACTTCTCAATTCCCAGGAAAAGGCTGTGTTTGGTAGGAAGTGCTGGGTTCCAGAGGACACAAAGTTAAGGATCTTCTCCCCTGCTGTCACTGAAGATTCCATGGTGCTTTCTCAGGGACAGCTCAGTCTCCTGCCCAGCTGGGTGGTGCTGTGCCCAGTTATGTGTGTCCTACAGGGTCAGCTCTGGGTGCAGCCATCCCCGAAACTTCCCCAGAGGGAAGGGAGGCAGCTCTGCAGACACAGGGACACGACCCTGCCGGGCACCTGGAACACGTTCAGTGTCCTGCAGGATTCATGGAGTGGCTCCTCTGCCCACAGTGCCCAGCAGGGGCACCTCAGTCCTTTAAAGTCCCTTCAGACCTTTCTGCCAGAGGTTTCTGGGACCTGGCTGTCTGGGTTGGGCTGCTGAGACAGAGCAAGGGATGGGCAGAGTCTGAACTGGAGAGCAGAGTCTGTCATGTGAAAAATCATCCCAAAAACCTGAGGGGATCTCACAGCCCTGGGGTTATTTTGGTTACTTCACTGTGAGGGTCACTGTGCACAATGTGAGCAGGGAGCACAGCCAGCCAAGGACTCTGCTCTGTGCCTGTGCTCATTCCATGCCAGCAGGAACATGGAGAGGCTCTTTACAAGTTGTTGGTATCTAAGAGTCGGGATATCCCAGAGTCACAGAATCCTGAGAGGTTTGGGCTGGGAGAGACCTTAGACACCATCCAAATCCAAACCCCTGCCATGGCAGGGACACCTTCCACTGTCCAGGCTGCTCCAAACCCCATCCAGCCTGGCCTTGGGCACTGCCAGGGATCCAGGGGCAGCCCCAGCTGCTCTGGGCACCCTGTGCCAGGGCCTGCCCACCCTGCCAGGGAACAATTCCCAATTCCCAATATCCCATCCATCCCTGCCCTCTGGCAGTGGGAGCCATTCCCTGTGTCCTGTCCCTCCATCCCTTGTCCCCAGTCCCTCTCCAGCTCTCCTGGAGCCCCTTTAGGCCCTACCAGGGACTCTGAGCTCTCCCTGGATTTTTCTCCAGGTGAACAGCCCCAGCTTTCCCACACTGGCTCCAGAGCAGAGGGGCTCCAGCCCTGGAGCAGCTCCATGTTCTCCTCTGGATTTGCCCCAGCAGCTCCACATCCTTCTTGTGTTGGGGGCCCCAGAGCTGGACCCAGCACTGCAGGTGGAGTCTGTGCTGGAACAGTTCCTCATGGAGCTGTGTGAGTGGAATATATAGAATTATTTGATCATAAATAGTGTCTGTCCCATCTGCAGGGGAATTTTCCAAGGAAATTTTACTCCAGAGCAGGATGGGAGAGAGAACTCTGGACCCCAGGCAGGGCAGGAGAGGAGGCTGGTCACTCACCAGGGACAGTGACCTATGAGCACAGCAGTCTGAGCCCCTTGAGCACAGTGTGAGACCCCAGGGCACAGTGTCACACCATGGAGCAAAGTGTGACACCTGGAGCAGCTGTGACAGCCTGGAGCACAATGTGAGACCCTGGGGCACAGTGTCACACCCTTGAGCACAGTGTCACACCCTGGAGCATGCTGTGACACCCTGGAGCACAGTGTGACAGCCTGGAGCAGGATCCGACACCCTGGAGCATAGTGTCACACCCTGGAGCATCATGTGACACCCTTGAGCACAGTCTGACACCCTGGAGCAGGGTATGACTCCTTGGAGCACAGTGTCACACCCTGGAGGACAATGTGACACACTGGAGGACAGTATGAGCCCCTGGAGCACAGGGTCACACCCCTGAGCATGGTGTCACACCTAGATCACTCTGTCACATCTGGATCACGCTGTCACACCCTGGATCACTCTGTCACAACTGGAGCAGTCTGTCACCTGGATCATGCTGTCACACCTGGATGACTCTGTCACACCCAGACCATGCTGTCACTCCTGGATCACACTGTCACACCCGGATCTCAGACACCCCCCTGGCCCTACCCTCCCCAGCCCAGGCCATCACACCTGCCAGCCAGACCCTGGCACACCAACCGCCACAGGAGCGCCCAGCAGGACTCAACTCTGTGCCCAAGCACTCAGCTCTGTGCCCAGCCGCACTCTGTGCCCCGCAGCACTCAATTCCATGCCCAGCAGGTCTCAGCTCTGTGCCCAAGCACTCAGCTCTGTGCCCAGCAGGTCTCAGCTCTGTGCCCAGCAGCACTCAGCTCTATGCCCAGCAGGTCTCAGCCCTGTGCCCAGCAGCACTCTGTGCCCAGCAGCACTCAGCTCCATGCCCAAGCACCCAGCTCTGTGCCCACCCAGCTCCCCGCTGCTGCCCCGGGGCCGTTCCCTGCCAGCACAGGCACTTTCCCACCTGGCAGGAGCAGTGCCCCAGGGACCCAGCGCTGCTGGTTCACCCTGTGAAAGCCCCGTGTTCCCGCAGCTCCTCAGCCTCCCCGGCTGCCCAGGGACATGGAGCCTTCAGCAGTTGCCTCTCTGAAGGCGGATTTTGGTTCCCTGCCTGGAAAAACAGTAGGCGAACTAGTAAACCCTTAAATTCGAACATGTGTAAGTTATACATCTTATTTCCATTTTCCAGCAACATTCCCTTCGTCAGACATGAGGAAAAAATTACCGTCTGCCTTGGAATATCTCGGTGGAGCATTTATCTCCCAGCCATGATAACTGAATTTCAGGCACTGCTCCCTCCCCCCCAGCTCAGGTTAAGAGACAAATTTGTTTAGTGTCCTGCTTGGAACTCTTGCCAGCTGAGCTCAGAGGGTGGGATTTGTGCACTGTCACCATTCTCACCCTGCAGGGAATGGGTCCCTCCAGAAGCTCTTTGCTTCTGCCACAGGAGGAGGACAGCTCTGGGATTAAAGCATGGCCTAAACTGCCCTGGAAATGGCTCTGGGATTAAAGCCTGGGCTTGCTCTGTGCAGAGGTTGTGCACTAATTCCCCCCTTGGGAAGGTGAGGACAATGTCCCCTTCCCTTGCAAGGCCCTCAAGGTGGGATGTGCTGTGTGTGCCTGGCAGGCTTGGGGCTGGGCTTTGAAGCGATGAAAGGCAGGAGCTGCTCCTGCAGCTGGAGAAAAGCACAATCCCTGCTCCCTCTTGGGCTTTGGAGACTCAGTTCTCCCAGAGTCTTCCCAAGGGTCTGCAGTAGGCCAGGCCTTAGCACAGTGCCACCTGAGCTGCTGGATGTCCCCTCTTCGTCACTCCAGCGCCTCAGGAGTTAAACTGGGGCCAGAGCCCTTCTAAAATGGTACTGGGGTCTGAAGTTCCTGACTCATGCCTGGTCCATCCAAGATTCCCAGACTTCCTCACCAGGTAGTGAACTGTGGCACTATTAATCAGAGAATAATAGAATAATTGAACAATAGAATAATTGAACAGACTGTGTTGGAAAGGACCCACAGGATCACCGAGTCCAACTCCTGTCCCTGCACAGGACACCCAGCAATCCCGCCCTGTCCCTGAGCATTATCCAAATGCTCCTGCAGCTCTGGAGGCTCCAAGAACAGACAAGCTCTGTCCCTGGATAGATCAGACTGTGCTGCCATTGGGTGTTCTCTGGGGACAGCCCTGTCCCTTTGGGTGGGTGTTCTGGGTTCTTCGTTAATGAAAGGGCTGTTCCTGTGTCCCTGTGTGTTCTGCAGAAACACCTCAGGGCAGGTGAGCAGAGCCCCTGTGTGCCACTGCCAGGCTCCAGTGCAACACCAGGGGCGTTTTAGCAGCACAAAGGGTGGAACAGCCCAACAGGCCTCCCAGGAGCAGCCAGCCTTGCCTGGAGGACTGCTGGAGTGCACTGAGCATCCAGGGGAGAGGGAGTTGGGTGTAACCCACAGATGGGTGTCCTGGGCACTGGCTCCTTACCTGGTTTGGGAGTGTTGGTATTTCAGAGCTGCTGCACACGTGGCCTTGTCTGGAGTCATTCCTTTGGAGACTCCAGCTGCATTATTAGAGATCCCCTGTGTGCCCCACAGACCCCTTATGACACCCAGTAACAGGTCAGGAATGGCCTCTCCATAATGGACAGGGACAGCTGAGTGCCCCCGTGCACCAGCCCCTCCTGTGTGCAGGGATGGAGGGGCTCTGATGCTGACCCAGCTTTGCTTTGCCTTGCAGGGAGTCCCCCGTGGACTGCAGCGTGAGCAAGTGTGGCAAGCTGGTGGGAGCAGGGAGCGAGTCCAGCCCCATGAGCTACAGCACCTACATGGATGAGAAGAACGGGCCTCCCCCCAACATGACCACCAACGAGAGGAGGGTCATCGTCCCTGCAGGTACTGCCACAGGCTGGGGCAGCTGTCCCTGCTCTGCCTGCAGGAGATTTCTGTTTGGTTTGTTTATCCGCTCCCTGAGGAATTTTCTCTCTTACAAACCATGCAAAAAACAAGGAAAATATCAGTTTCTGGCTAGAGGGAATTCCCATGTCCCAGTGCATGATCTGAATCAGGATCGGCAGCAGATAACTGGTGCTTTTTCTTTTCTTTTCATTTTCTTTTAAATTTTTTTTCCCTGGAATGAAGTGTTGTTTTGGTGTGCTGAACCAAATCCATCTCCTGTCATGTGTTAGAGGAGAATCTGCTTCCTGGGACATGCAGGGGATGATCAAAGAGGAATGAAGTGGGCCCAAGTTATAACTCCCCTGGTGCTCTCAGGATCCAGCTGCACTTTCAAGTCACACTGATTGATTCAAAATTAGCTATTTTGTTTCCATTTTTTTGTTAGAAGTAGAAACCCAGAAAATTCTATTTTGCAGGAACTGTGTTATCCTTCCAAAAATTGTCACCCAGAAACAATCCTGTCCAGCTTTGTTTGTGTTTGGTATCCACATCTGCTGCCTGGAGCTGGCAGGATGCTCTGGATGCATTTGGACACTCAGGGGTGAGGGCTGCTGTGGGGGGAAGCCTGAACCTGGAGTGAGGAGCAGTGTCCCTGTGAAGTTTATAAACAGCCAGGGCCAGGAAGTTTCCAGCAAAGGAGCCAAGTGCTGGCCCAGTGACATCCCAGAAGTGGCCCAGCTCTGAGGCTTTCAGCAGGGCAGGAGGGCAGGCAGACAGTGCTGGCAGGAGGAAATGCACTCGTGGAATTCAGCTCCTTTCTCTGAGCATGGCTTGACCATGAGCAGATGACAGTTCCCAAGCATTTGTTTGCCATTTAGGATGAAAAGGAAAGGCTTGAACTGAATGCAGTGAGGAGAAGCCTCAATAAAAGACTGATGGCAAACCTCTAAATCGCATTCAGGCTGATGTTTGAGGGACTGGCTGAGCTGTTTGGGGACAGCAGCACAGTTGTGTCCAGTGTCACCCTGCCTGGAAAGGTACAGGTGGCACCAACCAGTCCCTGTGTAATTAAAGATGTTCCAGGGGCAGTACTTTTCCTGTATATTTAAAAAACCAAGGGTGAGCTGAAGTTTAGCATTGTTGAAATAGGGGAAATTACTTTCAGTGCCCCCAGTGGAAGAGAAAATTTGGAATCTCCTCGTTGAAGGAAAGTGAAGAAAAGGACTTTCCCCCCCCTTATGACCATTCACAAATCAAACCCTTGAGATCCTTGTGAAAGAGTAGAGATTTACCAGACTTTGGAAGACAATAATGAACATCATCCCAGATCTCTGGCTGCAGGAGATGAGGCCAAGTCATCCAAGAAAGGCATTTGGATATTTTAATTTAATCGAGAATGGAGATTTATAGTGCATTAGGGCGAAGATAAGCAAGAATAATGTCACATTAGGCTTACAATAGTAGTAATAACGAGCTCTAAGCCATGTTTCAAGAAGGCAGATTTTCAGACACCATTCAATGTCTTTTACAGTGTTTAAAGGGAGGCCACAAATTCACTATGCCCTCTAGATGTTGGGTTGTTTTCAAAACTCAAGACAAATAAGTCTTTCAATTAAAAAAAAAAAAAGAATCCTCCCTTGAATACTTGCATTGTAAAATTTGCAGCATTTGGCCAGTGCTTAGAAAGCAGAATTTCAATTAACTGTTGCCAAAACCTGAAGGAAATCCATCTGTCGTTCTTAGAGCAGACTTGCAAAGGTGTGGGGTTGTAAATTCCTTGTTCTGAATTCAGCTTTCAGCAGCCCAGGTTTTCTGGAGATTCAGTGGGGAAAAGTCTCAGTTACAATTTCAGTTGCCTTGGTCTCAGTTCCCTGCTTGGTGCTGTTATTGCAGGGCTCAGGTGCCCAGGAATGCCAGGCGTGGGCACCTCCTGACCTTTTGTGCCCAGGGCTGCCCTCAGCCTGGGCACCCAGTGTCCAGCCCTGGGCTGAGGTGTTGCTTGACATCCCCTAAATCCAGGCAGAGGCATTTCTTGTTCTGCCCAGAGCAGCCCCAGAGCCCATGTTCTGATGTTCTGATCCATGTTCTCAACTCCCTGGGATCTGAGTGGCTGAGGGCTGTCTCAGAGCTGGCCCAGCTGTTCATGACACATCAGACATCTCCAGAGTTTGAACTCCTCTGCAATCCTGTGCAGCTGCAGCAGAACATGAATGTGCAGCTCCAGCTTGGAAACCGGATCCGTGGGGAGCAGCAGCACAGGAAACATCTGAGAATTCTGATATGCTCTGAAAATGGCTGTCAAGCACTGTGGCACCAGCTCTTGCTGGGCCCTCTGATCTAATGCCCTTTGCAGAATTCAAAGGCTGATTGCTGTTTTTAACCACTCATCTCCACGGGGCTGAGCTCCAGCCGGGCTGGAGCAGCTCCTACGTCAGCAGCAGCAATAACGATCCCACAGCTGGAGCTCTGCTGGCACTCAGGGACGCCCAGACAGACAAAATGCAGCAGCCCTCACAGCTGGCTGCCTCACAGGGACAGGGGAGGCAGGACTGTGCTCCTGCCTGGGGTGAACAGCTCCCACTCACACCCAGGGCAAGCTGCTCTGTTCTAGCCACAGCATTTTATTTTATTTTATTTTATTTTATTTATTTTATTTTATTTTATTTTATTTTATTTTATTTTATTTTATTTTATTTTAGGTTTTATTTTATTTTTATTTTTTATTTTTCATATTTTATTTTATTTAATTTTAGGTTTTATTTTATTTTTATTTTTATTGTTTATTTTTCCTATTTTATTGTATTTTATTATTTTAGTTTCTTTTGGTTTTATTTATTTTTTATTTTTTAAATTTAATTTAATTTAATTTAATTTAATTTTATTTTATTTTATTTTATTTTATTTTTAATTTTTTATTTGGGGTTTTATTTTATTATTTATTATTTCTTTTCTATTATTTGATTTTAGTTTGGTTTTTATTTTATTTTTAAAATTTTATTTTATTTTATTTTATTTTAACTTTCTATTTTTATTTTCTTTTCTGAGTCCCTTTGAACACCCCATGCTCAGGGTTTCTCCTGCCAGCTGTGGGCTCCCTAATGCCCCTGGTGGGAATCACACAGCCCTGATGTCCCTGCCCAGCTTTGCAGAGCCACACTCGGACAGGAACTCCCTCTCAAAGGGCTCAGCTTCCTTCGGGAAGCTTTTTCCAGACCGAGAAGAGTCCAATGTCACCGGGGCTGTTCCCAAGCAGGCTTTGGGCAGGTGGGGAAGGCAGCAGTGACCAGGCCAGGCTGTCCATGCTGAGCCCTGCTCCCGGACGGTGCCAGTTCATCCTGGCAAAGGGGGTCAGTAAATTCAATATCTCTGCCTGTGGAACAATGGCTGGTGCTGTGTCAGGGCTGCAGGGACTCTGAGGTGTGTGTGTGTGCCCATCCTGTGCTCTCCCCTGGCAGATCCCACCCTCTGGACCCAGGAGCACGTGCGCCAGTGGCTGGAGTGGGCAATCAAGGAGTACGGCTTGATGGAGATCGACACCACCATCTTCCAGA
Organism: Camarhynchus parvulus; assembly: GCF_901933205.1. Taxonomy (NCBI): domain Eukaryota; kingdom Metazoa; phylum Chordata; class Aves; order Passeriformes; family Thraupidae; genus Camarhynchus; species Camarhynchus parvulus. Next base: position 4,863,410 of record NC_044594.1, on the reverse strand, counting down.
ACATGGACGGCAAGGAGCTCTGCAAAATGAACAAGGACGACTTCCTGCGCACCACCTCCCCCTACAACACAGAAGTTCTGCTGTCTCACCTCAGTTACCTCAGGGAAAGTGAGTATTGCCCTGCCCATCCCAGCCCCTGCGCTGGGGTGAACTCCCAGGGCTCCTCCTGCAGCAAGGGACAGGGAAATGAGCAGAGAAAGGCAAGCAGAGAGAGCAAGCAGGGAAACAGGGAGTAAAAGGAGTAAAATGGGCTTGGAAAGTTCAGATCAACACAGATGGAGCTACTGGTGCTATCAGGGAGGTGAAGAACTGAGCAGGGCTCTGGAGGAGATTAGATAAGTCTTACAGATAACAACATCTGTGGCTATGTGATAAAAATACACAAATTTGCCATGGAGATTAAGCCTGACATTAACTGATTTGTCTCAGGCAAGCAATTCCATAGCTGTGCAGTCAGAGGGCTGTGCCCTCCCCATGAACAGGACCCACAACTGGCCAGGGCTGGAGCTTTCCTGTGCTCCTGCAGGCCCGGGTTTGTTGGAGAGAGTTCAAAACCCAAGAGTGATTCCCCATATGTAAATCTGCTGGTGCAGATGTTGTGCAAATGACCCAGGACTGTGAGAAAAAGGTTGTGGAAGCTCTTTATTGCTCCTTTCTGCCCCACACTTGAGTATGGGATGGATCCAATCTCCCTTTTTGCTCTATAAAGCCCCAAACCCAGGAGCTGTGAGCAGTCTGGAAAAGTGTTATCCCAGCACCCAAACAGGAATGATCACCTTAGGGATGGCACATGCACCTGATGCTGGGAGTCTTAGATTTCAGCTTTTCCAAGACTTCTGTGCAATCATGATCACATCCACAGGTTCCAAATGTCTCCTCTTCACTTGTAAATGGAGCTAAAAGCATTTCCTTTCCTCACAAAAGTGTGCTGAGGGTAATGGTGCTCTGATGAGGCAGAGAACTGGAGCTGGGCCCCACATACTCTGCTGTTTTCCCCAGTGAAACAGCTTTTATAGGACTATCATTATTTAAGCACTCAAAAATCAGGAGAAGGTGCCATGAATCAAGGTGGAAGGGCAGGGAGAGAAAGGCAAAAGTGTATTTTCTCCACTAGAAAATCCAATTGTTATGAAAAGGCAGCTGAAGATATCTCCTCTGACCAGCAAAGCAGAGATACAGAATTTAGGGTGTTTCTTCAAAGTTGATCTCTCCCTGCCCAAAATCAGTGGGAGTTTCACAGATTCCAGTGGCACAGAAGTTAGATCACAGATGGGTGCCTCTGGAAGCCCCACCTTTATTTTTCTTGAAAAGTCGAGCCAAGGAAATGATTCACAACAAAAAAACCCCAAACTGTTGGATTTGAACAGTTGTCCCTTGTGACTGGACAATAAAATAATTTTCCCATCCAAAATCATTGGCAAATTTAATTCAGTTTCATCAGAAAAGAGCTGCTAGTCCATAGGAAGCTTTCAAGGGGTTGCCTGTGGAATTAGACAGTTTCCTGGGAAATGGGAAAGCAGTTTTGTGCAGGCCAAACCTGCTGCCTGGGGCTGGGGAAATCGGGCACTTTGGAACAGGAAACGCTTCTCAATTCCCACAAGATAAACACCCCAGTGAGACACTTGAGTTGTGTTATTGATAAGGTTTGAGAATTGTCAGAGAGATGGAGTTGGATGGAGTCAAAGCACACGAGCAGGCTGGATTTGGAAAGCTTGGCAGAGGAGTGGAATTCTCCAGGTGGCATCTCCAGGATCATCCCCAGTGTTTGTGTCCTATTGTTTGGGCTGATCAAAGGCAGCATCAGGGGAATTGCATGGTTGATCTCATGGCACGAGCCCCAAAACCTGGGTTCAATGGCCGCTGTTACCATCTGCTGCTGCTGAATTGCTCAGGAGCAGCTTCCTGCTTGACCCCTTGGACACTGAGCTCTGGTCACACTGGTCTCCATGGCCAGCAAGGCAGCACCAGGGCACGCTGACATTCAGGACAGCAGTCCCTGGGTCACACCTTGCCTTTAAACACCTGAAATGAGGAGGTTTTGCTCTCTGTAAGGTGGCACCAGCCATCCTGCCTTCTCTCTGGGCCCCTCCATTGGGATTGTGAGGAACGATACCTCTTCCAAAAGTTTAGAAGGTTTATTAAAACCTCATTAAAAAAAAGTACAACAGAAGACTGAATAGAGATAATATTACCGTGCCAGGAGTAGAGGATCTTTCACCATGTGCTCATCCATACAATGGACGGTCCACCTTTTAACCCTTTAGCCCCTCCCAAAATCATGTCCATCAACTCCTTCTTCACTGTCCAGTGGTGGAGATCACTTTCTAACACATTGGAGGTCATCTGTTGCCATAGTAATGAGCCAACCCTCCCAAATATCCCAAACCCAGACCACCCCCTGGTAACAATGCAAGGGGAGTAAAACATAACTATACATCTATAGAACTTCTCTTAGCATATACTTAAGATTTGCCTTTTAATTGTGAGAGTCAGCCATGGCATTCCTCACCTACCACAGGATGGTGGGTCTGTGGAGCAGGGGCTGTGCCTCACAGTGCTGGCTGTGCCCAGCACTGCAGCCCTGCTGCAGCTGCAATATTTAAGTGCTGCTGCAATAATGATCATCAGAACATCCTGGCCTGCCAGGGCAGTGCCTGCAGTGATTTCTGTGCTTTTAAGCCACTGCAAAACCCGAGGAACTTTGCTGGACTCAGGCAGACTGCTCACTCCTGTTTCACAGGGAATTCAGTGCCAGTCCATGCCACTTTAGGATGATGGATCTGTGTGTGCTGATCCCAGATGTGCTCCTCAGGGCAGCTCCTGGCTGCTGGAGCTGCCCAGAGCACTCCTGCTTCCCTGCAGCTGCTCCCAGCCCGAGGACAAGCTGCTCTGGGCAGTGCTGGGTGTCTCCCTCAGGCAGAAACCCCTTCCAGAGGAGCTGATGGCTTTTCCAGACCAGCTTCCAGTGCATGTCCAGTGCTGAGCCTGGAGCTCAGTGCCATGGGGATTTGGGCTTTCATTTTCACAAGTTTTCCATTTTTGGAAGGGTGTTTGGCCCACAGACATTCCCTGCTTAGGGTAGGGAACAGGTGATGGCCACCAGCACAGGAGGATTTGTGGGCAGTGCAGACCTACAGGCTGGATTGCCTCTGCTCAGGCTCTCTAAAGGTGTTTGTGGTCTTGGGATGTTAAGCTGGATATGTGATGATTTATGAATCCTCAACTTTGGGGTTTGTTTTCCAAGAAACAAACCTGATCTGAACTTTCTGAGCTGTTTCCTCACTCAACTAGGATACCCCCTGAAAATGAGCTTTCCCAGAAGGTTCTCAGCATTTTACTCTCCTAATCAGGGTGAAAACTTCCTTAAAGCTGCCTATGAAATACATTATTTTGGCACAAATGAGTCCAGACTGAAAAAATAAACCCGCGACATCTGCATGACCTCAACAAAAGCTCAGTCTCAGTTTTAGCAGTGGAAGTTTCAAGGTGAGCTGTGTAATACAGTTGAGAGTAACCCAAACTCATCCCACAGCACCTTTAGTCTCTGGCTTAGGCCTGGCCCAGAATGGTGCAGTTGTTTCCTGTTGCCACAAGCCATTGAAGCTGGCAAGAATTCCAGAGCCTCTGTGATCCTCAGGAGATTTCAGAGTGCAGAGCCCAGTCCTGCAGCACTCTCCATCCTTTGGAGCCTCCCAAAACACCCCAGCGGCTCTTTCAGGGAACTCCCTGCCCACCCCCTCCAACAATCATCTTTCTTTGCATGTTCCTTTTAGCTCCCTCTCCAAAATCATGAAGCCATGCCTTGATCTGCCTTCCTTTTGTTCATCCCCACACACTTTGGGGCTCCAGACTGATCTTTCTCCAGCACATTCTGCCTGGTGAATCCTCTCCAGGCAGCTGTTGGGCAGGGGAATGGAGTTTTGGATGCATCCATGCTGTGTTTGGGATGAAGATCAAAAGAAGCTGAGCTGCCACCTCCATCCTTTCCCTCCCTGGTGGTGGCACAAAGGGGAAGAGCCTGAAGGGGAAAGAATGAGGCTGTGGTGAGAAGTAGAAAACTGCCCGGTGGTTTTTGAGCCATGTGTTAATGCCCAACAAAACCATCCTGCCAAGTGCAGCAGGACCTGGATTCCAGCAGGAGCCGTGCAGGGCCTGGGGAAGGTGAGGATAAAAAAGACTTTCAAATTAAATAAACCTGAGACTGTGGAACCAAGATGTTCCTGCCCCTCTCAAAGATGAGCTGCCTTGTGAGAGGGAAGGATTTATGGAAAAATTCTGCTTTTCAGTCCTTCTCCATCTTTTTGTTATGAATGCAAGGGAAATAAAAGAAAGGGAGAGCTGGGGGGTGCCATAAAATAACGAGTTTAAACATTAATTATGGGAGAACAGCCCTCACTGCATTAACCACACCAGAGAGCTGATCCATCCTTGGTGTCGCTGACTAGGGAAGGGAATTGGAACAAAAATGAAAAATCATCACCCAAAGCTCTGCCCCCGAAGGAGAGGGAGGAGCAGCCTGGCTTGTGTCTGTCTGTCTGTCTGCTTCCCTCTGTCCTGATCTGAGTCTGTGCCTTTCTCCTTTTCCCTCCTCCATTGAAACCCTTAATAGGAAACACATTTTCCTCTCTGTGGTGTTCCCACCAGAAACCTCAGACTGCCGGGCAAAGGTGAGAACTTTGAGCAATTAAACCGGGGGAGGCGCCGGTCCTTTCCAGTGGCTTGGGCTGCATTTTTTACCCTAAAGTAGCTGTAGGTTGATCCTGCTCGCTCAGTGCTATTCATCACCCCACCCCCACCGCCCCAGCCACTCATTTGCAGCCCATTTAGTCATAGAAAACCACGTTTCTGAATTCCCCAGCACTTCCCTGTCTGGCAGGGGGAAGCTGGGCTGGGCGTTGCACTCAGGATTGCTTTAAATAACCTGAAAAGGAGAGAGTGGTGGACAGGAGTTTCCCCACAGATATTCGAGAAAGAAATGCCAAAGCCAGAAGCCATCCGATGAAAACATGAGTTACGTGGACAGAGTTGTTTCAATTCCTCCAGCAGCCAATCTCTCTAAATATTCCAGCCAATCCCTTTGGCTATTGGCAGCTTTCAGAGCCAGGGTGCCCTTGGGGTCCCTCTGAACTCTTTACCTCCTCGTTCACCATCCATCCTGGTCTCTGGAAGCATCCCCTGACTTGCAGCATGTGGTACCATCCCTCCTCCCCTCCCTGCGAGCAGCTTTGCTTCCCAGCACATCCTGCATGCGTGTCCTGCTGGCTTGTGCAGCCTCTGGCTCTGTTTGCCTTGGGGAGGACAGAAATGCACTGCAGCACAGGGCCAGCAGCATCCAGCACCTGCAAAAGCTCTGGCAGGGACCTGCCCAAACCTCAGCACTCACAGGAGAGACACTTTGAGAGCACTGAGGGGCACTGGGGTCATTTGGGACCCTGTGCCCCACAGAAACGTGCAGGGCTCAGCCCCAAGTCGTGCCCAGCTGCTGGGAGGGGTTCCTGCCCTGCTGAGGGGCTGGGGATGCTCAGGGGCAGGATCCCCTTCATGGAGGGGATCTGCGGAGTGTGAAAGCACTCAGGGCAGCATTGGTGCTGCTCCAGGCACAGCCTCAGGACAAACAGGACCCTGTGCCCTGTCAGGGCTGTCACTGACCCAGCAGCAGCTGCTCCAAGAGCTGCAGGAAGGTGAGCCCAGGGGTGATGTGAGCACACTTCACCAGACAGCCATGAAATGGGTATTTCATGCTGGCTTCCCTGGACTCCCAGGATCTCCTCCTGCATTTCCAGGAGAGTTTACAGGAGAACCAGAGGGAAATGCTTAGAAAGGAACATTCCCCCACAGGCTGTACAGAGCAGAGACCCTTCCAACAGGTTCTTTTTGTGCTGCACTTGTGTGTGTCATGTGGGGCTGGATGGAAAGGCCTCTCTGAAGCACAGGAGCTGCTCCCAAATTCCCCAGATCAGGGAGATGCTGGAATCCCAGTGAGAACTGAGCAGCTGCTGGCCACAAACCAAGCATGTGACACTCTAAAAATGGCAAAAAAGGTCCTGACAGTGCAATTTGTGTCTTTTCTCCTGCCTGTTCCTCAAACAGAAAATTTCTCTATCACAGCCAGAGAGAGAAAAGCTTCTTCCTTATCCTGTCACACAAATTGTGCCACAGGCATTTCTGGAGGCTGTGCTGGGATAGATCCTGTACCTGTACAACCTCCCCCCTTAAGATCAGTTTTCAGTGGGGGACATCAAGGCACTCAGTGAGGGAGACAAATATCTTTATTTTTTGCAAGTGAGGAAACGGCAGCACATGTGCCCTGCAGCTACCAAGCTTTTAGATGAGTTTCACAGAAAATGTGTGCCTAATTAACAGCAAAATTAGCTTTTTTTCATGCCATTAACAACATTCCCTACTTGCCCTGATGGGTCCCCGTGCTCTAACTCCCTTTCTTTGCCTTGCAGGTAGCTCACTGCTGGTCTACAACACTCCATCCCACACAGACTCCTCACGTCTTGCCACCAAAGAAGGTCAGTGTCTTGCATATAAATGTCCTGGGTTTGACTGGGTTAAAACTAGACCTTGTTAATAATATCCCTGGCAGAAAATGTTCTGCACTCACAGCACAGTTAAAGAGGAATCATTGTCACTGTGCAGCCCCACCCAGGCTGGAAATGGCATCTCTGCTTGTCCAGCCAGCACCATGGCATCAAAGGTGTCACTGTCACACGGGTGTTTTGCTGAGCTGGTGAACTGCTGGCACATTTTCTGTTCCTGATGTGAACAGTTTGGGATCTCACACAGACAGCAAGGCCTGAGACTTTTTCTCTCTGAGTTCACAGTTGACAGGATCAAATCTTCTCACAATGAATTTCACTACTGTAAAGGCCACTCAGGTACTCAGGTATTCCAAACCCATCCATGGATCTGTAGCTCGTTTCAACCAGCAAGGAAGACATAATGTATCTTTTTGACAATTTCATTTTGGAATAGTTTGATTTTCTTTTTTGTTTCAAATAACCCCCTTTTTTTTTTAGTCTAGTAGAAATTCTGACCACGTAACTAAGCTTACAAACCCTGGAGTTTAAAAGTTAATAACCGACCCTCTTGAGGCTCCTTCAGGCTTTGGAGTTGTTTTGTGGGTCCTTCAGTCAGGTGTTTTAGGTTTTTCTCTGCAGCTCCAGCCCTGCTCCTTGTTCTTATTTTTATTGACAAACTGGACTCTCAGTCAGGAAAAAGTTGTGAATATTGGTGTGATCACAGAATTCCAGAATGGTTGGAAGGGACCTTAAGGATCACCTGGTTCCAGTCCATGGCCACAGACAGGACAGGATGAAGCACATCCCTTACTACACAGAGAAATTGAATTGATACAGTGAATATTTGGGTGTATTTATCACCCCCAAGTAGGGTGATAAAGAGCAAAAATCTGTTCTGTGCTCTGTAACTCCTGGGTAGGGACAGGAGTCTGCAATGGGGTTTGCCTTTCCCGTTGTGCTGCTGCAGGAACATTGGATTTGTTCCCTGGGCTCTGTTCAGCTCCTCCTTGGAGAAGTTTCTGGGGAGGGGTGAAACTCCTGCCCACCCCCCTGGAGCCAGCCTGCCCCTGTGCCAGCTCCCTGACTGTCACAAATGGCTCTCTGCTCTTCAGGGGAGCGTGGCTGCATGGACAAGCCACAAGTTTGGATTACAGGAACACTGGGGAAAGGCAGAAGGAGAGACAAAACCTCCATTGCACTGAGGGGCTGCAGCAAACAGAGCCCACATTTAACAGCTCCTGCAGGGAGGCTCTGGCTGCCTCCTTTCTGCCTTCAGGGCCCTCCTTTCTCCCTGCATTTCACCCCCAACATCTCCCTCAGAGCAGGACACGAAGTCAGGGCTGCTCCTCCAGCAGCTCCTTCTGTCCAACAGGTAAATCCACTGCAGCTCCCTGGCACTGTTCTCTCCTCTGAGGCAGCCCCAGTTGGTAAAACAGGGGCAATGCAGGGACAGAGCCACTCAGGCTGTGCTCTGACTGCTGCTTTGACATTAACAAAAATCTATTTAAAGTTCATCTGAGCTGGGCTTGCGCTGTGTAGGAGGGATATAGTGGGAATAAAGGGAATAAAGTAGGGACATGTGCTCCTTCACAATTTCCCCTTACACCCAAACCTCTGCTCATTCTGTCTCAGGCCAGGCAGTTGCTAAAAATAAAGCAAAGAAAAGTCTGATTATTTTTTTTTTCTTCAAGAGAAAATCTCTGTGTAGAACTGCACTCCTCTGAAATTTTAAACACTTTGTGACCTGGGCTTTGAGTCACTCAGACTGAAAGAAATTTGAGGGTAAAGCATCCCTCCCCCTGCATTTTTAGTGGCCTCGAGGGTGTCTCTGTAGTGCAGCTGACAGAGCTCTGGGTTCACTGCTGTCAGCGTGGAGCCCTCAGCTTCACATGGAACTTTCATCATGTGTCAATAAAGGACCAAGCACGCCCAGGAGAGAGGCAAATAAAAATTAAGAACTACGTAGAAATGTTGAAATCCCATCTATTCCTCCCCCATTTCTCCCTATAGGGCATAAATTCCACCATTCCTTCCACACAGGGTGTTGGTGTAGCACCAACTGCCCCACTCCAAGCCACTGCAGCTGGCTGAGGTTACTGAGATAAGGAAAAGGGACAGGAGAGCAGGACAGGCTGGCAGATAAGGGACTGGGGAGCAGAGTGAAGTGGCTCATCCAATAGCACAGCAGAGACTCATGATGCTCATAAAACTGGACTTGGAATTCCTCAGGCTGTTTTTTTTAGGAAACAGGATTTTCCTTGTTTCCTTTTTAATGGGCTCACTTCAAGATGATATTCTCACTCCAGAAGATAATATTCTTTTGGAAAAAGAATTTCATGTTTAAAATTATTATTTTTTAATTATTTTTTAACTTCTCAAAAGATTAAACAGTTTTCTTCATGCCAATGCATCTGGAATCTACCAATCCTGTAAATATTTCTCCTCTCTACGTCTGTGAATAAAAACAGATGAGTTTTTCTAACCACCTTCCCTTGAGGATTCAAAAGCAGGTGATGAAATAGTACCAACCATGCCAAAGATAGGAAAAAATACCATTTTCTTCACTCCTCCTGTAGCTTTTCTACATAACTAGTGCAAATAAGCTGCTTGTGCAGATTGCAGGGAGAGACAGGAGCCCTTTGCATACATTGACACTGTGCTTTACACAACATGTTCCATCCACGGCTGGAAAAAAGAACCCACAGGTCAGAAAAAAAAAGTGCAGCTGCAGCACAGACAGCTGCAGATGTTCCAGATGCAGCCCAGGCTCTGCTCCCTCTCCCAGGACCGTGTCCCCAGGAGCTGAGGGAGCCTGGCCCTGTCCCAGGGCTGTCCCTGGGCTGGCTTTGGTGCCCTGGCTGCAGCTGCAGACCTGGCTCCCTTTTCCCCTTCTGCTTTCTGCCCCCTCACTCCCTGCAGTGCCAGCTCTGCAAACAGGAGCTGCAGCTCTGCTTTGGGGCAGCTCAAGACCTCTGCAGCAGGAATTTTGGGAATCTTTACAGCAGACCCTGAAGTCCCACAGTGGGGCCCAGGGCAGCTGAGTGTTCTCACAGCAGACAGGTAGAACCTTGTCCTCTTCCAAGGCTCCTGCTGCCTCAGCTGCTCCCTTCCCAGCCTCATAAACACTCCAAAGGATGGGACTGAGCGTCACTGGGACAAATTGTCTTCAGCTGCCTCAGAGGAGTAAATGGCTCTAATGAAAATCACCAGTGGTTTTTGGCTGGAGAGCAATTTTCTGGGAAATGAAATGAGGCTGCTCTCATGGCTGAATGGAAAGAGCTGTGTCCCCCTCCCACTGCAGACATGGTCTGGGTCATTTTCTGGGACTGTTTGGAGAAATGAGTGATCTGCTGTGGGTACTGGAGACAGGGACAGGAATCTGAGCCCACAGATCTGCCCCAGTCCAGGGAGACCTTAAACTGCTCTCCTGCAGAAGAGTGTCATTTGAGCAGCTTTCTATAGGGAAATGGAAAGAATATTCACATACAACAACATTGGGAGGCCAAAGGGCCACGTCCCCAAAGGGCTCTGAGCTCTCTGGCCTCGCTCCAGCACAGTTTTAAAGCTTTTAGTGTGTCGGGGTCTGTGTAATTCCTGTGTTTAAGACTCGAGCAGAATGCTGTGCAGGAGCTGAGGCCAGAGCAGAGCTGGGGGCTCCCAGCGAGGCAGAACCCTGGTGTGTGGATGTGTGAAGTTCCCTGTGGCCATGCAGCCTGTGGGAATGCCTGGGCTGGGATGTGTGGTACTTTCCAATTCACAGAATCACTGGGTTGGAAGAGACCTTCAAGATCATTGAGTCCAACCCAGCCCCAACCCCTCACCCAAACCCTGGCACCCAGTGCCACATCCAGGCTTTGTTAAACACACCCAGGGATGGGGACTCCACCACCTCCCTGGGCAGCCATTCCAGAACTTTATCACTCTTTCTGTGAAAAACTTTTTCCTGATATCCAACCTGTATTTCCCTTGGCACAGCTCGAGGCTGTGTGCTCTGGTTGTGTCAGTGCTGCTGGAGAAAGAGCCCAGCCCCAGCTGAGCACAGGCACCTTTCAGGAGCTGCAGAGAGTGATGAGGGCAGCCCTGAGTGTCCTTTTCTCCAGGCTGAGCACCCCCAGCTCCAAAACTGCTGATCCCAGGGAACTGATGTTTGTGCAGGGAGAGGGGCTGAGGGGAGGCTCAGCGTCACAGGTGACAATTAACCAGAGGCTTCCTAGGGCTCTTTGCCTCCAGTTCATTCAGGATCATGGTTCAGAAGCTGCATTCACACAGGTTTGTGCTCTGCACACGCCGTGCTCAGCCCAAGGTAACAGAATCCCAGAATCATTTAAATTGAAAAAGCCCTCCCAGACCATCAAATCCAACGTGTGAACAATCCCCACCTTGTCCCCAGCCCAGGGCACTGAGTGCCACCTCCAGGTGTTCCTTGGACACCTCCAGGGATGGGGACTCCAAACCTCCTTGGCAGCCCCTTCCAGGGTTTAACAACCCTTTCCATGAGGAAATTCCAAGCTCAGCCTCCCCTGGCACAGCCTGAGGGCGTTTCCTCCTGTCCTGTAGCTGTTCCTGGGAGAAACCCCAACACCCCCCCCCCCCACCCCCTGGCTCCTGGCAGGCAGTTGCAGAGAGGGATTTGATCCTTCTTGAGCCTTCCAGATTTGGCTGAGAACAGTGACAAACCAGCCCACAGTCTCAGCAATCCAACCGAAACTCCAGCACAGCACAGGGAAAAGGGATGTGGTACCTTCCAAAGAGGGAAGAAATCTCTGTGGGAATACATGGACAGGGATGGAGGGGGGGAATTTTAAGGGTTTATTCTGTGGCTATCCCATACTTATCACATTATAGAAGCTGTTGTGTGAACAATGAGGATGTTTGGGTGCAAGGTGTGTGTTTGTGTGTTTGGTGGGGCTGTTGGCAAATTTAAGAGGATAAATAAATCAGTGAACTCTGAAATCCAGTGTGATTTCCTGGGGCTTTGTACCAATGTTCGTTGTGAGGCCCTAAGAAAGAGTTTCCTGGTGTTGGAGCATCAATTAAAATCTCTCTCACTCAAATTCCCTGGTACCTCACAAAATATGAGTCTGTGCAGCTGCTTTTCTCCCCACCAGGGCTGCAGCCTCTGTTCCCTTTAAACTGGCAGGAACTCCTCAAAACTCTTCTCTCCCACTTGCAAACTGAGTGACAATTTGGGGTAACAGGTTCAGATTTGGGGGAATTGGGGAGAGGGGGCAGAGACTGCAGGGAATGAGGTCGCATAAGCACAGTTCCCACAGGAAAACCTCTCAAATTCCTGCATAAACCCTTTCTCCTGAAAAGGCCATTTTTCAGATCTAAAAGGTTGTAGTGAAAAATATTGACCACGTCCAATAAACTCTCTCTGAGTGTGTCAGTGCAGTTCCTTTCCACAGCAAAGGTTTTAAACTCCCCAGTTCAGCTGTGGCGGAGGAAAAGCAGCTGCAGCTTTGTGCTCTCCTAATTGTCTGTACTTGCTAAAACATTTCTCTATGATATTTGTGTGCCTGGTGATGAAATATCCCATTTTTAGCTCGGCAGCAGAAAAATGGGAGGCTTTTTTAGGTCTCTTTTCATTTTGGCTGTGTGGCCAAGCAGGGATTTATGAGTTCAGGGGAGACAGTAGCCAGCGCGCTTGGATTTTGCTTTTTATACTTTCTTTTTTTTTAATTGTTTTCCTTTGAAATTCCAGAGTTAGTGTTTTGTCTGCTTTCTCCCTGACCCTCTTCGGAGGCAGGCGTGTGTTTTTTCACCAGAAAAACTGGAAACAAAGAATCGTTGTCTTTAAGCTGTAGCAGGCAGGAAACCCAACTCACAAGGGATCACCCTGAGCCAGCGCTGTCCCAGAGTAGACTCCAGTTCTCTGAATTCAACCTGACAGCTTGTCTGGAGCACTTTCTAAGTAACCATTATCCTTCCTTTCCCCCAGCAAAAGAGCCATTATTATTTTGCCTGGAGTGCAGTGCAAGGAGTGTTTTTGTGCTGGGGGGGGTCACACGTTTGCTGGGGTGCCAGGCTCTCCCTCCCAAAGCCTTGGAAGTGCTTGGGCTGTTTCCTAAAACAAGAGTTAATTTGTTTCCTGATGATGACTTAAAAGCTGTAAAGCTGCCATGGCTGTGCATGTGTGTCTTCCCTTTTCTCTCATGTGTGCGTGGCCTTTTTCTCCATGGATGTGAGGTTTGGGGTTTTTTACTTCTGCATTTGTGTGTCTTTCAACAAGAGCAACCTGCAGCCTGCCAATGGTTTGGTTTTACACCCTGTGCTGGAGGTAACATCCAATGTGCTGTGGGCACATTCCTGCCTGCTCCTGGCTGTGTTTGGGTGGTTCTGTAGGTGTGCAGAGGATGTGCAGCTGTGCCTTGGCTGTGCCTGCAGCCCTGCGTGGCTCAGGAACATCTCTGCTGGCTGGAGAGCATCTGCTTTTCCAGGCTGGCTCTGGGAAGGGTTCTCAGGACACATTCTTCAGCCTCTGTGCACTGTGCATTGGGATTTCTGCTGCTGATATTAAAAAAGCAACAACAAGGAAAAAAAATCTTCTCATTACTTCCTCCTTTTCTCCATAATGTGTCTTTGTGAGGCCAGCAGGGCTGAGGCAGACGTGGCTCAGGAAGTGCCAGCGCTGCTGGCTGGGGATGTTCTCCAGCCCCAGGCATCACTGGGGGCTGTCACTTCTGCCTGGGGCAGCAGGGAGAGACTCTGGGGCTGAGTGGGGAGCAGAGCTGGGCTCTCTGCCCTGTGGGGGCTCCTTCCCTGCACCCCTGTTCAGGGACAGGGCACAGGGCTCAAACAGAGCCAACTGTCCTGAGCATGCCCTGCCTCTGGAAATCCCCTCTGGAAATCACAGTCCCAGGATAGGTTGGCTTGGAAGAACCTTAAAGCCCATCCAGTGCCAGCCCTTCCACTGTCCCACCCCTTCCAGTGTCCCAGATTGCTCCAAGCCCTGTCCAGCCTGGCTTTGGACACTGCCAGGGACAGCAATCCTGAATCCCAGCTCTCTTCCTGCACCATCCAGATCCTGTCTGACTCTGGAAATGAGTGGCCTTCAGCCACAGGGCTTTAATCCATCACTGATTTAGAGCAGTTCAATCAGAAAGGTTTGATCCCTCTGATCTGTATTTCTATAAAGGCAGCAATTCATAACCAGGCTCTCAGCTACTTTCAGACACTCCCCAAGCTAAATCTGTCCTTCACATCCATCTCTGCAGCAGATTTCTCACCTACATTCAGCAATCAGTCCCTTCTCACTTGGTTTGAGTTGACTTCAGGTCAAAACCCAGTGTTGTTCCTGGATTTGGGATCTGTGAAACAGGTTAACAGCAATGCAGAGATCAGAGAATCACATAAGCATTCAGGCTGAAAGGCCTCTGAGATCATTGAGTCCAACAGTGCACCCAGATGGATGCCAAAGATGGCTTGGTAATATTTTTCAATTGTGAAATAATCAAACTGCCTGATAATGTAAAATAGAAGTAATTTTGAATCATTCTGCACTCAATGAGTTGCTTCCTCTTAGTGAAGAGATTTGGAATTACTGATTTCCTCCTCTGACCCTGGGAGTGGTGGTTCCTCTGCTCAAGGAACAGCACATTGTGTCTTGAAGGGGAAAAGAAAGAGTTTGGTTGGGAAGTCTCATGTAACCATGGCAACAGGCACAGCAACACTGGCCAGGAGTGACAAAGACATGCGGCACATGTGTTAATTAATCGTTTTAATTAGCAGAGATAGTAAGTTGACAAGCAGTTCCTTGCAGAACAAGTGATGCTGTGAGGTTTTGAGGCTCAGTTTGACACTCATGTCCCTGCAGCTGGGTAAATGTGATGGGAGAGCCTCTGGAAAAGGCCACAGGAGTCCTCAGACCCTGCCCTGCTCCAGCCCCTGTGCCACCATCCCTGCCCACACCTGGAGACAGGTGAGAGCCCAGAGCCTTCCCAGCTCTGTGCTGAGGGGAGCTGGAGCTCCTCTGCTGACCTGGGAGGATTGCACTGGGTGAGGGGCACTCAGAAATGTCCTGGGGGTGTGTGTGGGGCACTCAGAAATGTCCTGGGGGTGTGGGGCAGTGAGAAATGTCCTGTGTATGAGGGGCAGTCAGAAATGTCCTGTGGGTGTGTGTGGGGCAGTCAGAAATGTCCTGTGTGTGTGTGGGGCAGTCAGAAATGTCCTGGTTGTGGGGCAGTAGAAATGTCCCTGTGTGTGGGGGGCAGTCAATAAATGTCCGGGGGGGGGGGGTGCCTGGGTGTGTGTGTGGGGCAGTCAAAAATGTCTGTGTGTGTGTGGGGCAGTACCGATGTCTGTAAGGGGCGTCAGAAATGTCCTCTGTGTGTGGGGGACAATAATGTCCTGGGGGTGTGTGTGGGGCAGTCAGAAATGCCCTGGGGGTGTGTGTGGGGCAGTCAGAAATGTCCTGTGTGTGTGTGGGGCAGTCAGAAATACCCTGTGTATGAGGGGCAGTCAGAAATGTCCTCTGTGTGTGGGGGGCAGTCAATAATGTCCTGGGGGTGTGTGTGGGGCAGTCAGAAATGCCCTGGGGGTGTGTGGGGCAGTCAATAATGTCCTGGGGCTGTGTGGAGCACTCAGAATGTGTCCCTGGAGCCAGCGAGGGACTGTGTGGGCCCCACAGTTCAGTGTTTGCCACCATGTACAGCAGTGCCCTGGGTTTCGAGGAGCAGCTGGGGGTGGTTTGGCCCCTGGTCCCTGCAGGAACTGCAGCCTGGGTTTCTGCTCTCCACTGGCTTTGAACCCAGCCCAGCTCCTCACTGGGGTCCCCAGGAGGGCACACACCGGGGCAGGCCTGGCTGAGGGGCTGGGCTGGCAGCAGGAGAGGGGCAGGGTTTGTTCCCATGCTGGGACCTTTCCAAGGCACTGGGGGTGCCACCACTCCCGGCCTCAGCTGGGCAGGAGAGGCCCTGGGGCTCTGTGCCCTCCTCTCCCTCTCTCCCCGTAAAGTGGCTGCCACAAAATAGACCCCAAGGGACCACTTGGATTAATGACAGGGCTGCACCCCGAGGACACCTGGTTCTGCTTTCCCCATTTAGGGAAGCTAATATAAATTCCAGCCACGAGGCCAGGGACCTTTCTCCCTCCTAAAGCAGGAGGGCCTTGCAAAACCCAGCCTGTGTTGTGCATGGAGAGTCCATGGCCCAAACCTGGCATGCAGGAGGAACTGTTCTGGGGTGACCTGACTCATCTGGACTGGAGCACGGATACTTCCAGGCAGGACTTGGCCTTAGGGATTTCAGTGAAGCAGATCAGGAGAAGGGGAAGGAGAAGGCTGCAAACCTGAAGTGGGCCATGAGATCCACAAGATTCTCCAGGTACCTGAGTCCCCTTTCCCTCTCTCCCTATAAAGTGGCTGCCACAAAATAGACCCCAAGTGACCACTTGGCCACATCACAAGTCTGGATTCCCCAGGACTCCTGGGTCTGCCTTCCCCCTGTCTCCCTTCCTGGCTCTGTCTCCATGGCTTAGGACAAGCCCCTTCCCACCCTCCAGCTGCTGAATTTCCTTGGAGGTGCCAGCTCCAGAGATTCCTGGGCTCTCCATCCCTTCCCAGTCTTGCCTGTAGTGCCAGCATGGGTGGCACTCCAAATAAGATTCCCCTATAGTGCCATAAAGCATTTAGTCCGTAAATGACCCAGCCCCACTGTGTCCATCCTAGAAAAATAAAGGCCTAAGAAATGTGGATGTTCCAGGCCCCAAGCTCGCTGTTCTCCTGGAAAGCCTCATCAGGCTGGTAGCACAAAGTGGTGCCTGACTCAGGCTGGCTGAGAAAGCTCCTCAGAGGGAGCAGGATGAAGGGGCTGTCAGCACTTCCCAGCAGCTCAGGAAGCTCAGGCACTGTGAGCCCATTGTTCACTGAACCCCCCCTCGCCCCCCTCTGTCCCAAACTCTCAGATTTATAAAACACCAGGGTTGGGTTTTTGGGTTTTTTTTGAAGTTTATCAGCGAGGGTTTGCTCCCTAATACATCATATCTCAAACACAGCCTCCCTGAAGCCTTGCTCACTGGGCTGCACTCAGGCTGACAGGACCGACAAGGATTCGGGATGATGGTGCAGGAATCCACCTGGGGGTTTTCAGGCTGGTTTCCTGGGAAGGGAGTCTGTGTGTCTGTCCATCTGCCCCCAGCTATATCTATCAGTCTGTCCAGACTAAATATGCCCCAGAGGTACTGGGAGGGGACCCAGCTCCAGGGAAGACAGGAGCTGTCTGGAGAGCTGAGCACAGAGTGCCAGGGGAGCAGCCGAGGCAGATTTGGGGTGAGAGAGTGGAGAGCAGGGCTAAAAGGGCCCAGAGAGCAGGGCTGCAGCCTGCCCCCCACAGCCTGGTTCCTGGGGAAGGCCGTGCATCTGGAAAAGGCAGCTAAAGCCTGCAGAAAGTGCATTTATGCCTGGGAATAAATAAAATTATATTTAACCTTCTTGCCAGGCGCGCTGTGAGTGTGAATGTTTGCAAAGCTGTGAGATCCTCGCTTGAAAGGTGCTGTGAAAGTGCAAAGCATTATTAATATCCTTTACCTTCCTCCTAATAGACTGAGTATTCATGCTGGGGAATTTCTGGACATAAACCAGACAGCTGCAGAATGACAGTTCTTGAAAGCATCTATGATTTATTTTCTGCTCTTTAATTCCATTTTGTATTGAACACACATTTGTCATAGGGCGCTTGTTCCACAGGGCCTTTTAAGTCTAAACCAGACTCAGGGACCTGATCCTTTCTGGGATAAATTTGCCCCACTTCACTGTAGCAATTTGCTGATTTACACCAGGAGAGAACCCCAGTCCAAGTCTTTTAATTGAATTTCCATCCCATGGCAAGTTTTGGTGTAAAATCCGAGTGGTTTAAATGACAGATAAGACTATTCCTGTCGCTGCCTGGCTGCAGTTCTGTAGGATCTCTTCGAGCCACTGGGCGTCAGGTCCTGGGAATGATCCTGTTTTTGCAGGAACCTGCAAAAGTCTGGAGGGGTTCCCTGGCTCTGCCTTTTCCATTTTGCTTTAAACACATTCAGCCTTCAAGCCTGGGCCTGGAAGCCAGGAGGGCTGGTGTGGTTCTTTCACGTTGCCGAGATTTTTGTGAAATAAAAATAGCTTCCTGCATTTGGATTTTTCTTTTTTTTTTTTTTTTTTTTTTTTTTTTTTTTTTTTTTTTTTGAGGGGGAGAGAAAGAGTTGGAAACTTACAGTAGCTGAGTGCACACAGTGTTTCAATAGCAGGGCTAATGATCATATTTAACCCTTCTTATTATGGCCAAGTCACACTCAGGGTTGAATCTCATCCTACAACACAAGGCTGCCCCTATTCATCCCCACACTTTGCTCCATAATCCATATTTATAGAGGAAAAACTGAGGCAGAGGGACTCAGTCAGCCTGGATTAAACCTGAGGAGGAGGAGGAAAAGGAGGAAGAACATATCTTCAAATCATGGCCTATTTATTTACCCAAAACGTGCTGCTGACTCTGGATCAAGCAACCCCTTGTGGCAGTTGATTCCCTTGAGTCAATGATCTGGCCCCCCAAAAAAATCAGAGAAAACTGAAAATTTTCAGTGAGTTCCACTGCTTTTTGGGAAGGAAATGCTTCCCTATTTTGAAAAGGATTTTTCTTTTGGAAAAAGAATTGCTGCCTTCCTTTAACAGATCATCATATGGCATTTCCATTAATGTTACATTATAGAACTGTTTATGGATTGAACAAACCAAAATGTCCATTAACATCTCAGTTGCTGGACATTGCTGAGGGGTTTGCTTTTCTCAGAGCAGAACTTGGGTTTTCCACAGCGTTTCCCCAAACATGGCTCTGATGGCTGTGCTGTAATAACTCAGAGGGATATCCCAGGGGAGCAGGGGGAGTCAGAGAAGGCTGCAGGGAGGAGATGGGAAAGGCAGGGCCTGCCCCAGACCCCTCCCTGCTCTCCTGCCCTTGGTCCCTGGGAGAGCTCCGTCCCTCTGGGATCCATCGGGATTGCAGCCAGGAAACCCCCCCTGGAAACAGCCCCTGGTGCAGAGCAGGGACAGCTCCTGGGGCTGGGGAAAGGTCCCAACAGCACCAGGGCAGGGACAGCAGGGACAGCCCTGCTGCTGCTGCTGCTTGTGGGGCCATGGGAATGGGGACAGGGATCTGGAATGGGACAGGGATCTGGAATGGGGACAGGGATCTGGGATGGGGACAGGGATCTGGAATGGGGACAGGGATCTGGAATGGGACAGGGATCTGGAATGGGGACAGGATCTGGAACAGGGATCCTGAATGGGACAGGGATCCTGAATGGGACGGGATCCCTAATGGTTGCAGGGATCTGGAATGGGGCAGGGATCTGGGATGGGACAGGGATCCTGAATGGGGACAGGATCTGGAATAGGGACAGGATCTGGAATGGGGACAGGGATCTGGGATGGGACAGGGATCTGGGATGGGACAGGGATCCCTAATGGTTGCAGGGATCTGGAATGGGCAGGGATCCTGAATGGGGACTGGGATCCCTAATGGGGACAGGATCTGGAATGGGGACAGGGATCCCTAATGGGGCAGGAATTCCTAATGGGGACTGGGATCTTTAATGGGGACAGGGATCTGGAATGGAGACTGGGATCCCAAATGGGGACAGGGATCTCAATTGGGACAGGTCTCCCTGCTGGAACAGTGTAGATGAAGCTGTCACCTCCCTCTTCCCGAGCTGTCCTATCCCACTCTTTGTCCCAGCTGAAACCACAGTGGTTTGTTTTCCAGTCTGATCTATTTGCAGTGGGGTTTGTGGTTTCTGCAAAAAGGGAAAAAAACAAACAAGTAAAATAAAAATAAAAACAGGCAGATTACACGAGCTCTGTTTCCCCCCATTCGTCTCTCTTCCCTCCTCCTCTGGCTCCCCCACCCTCCCCTCTCCCGTCCCTCTGTGTTTTCCTTTCCATGCCAATAACTGCAAGGCTGTAATTTCAAAGCCTCAGCGGCTTTCCCAGCGCTGGAGGAATGTGCCAGTGCCTGGGATGGATCCTCAGGGGGCTGTGCAGCCCCACAGGCAGGAGGTGCTGGGCAGAGGGGCACTTGGGATGTCCCTGGAGAATGCTTTTACCCCTTTTGCATCTCCTTGAAACAGCCTCCTTATTGTCACCTCAAATCCTCAGCCTCCCCAGGTTTAAAATCTGAATTTAATTCCTATGAAATAGGAACAGGGTTCATCTCCTCCTCCTCTGCCTGTGGGTTTGGGATGAGAGAAGAGGTCTCCTTTAGGCTGGGATGGGTCACACTGAATTCCACTGAGTGCAGGGACAGCACTTCGTGGTCACAATGTGTCAGGCTTGGGTATTGCCCAAAGAGCCCCATTGCTGCATTTATACTTCTTTGAGGGGCTGGGGAGCAGTGGAGATGTGGGAGAGGAAAGAACACAGCCCTACAGAAGCCAAGCCAGCTGGGACCATGAAGCAAGGCCAGAGTCTTACAAGTTTTTTCTAGGAAAGGTTCTTTTCAAGCCCTGTGTGCCTGTTGTCTTTTGCTGTTAGATCCCTCCTATGATGCAGTCAGGAGAGCAGGATGGGGCAGTAATGGGAATTCTGGCCTCTCCAAAAGTAAATTGTCCCAGTGGGAATCACAAACTGTGCAATGGAAGGTTAGAGAGGCAGAAGATTTGGGGACTGACAAGAGGTAGAACTGGGGACAGATAAGAAGTAGAATGATGTTATGGACAGAGTAAAATTGTAGGGTTTGGTTAAGGGGCCAGGAGCAAATCCTCTGCACAGACACCCTGTTAATCGTGGGCCTGTGATGGTTTTAGGGACAGATCTGCACATTCTGAGAGCCTCTGGCAACTTTGCAGAAAGGCAAAGTCCAGGAGGCAGATGGGGCCCCTCTGCTCCAGCCCTGCTCACACCCAGCTCTTGTTCTTGCTGCTTTTAGGGTGCCTTGGATTCCAATAGGGAGGTGTAGTGGTTTTGGTTTGATTTGATTTTTGATTTTTTATTTCTGGACGTCCCAGACCAATTCTCTGTTCCTAAAATCTGTGTTGCAGCTGGCCCAGCCTGCTGGCTCTGGGCCACTGTCCCCTGTCCCCTGTGCCACTGCTGGGGCTTCTCCCTGGGCAGGGTGGGCACTTCTGACCTCCAGCAAGGTTCTCCTGCTGTAAATCCATGTGGCAGCACCTGGCAGAGTCCCCTCCCTTTCTCTGCAGCTTCCTGAGCTGTGCTCACCCCAAATGTGAGAATTATTCTTCGAGTCACAATTTTCTGTTGTGAGAAATGATACAAAGAGGGATACAAATCTTGAAGGGATTTGTACAAATCACCATGATGCTATCAACTAAATCTTTGATGAACCTCAAAATTTTTTTTGCCTAAAAAAGAACTTGCATTTGCAAAAAATGTGGGAAAAGCTCCAGTGTGGAAGGAGGTTGGCATTTGTACATTTAATAATCCAATTTTTTGTTCACAGCGTGGATGCAAACTAGATTGGAAGTACAGTTGCAGTAAAAGACAGAAAATTAATGAAATCTCTACATAATATTTTCCTTGTCTCACTGACTATTTAGCAAATTATAAATATCTATGTAATGCTTTCCATATTGGTGCATTTTCATTTTATGCTGGAATTTTAAATTTCTAGGGATGTCTCTTTATTTTATAGTGCAATCCCAAAATATCAGCTCTTGGTCTGAGCAAACCTTTCCCTTGCAGCTGCTGTGATTCCTGTGGGATGTGGTTTCTACTTTGTACCTGTTCTCTGTCCCTATAAGCCCCTTCTCTCTTTGCAGGCCCTCCTGTCGCAGGGACACAAAATGTGAATAAAACAACGGAGCAGCAGCGGCCCCAGCCAGGTGAGAGTGAGGTCTGGGACCTTGGGCTGGGGGAGCAGGGACAGGCAGGGGAGGGCTCAGGGGGGGCTGGGCTGTGCCAGCAGCTCTCCCCAAGGGGCTCTGTTGGGAAACAGGAAAGCCTTATCAATGTGATTGTCTGGCAAAAGATTTTGAGAATATAGAAACTATAAGCGAGATTGAAATGAAAGCAAGCTTTGAGATCCCTCAGTTACTGAACAACTGGAAAACAATGGTGTGGCCAGCTGAAGGTGATCCCCTTGTGATGGAACAACACCCTCTGCTTGCAGACAGGCCCAAGGGTCAGAGCAGACCCTACAGCTTGGCAGAAGGGCCCAAAGAGGAGTTTTTAGGGTTTAAAATGTAACACAGGATGGTAATGTAATGATTCTTATAGGCTGTATGTAAATGCTAGAGGAGTTGTATATTGTACTAGATTGGTTAGTGAGAATCAGAATATTCAGCACAGAAGAAGATTTATGGTATTGTAACGGGAACCTCATCCTCTTTTATTCTCTCATTCTCTTTACCATGCTCTTGCCTTCTCTCTCTTTACCTCTCTCTTTACTTCTCTCAGGCCTGCTCTGAGCTGTGCCTGGCAGCTCCCAGCAGGGCCCTGCACCCAGGCCCTTTGCAATAAACCACAAGTTCCAAGCCCTGGCTTCAGAGATCTCTCATCTCCGTCCGTCCATCTGTCCGTCCCGTCCTACCCCTGTCACTCCTGCAGGGCTCTGTGCCCGCTCTGCCCCTGCCCAGCCTGGGCCAGGATCTGCAGGGTCTCCTTGGAGCATCCCAGCCTGTCCCATGCCAGCCTGTCCCATGCCAGCCTGTCCCATCCCAGCCTGTCCCATGCCAGCCTGTCCCGTCCCAGCCTGTCCCATCCCAGCCTGTCCCATCCCAGCCTGTCCCAGCCTGTCCCATCCCAGCCTGTCCCATCCCAGCCTGTCCCATGCCAGCCTGTCCCATGCCAGCCTGTCCCATCCCAGCCTGTCCCATGCCAGCCTGTCCCGTCCCAGCCTGTCCCATCCCAGCCTGTCCCGTCCCAGCCTGTCCCATGCCAGCCTGTCCCCCCAGCCTGTCCCGTCCCAGCCTGTCCCGTCCCAGCCTGTCCCGTCCCAGCCTGTCCCGTCCCAGCCTGTCCCAGCCCAGCAGGGCTTTCCCTGCCCAGAGCAGCCCCTGGGGCAGAGCAGGGGGTGTTCCCTGCTGCCTCCCCACCCTCCCTGCCCGGCACAGCTGCTCCCCATCCCCTTCCTCTGCTCCGGCCTTGGTGCTCTTGGAACCTGTTCAATCCACCAGCAAACTCAGATCTAAATCAACCAGAGAGAGGCAGAGCACAAGTGTAGAGATTAGGGCTGAGGAGGCCCCACAGAAAGGGAAGGAATTAATTCCTAATAAATGCTTTGTGGGGTTTTCAAGAACCACTCAGCCTTGGTGGAGCCAGCCACAAACTCCTGTTACTCTCATCTCTCTAATGCTGTGTTTGCTTCACAAAGAGAGACTTGGGTGAACATTTCCTGCCCTCCCAGGGCTGCAAGCTCAGCTGCTAGCCAGTGAATCTGAAAATCTCATCTGCTCTCTTTTTTATTGAGCTCTTTTTTGTTAGGAGAAATACATTTGCTTCTGCTTTGTGGCTGTTCTCCTGTCCCACAGTTTTTTTTCCACGTTTGATGTGCTCTGGTTGCCACACAGTGCAGGGTATGTCCAAGGAGATGCCAGATTGCAAAAGCAGGCAGGTCTGAGAGCAGTGCCAGGAACTGTGGCTGTGCCATTTTGGATGCCAGAAATACCTGGTGGTTGCTTGCTAAGAAAGAAAGAAGGAGCACCTTCAGGCCCTGGGAGAAGGGACAGAAGGAGTAAAGAAAGCAAATGAAAATTTGGTTTCTAGAACAAACATAATGACCAGGAGTTTCTTTTTGATGAAACATCCTTTAAATTTTGTTGGGTGATTTTTTTTTTCTTAATTTTATTTTTTAGATCCCTACCAAATCCTGGGGCCTACCAGCAGCCGTCTTGCCAATCCAGGTGAGTTCATTTTACATTTCAGACCCCCCTTACCAAAGAGGAATTTTCCTTTGGAGCTGCTGCTCCAGTCTGCACTGGGGGAGCAGCTGCTGGCCCTGCACCCTTGGGGGAACCTGTGAGAGCCACTGAACGCAGCAGCTGTGACCTCACAAGGGCTTTTGCCAAAATCCTTACAGAAAAGTGAGGAAAATGGTGCAACAACATCTCTGTTGGGACAAAATCCCCATCCTGAATGTTCTGACCCAAACCCAGCAATTCCTGAGAAGAGTTTTATAGGGGGCTTAAGTGCTGGTCTCTCAGATTTGCGGTACAGATTAATTTTTCACTGCCTGCTGTGGGTGACAACAAGAAAGGCAGAAAACATCTCTGAAAGTGACAGTGTAACTGTCCCTAGCACATCATCTGCAGTAAATAATCCCTGATTTTAGGGAGTATGTAATTTGCCTGGAGCAAATCCTGCTCAAACTAACCAAACTTGGACACATGGGATGCGTGTAAAGAAACATCCTCCTAAGGCTCTTAACTTGCCCTTAACTACTTGTACAACTATACTGAGTAAAACCAGGAGTCATCTGGGGAACAAATCATCCCCAGGATGTGTAACTCAGATCACCCCCTGGAAAGAGCTGGAGGTATCCAAAACAATCTCCATGGCAAACAGGGAGCAGTGCAGGGATGAAGTACGCTGTGCTAGGCAGTCAGTGAAAACTCTGCAGAGCAGTGTCCTCACAGAAAGCCCTGTTTATGAATAGCCCGAGGATTTTAAGGCCAAAGGCAACCATTATGAAATGTAGTGTGACCTCAGGCCCAGGCCCAGAACAAAGGGCTGAGTAACTTGTTTGCTGGGAACAGTTTATCCCCTGCTAGGGCCGCCTTTCCAAGGCCCGGAGGAGCAGTTCCCAGTCGAGATCGAGATAGCCCTTCTGTTTCCTGCCTTTGTGTGAGCCTGAGCAGGAAGGCCCGAGTCATTTCCTTTGCCCTGCTGTGTCTGCAGGGAGCGGGCAGATCCAGCTGTGGCAGTTCCTGCTGGAGCTGCTGTCGGACAGCTCCAACGCCAGCTGCATCACCTGGGAGGGCACCAACGGCGAGTTCAAGATGACGGACCCCGACGAGGTGGCGCGGCGCTGGGGCGAGAGGAAGAGCAAACCCAACATGAATTACGACAAGCTGAGCCGGGCGCTGCGCTACTACTACGACAAGAACATTATGACCAAGGTGCACGGCAAGCGCTACGCCTACAAATTTGACTTTCACGGCATCGCCCAGGCCCTGCAGCCCCACCCCACCGAGTCCTCCATGTACAAGTACCCCTCGGATCTGTCCTACATGCCATCCTACCATGCCCACCAGCAGAAGGTGAACTTTGTGCCCCCACACCCCTCCTCCATGCCTGTCACATCATCCAGTTTCTTTGGAGCGGCCTCTCCCTATTGGACCTCCCCTGCAGGAAGCATTTACCCCAACCCCAACGTACCCCGCCACCCCAACGCCCACGTCACACCGCACTTGGGCAGCTATTACTAAATGCTTTGATCTGCCAGTGGCCTTGAGCAGTCTGTTTGGACTTTTTCTTTACTCCTGAGATTTGTATGGTTTTTGGGGGGACCCTTAATGGATAATTGTGGCCTTTCTGGGGAAGAATTAAAACTGGATATTTGTTATTCCTGGACCAAACCTTTTACTTTTGTAACTTTGCCTCTTGTGTCTTGAACTGAGAGATGGAAGCTCCTGTGGGCCAGTACTCTGCATTTTCATTGGGGTTTAAGGCTTGTGTCCTCTGTAGGAAGTGACAGTGAAGATTCACCATTCCCTGGAATGATTATTAGCTTTTGGATGAGAGCAATTTTTAAGGATTCAAAGGCTTTTGACGAGGCATAGATCCAGCAGTGGGTCGTAGGAAAAGATGACCACAAGGGGGTTTTTCTCACTGGCCATTTGACCATTCAGTGGAGGACATTGGGCTGCAGGGGACCACAACTGGAATCTTAGCTCTAAGGCAGAGGAGGAATTTCATCCAACTGGAAATTAAATATATATATATATATATTCATATATATATATGTACATGTATATTTTAAGAAGTAAAGGGCATTGAAGGAACTTTTCTAGAGTACAACATCATTTGACTGTGTGTGAACTCAGCAAGCAGCAAAAACCTGAACAAAGCATAAGGCAAAGTCAAGCACAGGCATTCCTGGGAACAGAAGGGAAGTGAATAAACGACAGCAGGTCCCTGGCTCCACCCGAGCCGCGGGCTCTGGAAGCACCGATTCGCGAACGCTGTGCGTTTGTCAGACCGTCAAACCAAGGGTCAACAAACCAGAAGGCAAATTACTGTATAAATTATGCAGAGTTATTTTTCCCTATGTCTCACAGTTTTAAAAGAAAGAGTAAATAAAACGAGTTGACCTCGGTCACAAATGCAGGTTTGTTTTTTACTATCAGCTCCGTTGTTTTTTGTTTATTTTTTTAATGTAATTTGTACATCTTTTCAATCTGTACATTTGGGCTGTAGCTTTGTACTTTTTGCTAAAAAAAAATAAAAAATAAGACACGAGTAATGTATCTGTTGGAGATAGGCTTAGTCCTGCAATTGGATCCATGACTGACCCCCAAAGTGGCCAGAAACCCTCCAGATTGCCCTGGGTTTGTCTAGAGGAGAGGATTTTCTGTATTAGTCTGTTGTAGCTGTCTGCAAATTAACTCCACTTACTCCCATGTTTGCATTGAGGCTGATTGAAAACAGGCCCAACATCTCAAGGCAACCATTGCAATATTCTGTGATCGCTTTTCACCCAAATCCTGAACTTTGGGAAGATCTTAACCACTTCATAGATAAAATGACAAAATATTCCTCTTTTTGATGGCTTCTGCTGGGAGGTTCTGTGGAAATCTGACCCCTTCCAGAACTCTGAGCCATGCCCAGCTTTGCAGATGTGAATGTGACGCTGCACAAGCAGCGGTTTGGTGCCATAAACAGAGGGTAAACCACAAGCATTTGGGGTTTGGAACAGATGTCTGGGGGGTGAGATTTCCATGTACAACCCATTAGCTGACTTGTATTAAGTGGCAGCCAATTAACAGGATCACAACTATCTAGTCTAGACCAACCCCTGGGACTCTGTGGGGGCGGGATTTGGTCCATGTGCATCCCATTGCAGGAGGGGAGTCTGAAACCAGAGCATTGGAGTCTGCTCAGAACGTTAAATACAAGCACTGATGCCATTATTTAACAAAGTGGGAAGAGAAGATCAAGCTAATACAGTTAGGTCTTAGTGCTTTTGGGGTGTTTTTAAGTAACATTTCTGCAATAATCGCAAAATTTAAGTATGAAGAAATTACACATGGAAATGGGGCTTTTGCTACTATATATATGCAATGTACTTTTTGGATATTAAAATATATATAATTTTGCAAGCTATCTTGGTGGGTTGGTTTTTTTTTAATGTATTAATGTTACATTGAAGCAGTTGTATGAAGAAGATGATGTAAAAAAAAAGTGACAAAATAAATGGTGGTTTTCTTCTCTAAGGCATCAAATTGTCCCACTCTCTCCCTCCCCTCTCACACTTGCATGCACTTGAAATTAAATTTAGCTAAAAAGGGAAAGAAAGCAGTTCCACAGTAGTGGCAACCCATCCTGATCCCTGTAGTATTGACCACTCATTCCAGAAAATTGTTACCAGAGATGGTCAGACTGGATTTGGTTGTTGAAGGGATTAAAACCCAGGCTCTGGCTTTTGTCCATGGAGAGACAGAGAAAGTGGGAGGGCAGCCAGAGCTCAGAAGCTGAGGTGTCGAGGTGGCTCTTGGGGTGCCCCAGGGCCCCCCAGGAATGTCAGTGTGTGCCCAGCCTGCTCCTGTTTCCCACCTATCCCCAAACCCCAGGGAGAGCCAGTGCTCCACAGCATTCCTGAGGTGGAGGCTGCAAAAACAAGCTCTGCCAAGGAATCTTCTGATTGTGGATAAAGGTCAGGCCGAGGCACTTCCTGCACTTTTGCACGGTGGTCCTGAGAGATATCTGGAGCTCCTGCAGACCTGATAAAGCCTTGGGAAGGCAGGGCTGCACAAGCACAGCACTTCCTTCCTGCACACAACCTTTTGTTGCTGAGTGCTGGGACAAAGCTTGATTGGCTCGGGAAAAGGGCCACTTCCAGCACCCCAGAGCTGCTCCCGCTCTGGATTCCAACAGAGTTGCTCAATTTAGTCACAAGAGCGAGTGGTTTGTTGCTTATCTCCGTTGTTTTCCACTGCAGCACCAGCGAGATTAATTCTGGCTGTGCAGCATCAGTGGAAATATCAAGTATTTTATTTGAATACCATGCCCTGCCCGCCTGCCAGTAATAGGAAAATCAGAAGATGAGATTGCACAAAAGCATCTAAAGGCAGAATCTGAAGGTTATCAGAGTGCAAAGATGTCCCTCATAGCAAAATTTGGCCAGCATGAACTTTGGGGGAAAGAAATATGAAAATAACCAACTATTTAGGAAGCATCTGATTCTGGGCTGCCCAGTGTGTTAAAGGAGCCCTCCTGAGATAGGAGATGATCAGCAGCATCCCAGCTCAGGTCTTCTCTGCCTCCTTTCATTAGGAGGATTAATGAAATGCCCATCCCTTCGGGCATTGCTGGCCTTAATCCTTTCTAAGTATTAGTATTCACTAATATTTATCTTTAGATATTATTTTTTTCTAGTATTTGCTAATATTTAGCTCTAGACAGATTTCTGCCTCCTGCTCCGGGCATTCCCATGGAATCCAGAGATCTCAGAGCAAGGAGATCTCCCCCCAGATTGCCAGAGAGCCTCACACTGCTGGGGCACTTCCCAGGCACCTTTTAGAGCATTTTCACAGCATCTCAATAATTTACATTCCTCACCCAGAGAAAGAGTAATAAGACAGAGATTGGTAATTTGTACCCCTCGAAATCAGCCTGGCTTTGCCACGTTGGAAGCTGCAGGGATGGGAAAGGGGGATCTGCCCTCCCAGCCCCAGGTCCTGGGGCACACTGGGACAAGGCAAACAAGGAATTTGACCGCCCTAAAGCTACTCTCTGCTTTTCCCAGGAGGACAAGGCAGATTGAATTCAAGTATTTCAGGCTTAAATCAGAAAGTTTACCAGGCAGATGGTTGGGATCACTTGGCTGTGAGCTGGGAGTCAGAGGGGCAGCAGAAAACCCTCCCTAGACTGACGTTCAGGACTCAGAGCTCCCCAGGAAACCCAGCTCCCTTTGCACTCAGGGTGAATTCAGCTGCTGATTTCCAGGGATCTGGTATTTCCCCAAGATTTCTGTCAAGCAGCCTCAAACCCTGAATGGGATCGAATCAGACATTCCAAATTGGAATTAACTCTACATTCCTCATCTATAGAGAGTGCAGCCTGTACATGGAGTAGAGTCAGTGATGCCTTTACAGGCTCAGAGCTCTGGCTCTCCTGGCTGGATCTCTGAGCTGCTTTTCTCTGTTTGAGCTGGTCCTGCCCCTGTGTGTGTGAATTCCTCCTGCTTAATTACAGCCAGCAGGTTTAGAACCGGCTTTGAACTGGATTGTGAAGCTTTTTAACCCCACTGGAAGAAGGAGCTCCCAGCTTAAGCATTTGTTTGATGCTCTAAAATAGGGGATAAGAAATCCTTCCAGAGCCAAGCACCTGAGATCACTCCTGTCCAGAATCCCTGAATGCCAGAACCCCTGTCCTGTGCACACTGCTGCCTTCCTACTTTATATACCTAAAAATTGTATTTTAGCCCTGAGGATGAACTTCCAAACAGCTGCAGATTTCTAACAGAGTTCTGTGGCAAAGGAGAGGGATTTCCCTCCGCCAGGACAGGGCAGAGGGATTTCCCTGTGCCAAGACCTTCCCTTAGTAAAGACAAAGACAGATTTCTCATACTCGTGCCCAACAAGTACACTCCAGCCCAAATGAGACATAAATTATGAGGGAAATCTGCCATAACTTCTGTTGATGTAAATATTTAATGTGAGGCTGGAGTTGCCCAGCAATGTTCCATCCCTGTCCATGGCAGCAAATGCCTGGGCCTGAAGCTTTGTGCTCAGAGGAGGGATGGACCCTGCTGCTGTTTCCCACCTCTGTGTCACAAGGAAAGAGCCATCAGTCTGTAAATGCTGCGTGAAAGCAGCCAGCTTCACTTCATTATCCTATTACAATAATAGAGTTTTTACAGGCTGCTTTGCTGTGCTGATCCAGTATTTTTAATAACTTCTGTGAAATTAGTTGGTGAGACTTCAGCCTGCTGCCTACCCAAGTCTGCTCTCCCACATCAAACCGAGTGTGGCTGCATTTGGTGTTAATTAGAGCTGCAGTCCAGGGACACGTCAGGGGCTGGCATTTATGAATTCCCTTCAAAGACCTTATTTGTATATTTTTGCACAATACCCAGCATAACAACACACACATGGCAATTTTCATCTGTGAAATCAGAACTCGCTGCAAATAAAGCTCAGACCTTTCTGTCAAATCAGAAGAGACTTGAGAGACCTCTGATTAAGGTCGTGTGGAGAATGACAACACGTGTGTTCTGATTTTTTCCACTACAGAGGTAGAAATCTCTGCACATGAAGCTCAGCTTCTTCTCTTATATCAGAATAGAATTAGAGATCCTCGGCAAAAATCAGCTCTTCAGGCTCCAGGAGCAGCAAACAGAGCCCGACACCAAACCCACAGAATGTGAGGACCAAGGGCAGGGCAGTTTTGAGGCCATGACAGCAATGAGCCCCTCAGCCCTGCCCCGCACAGGGGAGAGCTGCCCCAGGGTCTGCCCTGCGGGGCAGGGGACGAGCACAGCTGGGCGTGCAGCCGAGCAGCCCCCCCGAGCCGACAGTGACTGCAGCGGGAAGGGCTTTGGGCCGGGGAGGTGCCAGGTGAAGGGACCGTGCTGCTCCTAACCCGGGCCAGCACCACAGGATTCCGTCCTGGAGCTCTCCCGTGAAGCCGCAGCGGTGGAGGAGGATGAGGAGCCGGGGCCTCTGGCACTTCGGGGCGATTTCACCACCAGAGCCGGCTCCTTCCTTTCCAGGAACTGCTGCACACTTGTGATTTGCTTTGGCTTCTGCCGGAGTTTGTGTCTGCCGGAGCTGCGGAGCCCGGGGCTGGGCGCACCGCCCCGGCTGCGGCTGCTGCGAGCGGCGCGCTCAGCCCGGCACGGCCGCCAGGGACACGGCCAGCCCTGGGACACCGGTGTCACCAGTGTCCCCATACCGGGCTGCCAGGGACACGGCCAGCCCTGGGACACCGGTGTCACCAGTGTCCCCATACCGGGCTGCCAGGGACACGGCCAGCCCTGGGACACCGGTGTCACCAGTGTCCCCATACCGGGCTGCCAGGGACACGGCCAGCCCTGGGACACCGGTGTCACCAGTGTCCCCGTACCGGGCTGCCAGGGACACGGCCAGCCCTGGGACACCGGTGTCACCAGTGTCCCCGTACCGGGCTGGCAGGGACACGGCCAGCCCTGGGACACCGGTGTCACCAGTGTCCCCGTACCGGGCTGGGCACAGGGTCCGTGTTCTCAGTGTCCTCAGTGTCCCCAGCCCGGGCTGAGCAGGAAGCGGCACAGCCCCGTCCCTTTCCCAGTACGTCCCCACCTGGCTGGCAGGGACACACCTGCACGTTCCCCTGCCCTATCCCATCTTCTTTCCACAGACACTGGGCACAGGTTCCTCCATATTGTGTTCCCGTGTTCCTGCAGGATGGGCAGGGACACAGCCAGCCCTGGGCACAGGGTCTGTGTTCCCGGTGTTCCTGGTGTTCCCAGTATTCCCGGTGTTCCCGGTGTTCCCATGCCAGGATGGGCAGGGACACAGCCAGCCCTGGGCACAGGGTCGGTTCCCGGTGTCCCCGAGCAGTGGCTGAAGGGGGCTGTGCTGGGAGCACTGGCAGAGGCACCTGTAGAAACCTGAACACCTTCTCTGGGTCTCCCTCAGGACCCATGTATAATACACACATATCTGTCTGTCTGTCTGTCTGTCTGTCTATCTATCTGTCTATCTACCTACCTATCTATCTATCTATCTATCTATCTATCTATCTATCTATCTATCTATCTATCTATCTATCTATTATATATATACTCTTATCACACCCTTGGAAGTGTCCAAGGCCAGGCTGGATGGGGCTTGGAGCAATGTGGGACAGTGCCCATGGCATGGGGTGGGATGGGATGAGCTTTAATGTCCCTTCCAACCTAAAACCCTCTGTGATTTCATATAGATTTATGTATATTTCATAGAACAGTAGATATATACATACACATTTGATACAATTGTCTGTGTGTGTATATATACACACTTTTGATATAATTGTGTGTGTGTATACGCACACTTTTGATATAATTGTGTGTGTATATGTACACACATTTGATATAATTGTGTCTGTGTTTGTATATACACATGTCTGATATAAGAGTCTACTGTGGTGTTACAGTAAAACAAATTAAGAAGGGGATTCAGCTTTGGGCAGATGTTTCTATGGAGGACTAAAACTTCCCTTAATGCTCCATTTCTGGAGGCTCAAGGGTGACAGGGAGCTGAGCAGCTCCCCAAAATCCTCAGCCAGCACGTTTCAAGCTCTGCAGACCCAGTGGCACTGGCACCCCAACCTTGCTGTGGGAATTTGGGGAGCACCATCTTTGTCCATGAGGGATAGAGGGGAGCAGGGGGCCTGTTGTGGGGCTGGAAGGAGATGAGCTTTAAGGTCCCTTCCAGCCCAAACCATCCTGGGACTCTGGGCTGTTCCATAGCAGTGTTGGGGGAGCTCCAGGCACAGCAGCACGAAGAGATGTGACCTGGGCTTCCAGAACCATCCCAAGGGATGTGGTGGCTCTGCAGGCCCTGCCACAGTGACAATGACTCCTTGGGGGTGGCTCCCTGCTGCACCAGGAGCACTTCAGAGCAGGGGGAGCTTCCTCTGAGCAGGAGCCTTGGGCACGGCTGTGAACTCACACAGCGAGGGCTCAGGGCTGTCCCGGGGGGTCTGTGGTGGAATCATGGAATCAGTGAGATTGGAAAAGCCCACTGAGATCATGGAATCCAAGCATTAGCCCAGCACCACCGTGCTGTTGGGTTTTAACAGCTGGGGAAACTGAGGCACAAAGCAGAGAGCTGTGTCTGGTCTAACGTTCCAGAGCACAGTTCCCTATGGGATATGGGTCTCTCCAGACCCAACCTCGCGGTTCCTGATCCCCCTCCCTGCGCTGGGTGCAGCAGCAGCCGATGTTTACAGCCCCAGCCCTCCACTCACACATCAGCTCTGAATTCACCGCCGAGAATTCCCAGCACTTCTGTGAAGGGGCTAAACACACCCTGCTAGCACGGCCCGTGCCAAAGCCGAGCCGCTAATGCTTTGAACTTTGTCTAATAAAACACGGAACAGTCCCAATAAATTCTTGCTTTGCTTCTCCAGGCTGCCGCGGTCGCCCTGCGG
This sequence comes from Camarhynchus parvulus, assembly GCF_901933205.1. NCBI lineage: Eukaryota > Metazoa > Chordata > Aves > Passeriformes > Thraupidae > Camarhynchus > Camarhynchus parvulus. Next base: position 4,830,617 of record NC_044594.1, on the reverse strand, counting down.
AGTTTGGGGCTGCGGAGCGGCCGATCCGCAGGTGAGCGCTGCCATCCTGTGGCGGCCGCACAGAAAACACCGCGAGCATCGCTGCATCCCTGCATCCCTGCATCCCTGCATCCCCGGTGGTCCCCAACATCCCTGATGCTCCCCAACATCCCTGTGCTCCCCATCATCCCCGTGCTCCCCAATATCCCTGTGCCCCCAACATCCCTGTGCTCCCCATCATCCCCGTGCTCCCCAAAATCCCTGTGCTCCCAATATCCCTGTGTTCCCCAACATCCCTGTGCTCCCTAGAATGCCTGTGCTTCCAGCATCCCTGATAATCCCCATAAACTCTGTACCCCCCAACATCCCTGTGCTCCCAGCATCCCCAAAGGTCCCCAGCATCCATGTGCTCCCCAGCATCCCTGTGCTCTCCAAAATCCCTGTGTTCCCAACATCCCTGTGTGTGGATGCCATGGGACAGAGGGAAACAGCAAGCGTTTTCTCACAGTGGCTTGTGAGAAGTTTTAGGGAGCTGGAAAGATGTGATAACTTGTTGACTATGATCAGTTTGCAGGTGCTGTTTTCCTACTTTATTTTTCTGTTCCTCTCAAGGACAGTGCGTGAGAAAGATGTTTCTGTTAGTCAGCCAATAGAATAGAATCTATTGTACCCCTCTATAAAAACTGCGCGGTTCTTTTGAATAAAGCCTTCTTTGCCTTTGCTACCATCCTGCCTCTCGCCTGCTCCTGCCCTGACCCCAGCTCATGAGTGACACCTGTGCTCCCCAACATCCCTGTGCTCCCCAACATCCCTGATGCTCCCCAGTACCCCTGTGCTCCCCAACATCTCTGATGCTCCCCAACATCCCTGTGCTCCCCAACATCCCCGTGCTCCCCAGCATCCCGACCTGTCACCCGTGCTGGGCTGTCACCATGAATGAACCTGGTGATTTTGCACAGCTGGTTGTGATGTGGTTGCCCAGGAGAGTGAGGCCTTAATGCTTTTTTTTTGCTTAAATTTGGCCTGCAGTGTAAAAAAAGGAGACAACAAGTGAGTCTGTCTCATCTCCAGCCTCCCCTCGCTCATCCACCTCCCCTGAGCAGGCAGAACTTATGAATTTATGTGCAGCAGTGAGTTTGTTCAAGTGAATGTGTCCCCAGGCAGATGCTTCCACCACAGGAATGTCAGCTTGGGCCCGGGAATTATCTTTTGTGTCTATTTGAGCAGCCATGGAGAGAGCTTCAGCCTTCCTCACTCCTGTTCCAGTGATGCCGTCACAGGGTTAAATGTGATTTAGGGCCAGACAGAGGTTCCCCAGGCTGCAGCAGGAGAATTCACCAGAGGATTTAGGAACTTGCACATTTTCCCTCTTTGCTTCCCTCTCTCTGCTCACATTCCTGGCCTGGTGCTGTTTTCTCCCTGCTCCTGTGGGGAGCAGGAGCTGGGCCAGCACCACGATCATGGATCAAGGCAAGGGTGATTTCAGGGGGAAGAAACGAGGTGGAAATCCTGGCTGTTCCCAGCAGAATTCCCAAGGGTTTGCCTGGGAGGGGGAAGGGGATGGGACACCTCAGCTGCCAGCCCTGGTGTCTTTGCTCCCTGCTGGCTGCTTTGTGGTGAGCAGCAGAGTTTCCAGGGAATTGTGTCCAGCAGGAGCTATCCAGGCATTCTCTGGCAGCCTGTGAGCAGCGTCTGCCACAATCCAGCAGTGCAAGTCAGTGGGAGCATCTGAACAGTGTGCCAGGGGCTTTGGTTATTATTATTGTTGTTATTATTATTTAGGGGTGTCTTTTCACCAGCTCCTCCCAGAGCATGTGTGCAGACAGACAGCAAACCAGCACATGTCAGTTTACCAAAAGCAGTTATTTTAATTCATGGCCCTTTCTCCAGCAGTCAGCAGGATGCCTTATTCATTTGCCAGCAGGAGGGTAAATCTATTTCAAAATGATTGAAATATTATGCACAGCTTGAATGAGTGTTTAAAATAAATACAGTAGAAGAAACATCTTGTTTGTGAAATGAGAAGATAAATTAAGTTTAGTGCAGACACATTATTCCCAAGCCTGGCTGCTTGGCTTTCCCAGTGAAATCCTTTAGGCCTTAATCCAGCAGGAATGGTCTGGTTTGTTCCCCTGAAGGGCAGGCCTTTCTCCTGAGGCCTTTGCAGGGTATGGACCAGGCTGTTGTCCCCGTTAGTGGGGAGCCCCAAAGGCAGGAGGGCACCCCGAGGGAGCAGGACCTGAGCAGAGCTGAGAGTGAAGCCCTGCCAGGGTGAAGAGCCCGGCCTTTGTCTTCCAGTATCAGCTCTGTGGTTCCCTCCAGTCACTTCTGCTCAGCAAGATTAAATTTATTTTCATCCTCTTAACTGAACTTTCTTTTAATGGCAGCAGGGGTGACAGCCCCCAGAATAGCTTTTCTCTGGAGCGTGTCCTGAGGGGCCTGTCCCCGATAACCTCCTTCCTGGCCAGGCCTTTATCTGCAGGGTGACAAACTGCTCTCCCTGGACAGCCAGAGGAAATTCCACTCGTTGTTGTGCTGCTGCTGGGCTCAGCCTCAGCTCTATCTCCTGCTGCTGCTGCGGGGCTGCCAGGGCTTCCTGGGGTGACAAGCACGGGAGGCTCGCTCTGGGATTCCCAGCCAGCTCCCAGCATGATCCCGCTCCAAGGGAGCCTGACAGCTCAGCCATGGCCCTGTCAGCTTTGGATCCATCCGCTCGAATTTCCTCTGCTCCTCGATCCCTCCCAGTAACACCAAAATGCACAAAAGAACAGTCACCCTTCCCCTGGTGCAGCTCCCTGCACTGCAGGCTCCAAGGCAGGTGTGAGTGTCAGCAGAGGGAGCAGGGGCAGCCTCCCCACAGGGGGATCAGCTGGGGGTCAGATCTCAGCACAGGTAACCACCCCCACAGGGGCATCTGGTGCTTTCTCTTTGAGCTGTGCGAGCACTCCATGCTTCTAGAAATGGAGCAACACCTCCTCATGCTCACACTGCAGAGACAGAGCAAAAGGTTCCATCACTGGGTCAGAAGAACATTGAGGTTTAGGATTTTGAGGAGCCTTTCCAGGGGCAGTACCTGGAAGTGCATTGTTTAGGGACCCTCCAGGCTTTGGAGGGTGTGCACCACCTCTTGGGCAGGCACTGCAGAGCATTTGATTTCTTTTTCCCACTAGCACTAACATCCCAAACCAGTACTTAAATAGGAATCTTCCCTGACTCCTCATTGCACGGCTGGGTTTGACCTTTCAAATGGATTTGTTATTTTTGTCCAGTGGGGACACATTTTCTGCTTTAATTAAAGGCATCTTGATGCATCTCCTCTCCCAGGGGTAAGAGGGGCAGCTTGTGAGCCTTAAGCCCTGACAGTGCCACTTTCTGGAGACATTACACCCAGGGAACTGTTCAGGAAGCCCTGGGAGGAAATGCAGCAGCAGCTCTGGAAGGATGGAGCAGCCTTTTGGTTCAGACCACTCTGGGACTCTGGACACATCATTTCACTTCCCTGCTCCCTCTGAGATTTCTGTGCATGGCCACTGATTTCTTGATGTTTGTTTTGGGGGATCAAAACTGCCCTTCCAAGCTGATTATATGAGGGGCACTAAGGTGCTGTGGTGATTGGGACTGTAAAGTATTTTTGACACTGTTGGTTTGCAAAGTTGCAATACGGCACGATTAAAATATCAGGCAGTATCTGTGAGTTACCTCAAAGGTCTCACTCCCGTTCTCCATTCTCAGTTCTGGCCCTGGTGCAGCCACTGTTGGGAGCTCTGATGTGTGATGAGAGCAGAACTTGGTGTGCTGACCTTTCCATCCAGAGTGGAGAAGGGTGTGACAGTGGTGCACAGAGGAAAGATTGACACAGCTGGGAATTGGCTTTTAAAGTGCTTTAGTGACATAACTGTTCGTACCATTGCTCTCTGTACAATGTCAGTGTTTATGTCCCGTGTTACAGATGGCAAATTGGAGATACAGAGCACAGTGATTTATTCTGACCCAAGAGAGGAGCTCACACTACACTGGGACTAGGACCTGAACACTCCTGGTTCCCAGAGTTTGATTTCCATACTCACAGTGTGCTCACTTGCAGCACAGCTTTCTCTTGTCATCATCTGACCTGCTGAATTCTCCTCTTCTTTTAAAACCACTTAGTCCAGCAGCTTTTAACAGGATTTCCATTTTACCACAGCATTGAAAATTGATGAGTTGAGTTACATCACTGGCAAGAGTTCCCAAAAACTCTTTGGTCTGCCACTAGGACTCTCAGTAACTGAATGAACTGGGGGAAAAAACCCTGGCTGTGAGGAAGTAGAAATTCACTATAAAGGTGTTGAAGCTTCTTGTTGCATTTATGTCAGAAATCAGCCCCAGAAAATGTTCAGCACTCCTCAGCTCCCACTGAGCAAGAGTTGTTTCCTGTAGGGATGCACGTTTGGCTATGGGGGGATGAACAGTTTGGAACCAAATCTGAAGCCAAATGTTGGTAGGAGGCTCCTGGGCTCTGTTTTTGTTTGAACAAGACCTTTGTGCTTCAAAGGGGAAGATAATCTCTGTTTGCATTGGGGATTTTTTGGAAGGATACATCCAGAGCTGGGAATTTCCTCTCTCCTCCCAGTGGAGTGCTTTCTGCCAGGTGTGAAGGAATGAATGTGTTCTCCATTTCCCCACCTTTCTGGAGAGTTGTCTTTGAATGGTTCCCTATTCCCCATCCAGGCAGCTCCTGGGGCAGTGAAGAGCAGCTGAAGGCTGGGACAGCTGGGAATAAGCTGCAGAATTCCTTTTGTCCCAGAGTGGGTCTCTGCTTTGCCTTGGTTTTTCAGTTATCATTTCCATTTGGCTCTTTTTCCCTGAAAGGAGTCAAAGGCTTTCAGAGGGGAGAAGTAACATTTTGGAGTTGGAGGTGCAGCAGCTTGGCCCAAGCTCTGCCTTCTCTATTTCCTACACTTGTCCCATCCCTTACTGCTCTGTCCTGCAGCTGTACCAGTCCCAAAGAAAGAGGGAAGGAATTGTTCCAGAACATTCAAAGGTGCTCAAGTTCCAGAGCCAGAGACTCTGTTTTCATAGAGGACTTTGGCAACCAGAAATTTTTTTTGAGGTTTTGGCTCCTAAGCCCTTTAGGTTTCTTTAGCTTTGCCTTCTGTCTCGCCTATTCACATTCTCCTTCCAGCAGCTGTTTATCTTTAATGTCCTAAAATTTCTTTCCATCTTTTCAGGCTTTTTAACACCTTTGCATGCCCCTGAAAACTTTGATGAGTTGGACATTCCAACATAGCAGCTTCATTAAATGTCCCAAGGATATAAAAATATAAATTCTATGAAATATATATAGTGTAGTTAAATAGTGATCACTGGTGTGCTTCTCCTCTTGGATTGGAGGCTTTTGAGAAAACAAATGCTGGGTTAGAGCAAACCCAAACCTGTCTTTCTGTTTTGTTTTACTGATTATTTATTAATCATCTCAAGACTGAATTCTCTCTGAAAACTCAGCCCCACGAATAGCTGGCACTACATTTTTGTGTCGCTGGTTTCATTGACTTCAGACAGGACAAAGCCAGGATTGTCATAACCTTTCTTCTCTTTGGCTTTGGCTTCCTTCTCATTGTAGAGACAGAAGGCACAGTGGGGAGTCTCCACGGCCACTGTCTTGCTGAAGTTCTGGAAGTCCACTCTGTATTTCCCTTCTTTGGTCTTGGACACGATGGGAGCGAAGCGGTACCCCCAGAGCACCTCCTCGGGGATGTAGGACGTCCTCACCTGGCAGGTGGCACTGGTGGCCTCCACGGTGCCATCCAAAAACACCACCAGCTCAAAGTCCTGCTGCAGGAGGGTTTCTGCTGCCATGTGGAAGAAGGGGCTGTTCTTGTCTATGATGTGGTAAATGGTGAGGGGCGAGATGAAGAAGAGATTCTCGTTGCCGGCGTCCACCACGAACTCGATGTTGACCTGGTCCAGGATGATGGTCTCCCCCTCGGGGGTGATGGTGGTCCTCAGCAGCTTCCCGTAGATGTGGCTCCCGATCAGCAGGCTCTTGCGGAGGTTGGCCACGCGGATCAGGAGGCAGAGCTTCCCCCCACGCTTGCTGATGACAGCGTTCTTGCTGAACGTGATGGTCTTGGCCCGGTTTTTGGACCTGGAGATCTTGGCCAGGATGGCCCCACACATGAAGGAGTTGATGATGACACCCAGGATGGACTGGAAGATGAGCAGGAAGATGGCTGTGGCACATTGCTCTGTGACACACCTGAAGCCGTACCCGATGGTCACCTGGGTCTCCAGGGAGAAGAGGAAGGCTGAGGTGAGGCCATTGATGTTCTCCACGCAGGGGGTGTGGTTGATGGAGGGGTTGAACTCAGGCAGGTCTTTGTGGATGTAGGCCACGACGTACCAGAGCAGCCCAAACAGGAACCAGCTGCCCAGGAAGGCCGAGATGAAGATGGTCATCTTGTACCTCCACCTGAGGTCCAGGATGGTTGTCCATATGTCGATCAGGAAGACAAACCTGGACTGCTCCACGTTGCCAAATTCGATGTTGCACCTGCCATCCTTGGAGACGAGCCTGGCGCGGCGCCGGCTGCGCTCCCGGAGGTGGCTGGTGAAGCGCTCCCGGAGGTAGCTGAACATCCCCAACTGCTGCTGACAGGGCTCTGCAGGGTGAGAAACAGCCACCAGGAGGGTTAAACCTCTGCCTGCAGGCCAGGGGAAACTCTGACACAGGCCCAAGACACTTGATTAGATCAAAGTTATATAATTTGCATATTTTCCCGCAGTTGGTGGGGAAGAGTTCCAGTAAGCTGGGGAGGAAACACAAGAGTTCCTTGCCTAAGGAGCATTCCAGCAAAAACCAATCATTTAGGCTTGCTCAATAAACTCTGAGCAGTGAAGTGTTAATATTGTCCTGTGCTCAGTTGTGTAAGTGAAGCCTGGAGCAGCAATAACTCCATCATGGGCATGTGTGGGGAAGACTGCTGGGTCTGGAGACCTCTCTGCCTTTTAGGAGATGAATCCTGGCCTGTTGATGCAGTTTTCTGTGTATCTCGACATTAGGAGACCCTGGATGAAATGTGGATAGGAAATCTAGGGACAAAGGGGAGCAGATGCAGAAGGCATAATTAAGGCAGACAAACAGTTATTTTTAGCATGGTTAGAGATGGGTTTGGAGGTGTGAAATTCAGACCCTGGTATCACACAAGCATCTCAAATAGGATTATTAAGTGAGAACACTAGAAAATATGAAACTCCAGCAGGAGAATTTGGGTGTTTGCTCACCACAAAGGTGCTGCTAAGACTAAGAATGGATTTCTGAACCTGATCCTTTAAAGGAAAGTGTATCTTTCTGTCCCTCTTGCTTTGCCCTGTATGTCCATCCACGTTAACAAGAGGCCCAGGGAATAAGAGTCATTGATGGAGAAAATGCTACAGATGTGTTCGGACTGGAATTTGGATCACCCTACATCTGAAAAATTCCAGTCTTGGGGCTCCTCAGACACACAGGTGTGGGGAGAGGCTGATGCACTGTGGAGTCAGACACTGCCTGGGGTGTTCCTGGGCCATCCTAGGGCCTGATTTTGACCCAAAACTTAGGAGTGTTCTTAGAAATAATTGATTTCTGAGTTTATCACCCTTGAAGCATAAAATGTGTTTGGTTGCCAGAGAGGATGTTGGATTAGTGCACAGTGAGCCTGCCCTGGACCCATGTGTGCCTTTTTATCTTGCTTTTGTTGAACAAAATCCTTCGGAGTGCCTGAATGAGCTGTGTGCTGTGATCATGTGTCCTGGGGCAAAATGCTGCAGCTTCCAAACAAAGAAAGAACTTGAGGGGAAAATATTCCCAGTGCTGACTCACACAGGGTTGTTCTGGGCCTGCTGGGTGTCTGAGGAGGAGAATTCCCAGCCACACAGAGTGAGGATTTGGGGTTCCTGCAGCTGCCAGGGGATGCTTCATTTGGGAGCGCTGTGAGTGCACCTGGAACGAGGAGATGTTGAGGGCTTTGTGTTTCTGTTGTTACTTTACCTTCCCAGTAGGGAGGGACAGTAAAACAAGCCTCAGGGATGACTTTTTTAGAGCAAGCTAAAGATGCTACACCCTTATCTGAAACCCTGCCTCCTATCACCAGCCCACCCAGGCTTCCTTTTGGTCAGCAGCAAAATGCTTGGGCTCAAATTGGTGGCAAGTGCACTGCCCAAGTTTTGCTTGATTTCACGTGCTCAAGTATTTGTGGCAAGAGCTGTTTACCTCTCCTAAACTCTAATTTCATATATCCAAAATGAGGATAACCCCAAGTGAGCTGTTAGACACTGTTAGGTGTTAGCTGTTAGGTGGGAGTTTCTTGTGAAATTTGTCTCATCTAACTGCAGCCATTTAAACTCTGGAGAAGCGTGTGCCAGTTGTACAGCTGACACAGGGAGCACCAAGTGCCTCCTCTGAGGGTCCCCTTGCCACCACAACAGCTTTATGAAGTCCAGAATTGCTGTTTGGCAAGGTCCCTTTACCCTGTACTATTAACTTAGAGAAGCTGCCTGATGTCTCAGCTGGCTAAAGCAGAAATCCTCCCACTGGACCCAGTTACAGGCACCAGAAAACACCTTCACAGGGGTCAATCAGTAGCAAAGAGAAAATATTAAATTATCAAGGACAGAGTCTAAGTACAAAATAATTGCATTTTGTAAAGCCAGAAGTAATTCTATTATTTAATGTCCTTGTTAGTATCAGCAGCCCTAAGAATAAACTCATTTCTATGTCTCTTACAGCTGCATTCTTTCTGCACTTGGACTGAATCACCTTCCTCCCCTGCTCAATAAAAGAAAGAAATGAAGGTCACTTTGTACTGTACCTTTTCACCCTTTTGCTGTTGAATTTATTGGTTGCATATGGAGCTGACAGAGGTTAAACTTTAAGCCTGTATTCAAGGAAAGGGGAATGAGGTCACACTTTCCTGAGCAATTCTCAAGTTTTATTTTCCTGATGCATTTTTAATATGTCCATGTTAATGCATAGTTTGAACAGAAATAAAATATTCCTGTGCAACACATTATTCCAAGAAATTTTCCAGGGTTTAGACTTACTGTGCAAAAGCACCCAACTTCAGCTGGCCCTTGTGCTCATCTTCTGCAGGAATGTGAACATTGGCTTTACCAGAATGGCAGGGTGAAATTTTGGGATGCCTCACCTTGTACAGCATGAGCTGCACTTGCACTCCTTAGGCATAGAAGGGCTCCTGACCTCAGGGAATGGGTGTGAAGGGAGAAATCTGCAGGAATTCTGCTTTCTGATCTGCCCATGTCCTCACAGCAGGGGTGATGACAAATTACTGTCACAGTTCTGATCCAGCCTCCACTGAAACCTCCTGGAGTTTGGGAGAGGATGTGGACATGCAGCTGAACAGATAACAGCACAGAAGAGCTGAGAACAAGATGCTCAGCCTGGATCCTTGCAAACAGGTCCCCAACTCCACCATTCTTCTCCTGCCTCTTTAAATTATCCATGGCCCCTTCTGAGGCTCCTTTACAAGCCCTGCTTAAGCTACCCTGGAGCAGATCAAAGAGGCAGAAGAATTACACCTCTCTTCAGGCAGGTTGACAAAGGAATTCTCCTTTCAACAAATCCTTTGCCCCCACACACAGCTGAAATGTGTTGATTTGCTTCAGCAGGAGAAAAATTCCCTCCTGGATAAGCATGCTGTGAGCATATCACTGACTGTCTGGAGCAGATTATATAAAGTTATAGAATGCAGCAATTAAAAGCCTGTTAATTCAAATCAGCAAAGGTGCCTGACTACCTCCTAGCTAATGTTTACCAGGATATGTTTCCTGTTGGGCCCAAGTAAACAGGGCACTGCTGTCTGCATGGAATTCTGTGTTGTGGGGCTCAGGGAATGCTGCTGTCCCCAGGCATGGAGTGTTTACAGAGGGTGCCCTGCTCAGTTCCTGCACAGGGGCACATTCACCAATAAAAACTCCATGAATAAACACGACCTGTCAAGGTTAGCTGTGAAAACAAGGAGGTCCCGCTTCCCTGGCCCAGTGTTGTATTTCCCAGTGATCACCAGAGGAAGGATAAAGTTCCATGTTTCCATTCTCAGCTTTCCCAGCACTCCAGCAGTGCCTCCACCCCAAATATCTGAGAGCTGTTCCCTGTATTTCTGCCTGCTCCCTGCAGCCCTGCAAGTGGGTGACACCAACCCTGGCAGGTCCTGAGCAGCTGGAGCTCCTCTGCTCCCCCAGGAATGTTACTGAGTGCTTCTCTTGCCTCTTGCTTCCTTTCAGCTGGCCTGTTCTGAAAAGTTTGGGCGCGGGGGATAACGACATTCAATTGTTCCTTGGGTAAGTTTTAGTGCAGGGAATTGCCTTTAATCCCAGCCACGTGCAGCCCTTGAGGAGATCAGAGGGGGGAGGAAGGAGAAGGTGTTGAGTGTTTGATGGGGGCCTGATAAGAACAAGGTTCCATCTCCTGCTCTGTCCCTCAGTTTGGTGTCTGTGGCTCCAGACTCCTTCCCTCCCTGCAGCAGAGGGTGAGGGAGCCAGGCTGGCACCAGGGGATCATTAGGGGGAGACAGAGCAGCTCCCGAGCCCGCAGCCTGCCTGGAAACACATCTTTGTTAGGGATTCAGAGGAAGTTCTAAGCAGCTTAGCTAGAAGAAAGGGGATACAGAGTTAAAAGATTAATTTTTTTTCAGTCCTGTTCAGTTCTTTGCAGAACTCAGATCTTCTTTCAGTCCTTTCTGTGTTTTTCTTTTCGTTGAACTTTCTCTGAACAAAGTACGTGAAATATCCAATTCCTAATACCTTATCAAATCCGTTTTTATTAGAATAGCAAACTCTAACACTTACTCTCATGGTGTATTATCTGCTGGCTGCTCCACTGCTGAGCCCTTTGGGAAGGAGAGCTCCTCTGGCCTTTGCCAGCTGCCCTGGGCAGGGCAGGAATGGGCTGGGCTGGGCTGGGGTAGGCTGGGCTGGGATGGGATGGGATGGGCTGGGCTGGGATGGGATGGGATGGGATGGGATGGGCTGGGATGGGATGGGATGGGATGGGATGGGCTGGGATGGGATGGGATGGGATGGGGCAGGAATGGGGCTATTGGGATGGGATACACCAGGAATGGGCCTGTTGGGATGGGACAGCAGTTGCACCATTCTGTCTTGTTGCTTGTATCAAAACCAGAATCAAGGACTGCCACAGAAAGCTGAATCAATTGGGAGTGGAAGAAAATCTAAGGCCCCTGCAGCAGCCAGTTGGCCTTGGGGTCTGTCTGTAGAGAACCTGATTGGAACCGTCCTCTGAGCATCCTGAGGGACACATCTGCCAAGGGACCAGACCTGCTGGCACTGGCAAGGTTCCTTCTTGGCCCTGGCAATGCCACCATGGAATATTTATCCTTGGCAGCAGTTGGAGCTCTGAGCAGCGTGGCTGTGCCTCAGAGTGTCGCCTGACATGCCAGCTCCATGTGGGAAATGTGATCCTTCCATCCGGCTCAGAGCTAAGCTGGAGTCTTGTCACAGCTCCAGCCAAGTGACTGCATTTGCCTAAAGCCCACGTGGAATTTCAAGTGGATACCCCAAAGGATCTTATCCCCTGCATTGCCCTCTCTCCTGCTGAACAGAATTACTGTGATTTCTCTGAGCTCCCTTTTCCATCAGGACAGGCAGAGGGACACCTGCCTGCCTGCCTGGGGGCATAGTCCACAATATCCCTGGGAAAATGGAATATCCTTGGAAGAGGCGTGTCCCAGCCCAGATTTCTGTGGGAGCACAGAGCTCTGTGTGAGCAGGGAGAAGGGAGAGGTCTCCTCCTCCTGCCTCAGAGCTGCACGAAGCAGGACTGGCCCAGCCAGGCCAGCAGGGCCATCACCAGGACATGGACTGTCCCCTCCCTTCCTCTCCTCATGTCCTGACTCTCTGGAGCAGAACCCTGCCAGCTCTGACATCTGTGGGATGCAGGGACTCCACAGGAGCTCAAGGGACTCAGCCACCTCAGAAGTGCTGCCCTGCCCTGCCCTGCCCCGGGGTTCTGCCCCTCTGCCTTACATGAGACCCTCTCACTGTGCCTGGTACCTGCTCTGTAGGGTTTGGGGCTGATGTGCTGCTGCTGAGCAGCCCCAGTGTGACTTGGGTGCCCCTTGGAGCCACTTCCATCACATTTCTGTGATAACAAACAGTCACGAATTCCAGCCAGGAATGCTGTGCCCTGTACACGTGGTTTGAAGGGAGGGGCTGCAGTTCCCCCCCAGATTTGAGGGGAAGAAGTAATTCCCCCATGGGAGCACAGGCCAGTGAATAAATGAAAGAACAGGCACTGCAGCACTGGGGACTCAAGCAAATCTTGTTTTCTGAAACCTTAGCAGGGTTTGGGGTCCTCAAAGGTTAAAATATTTACCTCAGATGTATAAATAAAGGATTTATTGCAATAAAGACATTACTGTCATTGTTAGCAATTAATAATACTGTAATTAGTGCTGCACAGAAATTAATCCAGGGCTGCATTTGCTGGGGGAAAGCTAAAGGCTCCAGCAGACTGAGAGCTAAGGACACATCCCATACACAAACCTGGGAAGGGTTTGGGAGTGGAACAGCAGAATTTCCTCCTGTCCTGGCCTTTGGAAACACCTCTGGCTGCACAAAACCATCTGCCAGCATTCAGCAACAATCCCTTCACAGGCACCAGGGAAAACATCATAATTGGGTATTTTTGCAGTGCCAGGTAAATTCCATGGCTGGCCTGAACCTCCTGCTGCACCTTCTGCTGGGACAGGGAATTCCCAGGCACCAGCTCAGGTGCAGCCACACTGAGATGTTGCCTCTGCCCACAGAGAACTGGGAGCTGAGCTGTTTCTCCAGCAGGATTTCTCAGCAGAACTCATTTCTATTTTCAGACAAATAGGTTTCCACTGAAAATATTCAGGTTTTAGTAGGAAATTGCTGTCTAGAAGAAATAATTTCTCAAGCAAATTCTATCTTTTGGGATTTTTAATTTGGCCAAAAAATCCCCACAAATAATTCTCATTGCAGTAGAGTTGTGTGGGACATGGTGTGGTTGCATGAGAAAAAAAAATAGGGATTTAACTCCAGTGTTGCACTAGATTTCTGTTCTACTTTAAGACAATTGATTTTGATGGGCTGAGGAGCCTTGAACATAAAGGCTTTTGCTTTTAGCTGAAATGTTTAATGGAGAAAGGCAGGTTTTGTGTGGCTGCTTCTGCTCTGTGTTGCCAGACAAAGGCACTGCCCTGTGAATGTGTGAGAAGGGCAGATGGAAATGGGTTCTCACCTGGACATGTGGGATTGATCTGAATGCAGTGAACCCTCAGCAGCGAGGCTGGAAGGCAAATGCTGCACAAACACCCCCAAAAAGCCACAGGGGAAAGGGGCAGAGTCATGTGAGCCAGTTCTGCACATTGCCCATGCTGTGTTCTTTGCTGAGCATTTAAGGGTTGAATCATTAACTGCCGTGGTGTTTCTCCAGGCTGGCAATGTCAGGTGTCAGTCACAGCTGCTGCAGAGCCCAGAGGCAGCTGGTCCTGGGCTTGGGGACACAGCAGGGACAGACTCTGCCAAGCAGCAGCACCTGTGAGCAGGGACAGGTCTAACCCTGCTCTGCTCTCAGATCCCTCAGCACCCAGCACTGCCTGGCAGGTGAAAGCTCTGCCCCCGTCCAGGCTTCATTCCCAAAGTGCTGGTGGATTTATCTGATACTGCTGTGGCGCTGCCCCAGCCAGGCCCCAGCTCTGCGGTGGGGGCAGAGAACTCAGCACTGGTCACCTCAGAGGGTGGGGAAAGGGCACAGGAGCAGCATTGCAGCCCCTGTGTCTGGGCTCTGCACAAGGACAGAAACCAGGCAGCAAATGCTGAGGGACAGAGTGCCCCCATGGCAGCTCAGAGAGCAGTTCCAGCTCTGCAGCAGGGACGTGGGAAGGGCCCTCAGAGCACACCCGAGGGCCTGGCTGGCCCTGCCATGGCCACGCTGCATCCTCAGGGCAGGGTTTGATGGGAGCCAAGGGAAAGGCAAAGAAACCCCAGTCCCATGTGGGACTGCAGCAGGAAGGGCTGCTCTGGGGTTTTGGGGTACAAAGAGCTGCTGGTAGCCCTGGTGTGAGTGCCACCCTGGGGTCACTGCTCTGCTGCCATCTCTGCTCTGCTCACAGCACCAGGGAAAACCGCAGCCAGGCAGGGAATGTTTCCATGGAATGTGAAGAGCACTGTCCTGACCTAAGGCTGTAATTCCAGCCTTTGGTGCTCACCAAGGTGACTTTGGTTTCTAAACTGCCCCTGTGCTGGCTGGCTGGGTGCCATGAGCCCAAGCAGGGCACAGAGGTCTGTCACACTGCTCTGGATCAGCCAGACTCAAAGCCTGCTTTGCCAGGTTTCCATTGGGAATGGCAGCCCCTGAGCACTTCCCAGACAGCAGGTTTGGAGAGGAAAGACTTGGGGATGTACAGCAGGATGGGATGGGTGGGAGCTGCACTGCCCAGCCCCTGAGATGGCTCATGGGAGGATGCACTGGCCTGGAAACAGCAGTTGCTGAGCTGGGGCCCTGACTCTGTGAGCTCAGATGTTTCCATCCCTCTCTAACTCCTGGTCCCTGTCTGCAAAGGAAATAAGAATCATTTCTCTACTTTACATGCAAGTGTGAGGCTATTTTAGGGCTGAGGCCAGGGTTTCAGCAGGTGCTGTTTTACTGCTCAGCACCTCTGCCCTGCCCTTTAGAGTACTACAGCTGCTTCAGTAGTAACTGCAGTGATCCCTGGGCAAGCTGTCAGGGATTCTGGGACCTTTCAGGAGCACTGCTGTGCTATAAATAGAATTTATTGTGACTTGTTTCCCACAGAAGGCAGTTCTTTCACATTTTATCTCTTTCCTCATGCAAACACAGACCAAAGTGAGGAAGGCTTTCTCTGAAGATCAAAGTGAGTGTGGAACTCTTCCCTTGGATCATTTGCAGCACTGCACTGTGTGTGAAGCATTTCCCAGCTCTGCCTGTCTCACCTGCCAGGGATTAAAGGCTGCACTGCAGCCTGAGTTCTGTGCTCATGACTTAGCACCTCACATCCCCTTCTTTAAATAACACTACTTTCATAGTAAATCCCACAAATACATCGTTTACAGAGGGCTCTTCTACTCTTAGTTCTTCTGCTACTGTTCTGTCTGTCCCTGGCTCTGCTGTTGCTTGGATCTGGCTTTGTTTTGCAGTTGAGTTGTCCTTGTTTCCCGAATTTCTGTGTGTAGGATCAATGTGTCTCAGACAGGAGTAGTAACAGACCCTGTGTTTCATGGTCATGTGCCAGGTTCCTCTCAGTGTGTCCTGCCTCTCATTCAGGAGCTTCCCAGCAGATGTGTTGAAAGGAACATCACTGCAGACCTGCTCTCCATTAATAGACATTTTGGACTTCAGCTTCTGAACTCACTTTTTACCTCAGAAGCATCAAGGCCCTCCCTGATATCTGCAGCCAAAGTCAGCTGGGCCACAGTGGCACCACAGGGAATGGGAGGATCAGGGGGGCAATGCAGCCTCTTAATTCTCCCTGCACCTCCAGAAAGCAAAGAAACCTCTGGTGACCCCACAGAATTGCTCAGAAGGGAAAGGATTTGTTGCATTCCTGAACAGATGCACTTTTCCTTTGGATAACACAGGTTTTCTGCCCTGTGAATTCCTTTGGCTGCCCATGGTACGAGCTGAGCTGAAGCACATCAGCCACTCCCTGGTGATTTTCCCTGCTCCCCTTTTGCTGCCTGGCCCTGCTGGCCCCTCAGGGTGATGCTCCCCCTTGAGCCAGCCCAGGCTGCACAGTCACACACCGGACACCAGCAGCTGGGAGGATTCCTGCCCATCACAGGTGCTCCAGACTGGGACTGAGGGTTTTGTCCTGCCCCTGATCCCAAGATTTTCAACAACATCCAGCCCCATTCCAATCTCACCTCAGCAATTTCCATCACTCAGCCTTCCCTGGCTGCCTCCCCAAGGTGTGGATAACACCCCAAATTCCAGGGATGCACAGCACAGCCTCAGCCTCTGCTGTGGCCTTTAGGCTCAGCCCAAGGCTTAGGCTGGGAGAAGCCTGGCTTCAGAACTTCCCAGCTGAACCCAGAGCTGGTAAAGGCATTTTGTGCTCTTTCATACAGGGTCTGATGAAGCAGATTTTGTCCATCTGGATTAGAGTCTGCTTGTGCCCAGCAGATTGGTTAAAATGTTCCTGGGATTTATTACAGTTTAATGCCATGGAAGCTAAACAAATTTCAGGAACAATTTTGAGGCTCAGATCTCAGCAGGCAGCTATTTGCCTAATGTCCTACTTTTTCATACATCTCCTGCAGAAAGAAAATAGCTTTTAGTTACACGGGAACCTGATTATTGCCTGAAACACTGGCACTGCAAATTGCCCCTTTTCAGGCCATTTCCTGCTGTCAGGGGCACGCTCAGTGCCCTTGAAGGTGCTGGGGAGCACGAGCTGCAGATCTAAAGGCAGGAACACTCTGCTTTGCCTGGGATATGCAATATTTCACCAGCAAGGCTTTTTCTATCCCCATCCTCCAGTTACTTTTGTGCTCCTAATTATTTCTATGAGCGTAATTGACTTGCAAGACATTCTTGGCTTGCAGAGTGCACGGAGTGAATTATTGACCCGTCACATGGGTCATTGATGTGAGGAGACGTCAGAACAAACTGGGTGCAAAGCAGCTACTCTGCATTCCTAATAGCAAATGTAAGCCATTAATAACTGTGCTGCCTGCTGCACTCAGAGCCTGCCCAATTTGGGTTTGACATGCATATGGCTGAGTTCATCCTCAGTGTAATTTGAAATTCATTGGGCACGGACTTCATCTCCTTCTGCCGCTTGAAAATCTCTCCTGTGCTGAGATGTGCTATGCTAATTCCAGACTTTATGGCTGACTTGAGATGTTACATTTGAAAAATCAAATCCAATTAAATCAACTTATTACCAAGGTCAGAGACCAGCATTCAGTACATTCATTCCTTGCTATTTCACAGCAAGGAGTAAACTTAGGGAGCAGATTCTGTCTTAACCCAAAACCCAACTGATCTGTTCTAATCAAAAGGCTTTTGGCTGCAGGACCTAGAAAGTGCAGTCAAGTGATAAAGCATTCCCCAGAGTGCAAATAGCTGAACTGAGTTCCCAACTTTCCACTTTTTTGTATACTATGATAATAATACAAATATTCTCCTCTTTGTGCCTGTTTCCCCATCTGCTCATAAGATGGAAGAGGAAGGAGGGGATTGGGGGGATAAATTCTGTGACTGCAAAGTTTTGAGTGTGGAGCTGTGGGCTGGTAACAGCATCAGCTTGCTGTAGTCAGAGTTGGAATGGAGCACAGATTTTAGGAGAGTCTCAAGAGATGCCCCATTGCTATATTGGCAGGCACCGGTTTATTATCTGTGAAGGGAAAAAAGTTCTGAGTATAATATCTCAATATTCTCAGCAAGGAGTGAAACAGAGGGAATATACAATGGCTTTTGAAGGGGGACAAATATAAAGCCGATTTGCAGATCCTTTTGCAAATTAAAGTCTTAAGTTTGAATTTATGATGAGCTCCCACACTGTGCAAGGCTTTGTATTTAAATTACACCATCACCAAGTGCCCAGTGGCTCTTTCTGCCTCTTATTTTTCAGCACCTAATGCAGTTCCGGCAGGAGGTCCTTATGTTCCAGACAGAACCAGACAGAAAAGCAAGAGCAGTGTTGACCTCTTGGACTCCCTTTACATATATCCCACTGTTTCATTTCCAGGGAAAAACAGCTTAACCTGTCCAGGCATCTCACATCCTTCCCACTCATTTAGGAGCTTAAATCTGGATGGAATTTTCTGTGGTGGTGATCCATTCCACCAACCTGAGGGAACTTATTCAAGTGACTCTGGTGCCTCAGAATTCCTCTCAGCTCTCACAAACTGGCATTTCAAAGTGAATTGCTTCAAACTTCCCTGGATCATCAGCTACACAAGCAGTTCTAGGTACCAAGATTCCTATTTTAAATTTTTTCTTCTATTAAGTACCTAAGTTGAACCTGGAACTAAATTACTTCCAAAACTGAATCTCTGACCTCAGCCATTAATGAGCTTTTAAAAATCTTGTATCAGTTGTGCCACTTCATGTAGGATTCAATTATGCAGCAAACCTCGGATGTTATTTGAGCTTTCCAAAGTTCTACTAAAGTGGCGTAAAACCCATGAAGGATTTACTCTCACCTCACTTTACCCCTTCAAACGTTTGAAGAGCCCAGGCAGCTCATTTAAGAGAGGCACCAGAGCTCAGTTTAAATTTGAGGCTGGAGGAGCTGCTCTTCAGGGCACCTCCTCTCACCCAGGGTGACAAGATTAGACACAGCCCCCAGATTTAAACAAGAAAGGGAAGTGAGAGGGACTCTCTGGATATTAACAAACCTCCACACACAGGGTGGCCATTCAGGTCACAGCAGCTCTGCCCTGTGATGTACATCTGTACATCTGCCTGGTTTCCCCTTTGGGATGGGCATTCCCAGGGCTTGGAGCAGTACCTGGCAGTTTGTTACCTGTTCTGGGCTCCTCTGTGCACAGCTCTGCCCACAGCACACACTGGTTGGGAGAGTTTGTCAAAGCCTGGGCTGAGTTAAAGTCCTTTGCCTTTCTCATGGAATGCTGCAGAGGAAGCAGGTTCCCATGTCCCTGCCCTGCTTTCCCCCTCACCAACCCCAGCTCTTTCAAACCTCCACACTGGGCAAAGCAAGAAGGGAACAAACCCTTACCTGAGGGAGGCTCAGCAGGGAGGGTGAGCCCTCATCAGCCCCGTGCTGCTCCCAGCTCCTGCTCTGGGGACAGGACTCCTGATGGGGGGCACCCACAGCCCTGGAACTGAGCTCTAAAGCTCCTTTTCTCTGTGGGCAGGCTGAGCTGCACTCCAGGCAGGGTGTGTGGTGCAGCTTTGGCATTGTGTGCCCAGGGCACACACAGCGGGCACTCCTGGGGCAGCCTGGCTGGGAAGGGGAAATTCCCATGTCAAACTGCCCTCATTCCTGCTCTAATCCAAAGATTTAACGATGTGCCTTGGTCACAGGGGGCTGAGGTGAGCTGCTGAACCCAGAACAGCCCTCTGGAGCTCTGAACTCCTCTTGGGAAGGGCCTTTCCCACCACCACCCCTGCCAGAAGCCCGCAGTTCCCCAGGATGTGCTGCTCACCAGTGCTGGGCTGGGTCCACAGGACTTATGCCAGAGAGGTGAATCCCCAGAGCTGCACGCTTACATTTCTCCTGTCAAGGACAAACAACAAATCTGGATGGAGCTGGAACCCAGCAAGAATCCCATGGCAAGAAAATGAAGCATGGGAGTCTCCTTCCCCCACCTCCCACGGCCGTCTCCTTCACATCCAAGCACAAATCCATGATTAAGCCTTAGTGCCCTTTGCCCTCATCCTTCCCCACGCCACACAACACTCCCAACAAGCAGGGCTGTGTTTCCAAGTCTCCACATGCTCTCCCCTCAATGTCTTCTGGCCAGCCTAGGCTCTGTCTGGAAGTAAGGACCTCCTGCAGGAGCTGCAGTAGATGCCAAGCAGTAAAAGGCACGAAGAGTCACTGGACAATTGACTGAGGTACTCAGAGAGTCCATCCCTAGAGTTCCATGCTCTCTGCATCCAGCTCCAGCTCCTCACTCAGGTGCTCTGTGCTGCCTTGTCCAGCTCCCCCAGACTCTGCCAGGCAGGGCCTGGAGGGGTCCAGCAGCCCCAGCTGTGATCAGGGACCCGGAGCCACAGGCTCTGTGCCTGTCCAGGGACATTCCCTGTGCCACAGGCTTCCTGAGAATCCCTGTGCCACAGGCTCTGTGCCTGTCCAGGGACCTGGAGCCAAAGGCTGTGTGCCTGTCCAGGGACATTCCCTGTGCCACAGGCTGTGTGCCTGTCCAGGGACATTCCCTGTGCCACAGGCTCTGTGCCTGTCCAGGGACATTCCCTGTGCCACAGGCTGTGTGCCTGTCCAGGGACATTCCCTGTGCCACGGGCTGTGTGCCTGTCCAGGGACATTCCCTGTGCCACGGGCTCTGTGCCTGTCCAGGGACATGGAGCCACAGGCTGTGTGCCTGTCCAGGGACATTCCCTGTGCCACGGGCTCTGTGCCTGTCCAGGGACATTCCCTGTGCCACAGGCTCTGTGCCTGTCAGGCATGGAGCCAAGGCTTGTGCCTGTGACTCGCTTTGGAGCCACAGGCTGTGTGCTGTCAGGGACATCCTGTGCCACGGCTCTGTGCCTGTCCAGGGCATGGAGCCAAGGCTGTGCCTGTCCAGGGACATTCCTGTGCCACAGGCTCTGTGCCTGTCCGGACATGGAGCCACAGGCTGTGTGCCTGTCCAGGGACATGAGCACAGGGACAGCTGTGCCACAAGCTCTGTGCCTGTCCAGGGACATTCCGTGTGCCACAGGCTCTGTGCCTGTCCAGGGACATGGAGCCACAGGCTCTGTGCCTGTCCAGGGACATTCCCTGTGCCACAGGCTCTGTGCCTCTCTCAGGGACACTGCCCTGTGCATGGAGAACACCTGCAACTGTGAGAAGCTGTCACACTGCACCTCTTTGGGCTTTTGGGATTGAGTTTAATTCTAGAGTGGCAGCTCTCAGATAAGCACCTATGGAAAAAGGCTGTGGTATAGGAAATAAAGGCTGAGTAGGAATGAATGGCCACTTGTTCCTCTGTGATCATTCAAACCATTACCTGTTTATTTTTGTAATTCTGTAGGGGAGATTTCCCCCCTCTTGTGCACTGAAGTTGCATGGTGCAGCAAATTGGTTTGTTTAAGCAAAAGCTCTTATGGTGTCTTTCATCAAATGTTCTCTGAGAACATTACTAATAATTCATTAAAGCAGCACTGTCAGCTGGAACACTTTTAATTACCATTTTCTGACAAGTCAACCCTTAAGTGGTGTGCCCTGATTTTTAAATTTATTACTAACACATATGCAGATTTTTCTCTTTCCCTGCTGATGTTTATAGGGGATGAGAAAAGCAATTGACTGTGAGATTAAGGAAGTGAACCATGCACTACACGTTGTCATGCCCAAAATGGAAGAGAATTTAAGGGTGGTTACTTTTTTTAACTTTGGAAGTTTTGAGAACCTTGTTCCTAGAGCTCTGAGCATCTCCTGCAGCTGAGCTGGGGGAACTTCTGCTCTGAGCTGTTGCTTCTGGGGAACTGAAACACCTCTCAGCTCAGGTAGGGCTGTGGAAACCCTGGGCTGATGCTCATTAACTGTCCACTTACACACACTTAATTAGCCCTTCAGTTACTCTCAAGTGCCTGAAGTCACTCTGAAGCCCAGATGGCTGCTGCTAACACAGGGTTAAACAGCAGTGCTGGCAGCTCCCACACAAATCTAACATGCCCTGAGCTTGTACCTGCTTATCCCACTCCAGTTTTTCACAGAGCTGAGGCTGAAGGCCCTTCTAGCCCCGTGACACTGTCAGAAATGCACTCAGCATTCCCCAAGAGGAGCAGTGCCTGAGCTGCCATCAGCTGCACCCGGTGGCTGAGGGGACTCCAGCAGATGCAGAGATTTTGTTGGCAGTGTTCTCCTCAGTGGCTGCTTAGTGGGAGCAGAAACAGAGGCAGAGAAGTGGCAATGAGCTGCCCAAGGAGAGGTGAGCCAGTGGCAAGGCAGACTAGAACCCACACATGCTATTCCACACAAAAAAATTTTTTTGGTTCCCTTGCTGTAGTCCTGACATGGCAAATTTGTGCAAGAAGACAGAAGGGACAGTCTAGGGAAATATGGTGAGGAAGCAGTAGAACAGAGCCCCTTACCTTGTGTCTCACCCAGGGCAGAAGGGAGATGGGAGAGGAGCTGCCTGTGTCCCCCAGAGCAGGGAACTCCCACGGAACTTGGGTCCAGCAGCTCCTGCATCAAGAGAAGAGAGCCCAAGGCCCTCCTTGGCTTTTATGTGCGGCTGTGGCAGGTCAGACTGGCTGCCAGCTCATCTGTATGCAATGGCTCATTAATGCTGGGCCTCATCTGCACGGGGCATGTGGAAGGCAGGGGAATGGGCTGCAGGATGGATGGGGAGGCACTGAAGAGTTGAGCTGCCAGAGTTAAACAGTAATGCAGCCTTACCTGGGGAGCTGAGTTCCTGCTGCTGCCCAGCGCCCCAGCCTCGTGTCCCAGCCCAGCAGCACAGGCACAGCACGTGGGCCTTGGCCACCTGTGAGCTCCAGGCCTTGAATTCCACGGGGAGATGGTTTGGGCAAGAACCAGGTGCCTCTTGATGCCCCCCTATGCTGCAGAACCCTCTGCAGCCTGATTTAATGGGGCTGTGCTCTGGGACCTGGCTGTGTCCTTGCCCAAACTCCTGATCTAACCTCCCCCAGATCTGAGCTGAACCCTGGAGTCCATCTGGGCCCTTTGCAGAGAGGGGTCTGAAGGAGTGACCCCTCTGCTGTGGGGCTGCAGGAGTGACCCCACTGAGGCTGCAGGAGTGACCCCTCTGCTGTGGGGCTGCAGGAATGACCCCACTGAGGCTGCTGCCTCTCTCTCTGCACTGCTGTCACCTTGGAGCTTAGAGAAATGTCCATCTTTTGTAGTTCTCCATCTGCATCCTGAGGGACCAAGTGACCGAGGCCTGGGATGATCCCACCCACCTGCAGACATGAGGTGTCTGATAAAGCAGTTCTGGCTGCCCTCATGCTCAGGAGGCATCTTCTCTCTCTCTCAGGCAGGTGTCCAAGGCTGCACTGCTTTGTGCATCCCTCTCCATCAGCAGAGGATGGCTGGGGCAGGCTGTATCCCTGAGTTTTGCAGGCCCTGCTGTAAATAAAAGAGTTCTTCCCTCAACAACCCCAGCCTGGAAGCTGCTGTGCCCTCAGGGATAGAGCAACAAGTGCCCAGTGCCTCTGGCCACCAGCAGGGACAACTGGAGATGGGATCCTCCAAGGCCTGAGGAACTTGGGAACAGGATTTGGATGTTCAAAACAAGTTCTTTAACAGCTGGGCAGAGCCAGGTGTGCTCAGAGTGAACAGAGGAGCTCTGTGGCTCAGGGAGGCAGCGTTGGCTCTGCAGCGCTGGGAGGACAAAAGCACAGGAACAAGGAATTAACTCTGCTATTAGACACCCCTTGTGCTAATAGCTCCATCATTAATAACAAATTTGATCTCACTCAGGCAGCCCTTTTCATCTGCAGAGCATGTCAGTCCCTCTGTTGCACCTCCTGGCAGGCAGGTGTGTTACACCAGCACCTTTGGGCTTTTACAGCACCAGGAGCCGAGGATGGAATTGCTCCAGACTCTCTACCAGGAGCTGATTGATGAGGTACACCCTGAAAGAGCCTGGTTATTTTTATACCCTACCTACTACACTCAGGATTCCCATCTTTTTCACCTATTGGCTGTTCATGATGGCACAAATTAATTTTCTTGCATCACTTAACACACTGCAGATTGTTTAACATAATTTTCCAAAGCATCTGGCTGGTTCTCCTGCACTGAAACTCAATGGGATTTTTCCCTCTAGCTTCAAAGAGCATAGCTGAGCCCTTAAAGGGATTTACTTCTGTTAAATATTATCCTCAAAACTGAGAAATTAAAAGCAAATGAGCTTTCTTCCTTTTTCCTCTAAGACATGTCAAAAGAATATTATAAAATAGAATAGCCTTCCCCAGCTTTCAGAGACTCCCCAAGTGAATTTCAATTGCAGGTTTTTAGGAAAGAGTGTAATTAACAACTTTATTCAGTCTGAAGCCAGAAAATACATTCTATATTTAGCATGAAAAAAAGCAGAGCAGGAGGAGGGGAGTAAATGACCTAGATTTTCACAAGTGACAAATGACTCCAAGGTGCTTGGAGCCCCCTTGGATGGCAGGGATTCCCACAAAGTGCAGCAGGATTTCTCCTCCTTGTCTCCTGTTGGACATTCCAAACTATCCAAGGCGCTCTTGGAAATCCAAGGGGTTCTATTTGTGAAACTGTTTATTTTATTCACCTTGGGTAATATTCCCCAAATTGCATCCATAGCCAAGCAATTAAATCCCATTTTCAGCAGCAACCTTGGTGTGCTGGCAGCACTCCAAATTTCCAACACTGCCCACTTTTCTGAGCTTCCTTCTTTGTTTTCCTGGAAATGTGTGTGATGAGAGCACCTCCCACCAGGAAAAATGGGGAAAACAAGGCATGACTGAGCTCCCATTTCCAGAATGTCCCTTGCTATATTTGCATTTTCTTGTCTTTCAGCATTCTGTTTGCCACGATAAAGGCAACATTTTCTATAAAAAGCAAGAGCCTGCTTGCCTACCAGCAGTTTTTCTGCCTAAATGCTGATAATCTCTGTTCTGTCAAAGGAAACATCCAATGCTTTTATCTCTTGGAATGGTTATTTATGGAGAGTTCTCTCGAAGATGCAATCAAAGATATAGACATTAAAAATAGGAGGCGAGTGAGTCCTGCAGGCGTTGTTTATTCATTAACCTCGGTGCAGGAATCCTGGCAGCCTCCCAGTCCCTATTGACTGTGTGCTGGGCACGGGAGGGATGGAGCTGCAGTGCAGTCCCAGGAGAGAGGATCCATCCTTCCTGCAGAAGGGATCCATCTTTCCTGGGAGAGGGGATCCATCCTTCCTGGAAAGGTGATCCTCCCTTCCTGAGAGAGGGGATCCATCCTTTCCAGGGGAGATGATCCTTCCTTCCCAGAGAGGTGACCCAACCTTCCCAGGAGCGGTGATCCATCCTTCCTGGAGAGGTGTTCCATCCTGGGAGAGGTGATCCATCCTAAGAGAGGTGATCCATCCTTCCCAGGAGAGGTGATCCATCCTAAGAGAGGTGATCCATCCTTCCTGGAGAGGTGTTCCATCCTGGGAGAGGTGATCCATCCTAAGAGAGGTGATCCATCCTTCCCAGGAGAGGTGATCCATCCTAAGAGAGGTGATCCATCCTTCCTGGAGAGGTGATCCATCCTAAGAGAGGTGATCCATCCTTCCCAGGAGAGGTGATCCATCCTAAGAGAGGTGATCCATCCTTCCTGGAGAGGTGTTCCATCCTGGGAGAGGTGATCCATCCTAAGAGAGGTGATCCATCCTTCCCAGTAGAAGTGATCCATCCTTCCCAGAAGTGGTGATCCATCCTTCCTGGAGAGGTGATCCATCCCTCCCAGAGAGGTGCTCCGTCCTTCCCAGGGGAGATGATCCATCCTTCCCAGGAGAGGTGATCCATCCTTCCTGCAGGAGGTGATCCATCCTTCCCAGGAGAGCTGATCCATCCTTCCCAGGGGAGATGATCCATCCTTCCTGGAGAGGTGATCCTTCCTTCCCAGGGGAGATGATCCCTCCTTCCCAGTAGAAGTGATCCATCCTTCCCAGGATGAGGCGCACTCTGAGTAGGTTCCAGCCATGCTGGAGCAGCAGGGACGGGGGGCTGAGCACTCACTCTGCTGTCTGAGTGCCTCTGAGTCACTCCCAAAGCTCCTTCCCTGGGAATAAGCACTGTCACAGCCCAGGGAAATGTGAGAGTGGGGCTTTGGCTCCTCTTGGCTTCCCCGCCAGCCTTCCCTAAATAATCCAAGCACGCAGACAGGCAGGCAGAGAGCGTAAATCTCTGAGTGCCTGCAATGGAAGAACAGCCTTTCAGATGGAGTAAATTATACCCCTCATCCCTCCCAGCACCTTCAAGCCTTGCTAGTAATGAAAGCAAAGGGTTTGTAATCACTTCAGCCTCACACGTTCTGAACAGCAGCTTGGTGAAGCCTTGTCCTCCTCTGCTGAGTCTAATGACAAAATTTAAATGCACAGGCTGTTTAAATGCTGGCAGTGCATGTGGGACCCCAGAAAGGCAGAGATCAGTGGAATTGGACTTCTGGAGGTCAGACACAGCAGCAGGGCCCTTGTGTTCTCTGCTCTCTTCTTTACAGAGCACTGGGGATGGGCCCAGAGAGGGGAAATCCCTCCTCAGACTTGACAGCCTCAGAGATGCCCTGGTGAGTTATCATGGGATCACAGAATCATGGAATGTCCTGAGCTGAGAGGGACCCATGGGGATCATCCAGCCCAGCTCCTGGCCCTGCACAGGACAGCCCAACAATCCCACTCTGTGCCTGGAATGTTGTCCAAACCCGTCCCCACACTGCCCCTCCTGAGGATGCTGAAGTCACTCTGAGGTCTCTTCTCAGCCTCCTCCTCTCCAGGCTGAAGAAACCAAGTTGTTTTGTGTCTTTCTGACATGTCCACACACTTCATTTTTCTGTCATTTTCAGAGAACTGATGATGAGAATTTAGCACTATCTTTGAGTTGTTACACTGGAGCAGCTCAGCTGCCATAAAAAATTCCTAAAACTGTGGGATCTGGAATGCCCCTGGCTCCCTGGAAAGGCCTCAGGCGACAGCACCTCTGCTGGCACTGCCACGTGGGGAAAGGGGGGCTTATGCAACTCTGCTGATGGAGGGAATTATCCTCCAGCAAAGCTCCTTACCTGTATTTACTTGTAAATTCGGCTGCTGGGCAGAGCAGGGAGTGCCAGGGAAGTCCTTCCTTCCCTGGAAGTGTAGGGCAGGGGGCACTGCCCAGAGGCTCCTCTCTCCATCCTGCTGGGCTCAGCTGCAGCCCAGCACGGGCTGGGATTCAGGGAATCCATCAGGGAATCCATCAGGGATTCCATCAGGGAATCATCCAACCTCTTCCAGGGATGGGGCACAGAGTGGGGAGCAGGGTGGGAATGGGAGCGGAGCAGGCAGAGAGTGGGATCAGAGCAGGGATCAGAGCAGGGAGCAGAGCAGGGAGTGGGATGGGAACAGGGATCGGATTAGGGAGTGGGATGGGAGGAGAGAGTGGGATCAGAGCAGGGAGTGGGATCAGAGCAGGGTTCAGGGCAAGGATCAGCGCAGGTATCAGAGCAGGAGTCAGGCCAGGGATCGGAGCAGGGATGGGAGCAGGAATCAGAGCAGGGAGTGGGATCAGAGCAGGGATTGGAGCAGGGATCAGAAGAACGAGTAGGATCAGAGCAGGGAGTGGGATCAGAGTGGGGATCGGAGCAGGGAGTGGGATGGGAGCAGACAATGGGATCAGAGCAGGGATTGGGATCAGGAGCTCATGGCACCTCAGGTGGAGGGTGTGCAATCCCTCCTGCACAAACAGCAGGGTCACTTCCCTTTTCTAGTCACTGAATCCTTCTTTCGGAGAGTTAGGCTGAGCCTACAGAAGATAAGATGAGGCTTGTACTGATAAAGAGCCATGCTCCTACATTGGCAGCTCTGTCTTTGTCACCTTCCCTGCACTCCTAAGCAAAGGAATCTGTGGAAAAAATGAGTGAATGCTCTGAACAGTGGCACTGACACCTTACTCAGAGGTATCTGAAATCTCTCTTTCTGCTTGGAGCTTGAAAAACAGAAGTTTGAAACCCTCCGTGTAGGAAAGTGTTTGAAGCCATGAAGAACTGAGCAGCAGGTAACACCTGCTGAAGTTTTGTTTCCAGATTTTTGGCTGGGTTTGTCTGGTACCATCAGGTTTCTGAGGGACATTGGAGCTCTCAAGCCCTCACCCTTTCTGGTGTACATGATGGCAATAAAAGTGTTAATTAGTAGCTGCAACTCAGCGACAAAGTTAATTAATTGGGTAGAAGAAGGAGCACAGATGTCCCAGGTACACACAACCTACCAAGGTTTTTCTGAGCAGCAATTGATCAAATACTCTGAAGCCTTAAAATGAGCTCACACTTCATTTCATCCTCTGCATGTTTCCTCTCACATTGGTTACCAAATAAACACACTTCTGGAAGCTCTAAAAAGGGCATTTGGGGAAGTTTAAGTTGTTCTCAAGGGCCTGAGATGTTCCTGAATTGCCATTTGTGAGGTGCTGTCCCCACACCAACCCCAGAGGCTGTCAGATCCAGCTTTGCTGGGATCACAGAGGTGTCTCCACACAGGTTTTCCTCTGGAGCATGTGACATCCTGCTTGCCTGAGCCAGCCTGGAGCTGGATAAGGGGCAGGGTGGCACAGCCAGGCATGGGCACTGTCTGCCAAAGTGAGAATATCCAAACAGGAAATAGCAGATATGGGTATATTTGGCTTACTTCAGTTGTCTTCTCAGGGCTGTGCTCAACATCACCAGCAAAATTCAGTTGGGAGTAGAATATCATCTCTAGCTCTGGAGAATGGGTTCTGGAGAACCAGATATGGACTTCTGCTAAATCTGCTGTCTGAGCCTCAGTTTTTCCAGCCCTGGTACTTCCCAGATGACAAAAGGAAGAGTTCTGTGTAGCTACAGCCCTGCCTCCCTCTGCTCAGCAGCAGCCACTCCTCGTGCTGCTGTTCCCAAAGTCCCTTGACAATGCAATGGGTTGATCCTGCTGCTCCCCAGCAGTTCCCAGATATTGTCATCCCCCTGCTCTCCTCTGCAGCAGGACCTGCTGGTGGTGGTCATTGTCCCCTTTGGGATGTGCTCTAAGGTCACCCTTTGGCTCAATGTCCAACTGACCATTTTAGCCTTCCCCCCCTTCCAGCTTCAGGAATTCATTCCATCTGTTCCCTAAGCTGGCTGCCTGGCTGCCTCAGCTGCACTTCACACACTTCAGGCTCAGGTTTTACTTGGGTTTGATTATTACTGCTGCTCTCCCTTTGGACAGCATCAGTAGGTGCTTTGAAAAGAAACAGCACAGCACAATCGCTGTGCAAGGTAGAACATTCTGTGGTGCTTCATGCTGAGTCTCCTCATCTGCAGGTCCCCAAGGGCTCAAAGACAGCATCATTTATTAATTATCAGCACTAATAAATGAAACCCACCCTCTCTCTGGGAATGCAGGCGAGGCAGAGAGGCAGGAAGCAGTCACCATTCTGCTTTTCCCAGAGGATAACCGAGGCAGAGACAGGCAAAGCAAGGCACAAAGCCTGGTTTGATATCCTGACCCACTCATCTCCCCTGGGAGCCATGCAGAAAGTGAGAGCACATTGTGTGAAGGAATTACAGCCCTGCTGAATTCCCCCTGCAGATAATGGCTGGGATGGAGCCCACGGTGATAGGAGAGTGAGGAAATGAGCGAGTTGTGTGCAATGATTGTTTATTTAGTCATCTCCCGAGAGCACTGAGGTCCCGGAGGCTGCAAAGACACGCGACAGGCTAGTGAGGAATCCAGCACATCCCCTGCACGTGTGCTCTGCTCTTTGTTCTGCTCTTTCCCTGGGAGAAGGGTTATCTTTGGCTGCTGTGGGAGGGTAGCCCATGTGGGGCCTGGCATTGTGAGATTTAGGCAAAGCCTCCACGGGAAGAGCTGCGCTCAGGAGCCAAGCCTGTACTGCTGAGCAGGGGTTTGTGCTCCATGAAGGCAGCACCAAGGGGAGCTGGAGCCCCTGGGTCCCTGCCTCCCTCAGGAGCTCCCCAGCCCTGGGAGCAGCAGAGCTGGGTGCCAGCTTTGTCCTTGCTCCTCAGGGCAGCACAGGGGGCTGGCAGTCCCACACTGCTCCCACTGAAGTTGCCATTCCTTTTGTGTGTGGTTGCTGCTATCAGAAGAAAAAAAGCATGGAGCCTCCAGCAGGGTTTTCCCTCAGCTGGGCCCTGCAGCTGCCTCAGGGCTCCCTTTGCACATTTCCCAGGGAATGGTGCACAAACCAGGCCTTGCTTTGGAAGGTGAGCACCTGAGGGCTGAAGGACTTTTGATGTGCAGAGCGAGCCCACCAGGCAGGGCTGTGCCAGCAGGGAGGGAGCTGCTGCCAGCCAGGGGGACAGAGAGCAGCCTCAGGTGCCAGCTCACCCTGCCCTGTGTGCCCCACACTGCAGGGGCTGGGGAGACCGGGGGCAGTGCCAGAGTGGCTCCTCCTGGCTCAGGCTGGCCAGGCTGCTCTGGGGCACACAGCTCCCCTCGGAGGCAGCTGCTCCAGAGCCTTCCTGCTGCAATGGGCGCAGGAATTCAGCCGGCTCTGAGGCAGGTTGGCTCCTTATCTCTCTCAGCCTGACAAAAGCCTGCCAGGCTGGCTAGATGAGACACTCCTCTGCCCTTCCTCTTACATGTGTCCATACCCTGAGGTCTCTTGGTGCCAAAGGTTCCCCTTTACAAAGATTTTATTCCTCAGAGACTTTTCTGAAGAGGAACTGGATTTATGCCCAGGCAGGCACTTCCAGCTCCTGCACCAAGGTTTTTGGGAGGTCTCCATCACTCACACTGAGGTGAAACTTGACTCTGCACAGCCTTTTCTGCAGATGTCCCAAAACGTGTTTGTCCTGCACAGTGCTTTCTAAAACTGGGAACTCTTACCTAGGCCTCATATATGGGTAAAGAACTTAAAATCAGCATGTTTTGCCATCAAACTATGGACAGAGACCTTGTTTCAGTAAAGCTTCTGCTTCATGCTTAGAATCTTAGAATGGTTTGGGTTGGAAGAGACCTTAAAGATCATCTGATTCCAATCCCTGCCATGACCAGGAGCACCTTCCACTAGAAAAATTATGCTTAACAACAAAAAAAAGTTTAATCTTTCTTTGCAGATAGGGTGTGTGGTTAAATAACGTCCTGGAGATGTGTGGCTTTGCCCCAAGACTGGGCAGGAGAGGAAAAACCAGTGTGGCGGCCCACTCCCCTCTGCTGGGCTGTGCAGGGACTGCTGGAGGCAACACTGGCTGCTTGTGGTGGGAAAACCTCTGGAAAACATGAAATAAAGGTGGAGGACAGGGGTGAAGGTGAAGCTTTGGGCAGGAAAGGTTTTAGCATTTTCATGCCATACCTGCCTGAGCCCTACAAAGATCCATCCTGCTCCTCAAAATAGGGCTGGTGCAATCAATTAAAAAAAAACCACTCAATCCTTTGTCAAAACCCTTTTGCACAGCAAATGGTGCAATCAGAGAGGCTGAGCTTCCCACGCAGGTGTGGGTGTCCTGCTGATGTTTTGGGGATGGGGTGGCCACACATGGGAGCCAAAACAAGGCTGGTGGTAGCACTCCCTGTCTGTTGGCTTCAGCAGCTTTAGCTCAGATTTAACACAGCTCAGATGAGAGCAGCAGCTGGTCCAGGCACAGCAGGGAATTTTTTTGGCCTTGGCTCCGAGTGCTGCAGAAATCTTGGATAAATCACCCAAAGCAACAATCAGAGCCTTTCTGGCACCTCAGGGACTTTGCTGGGTGACAAGGTGTGTGCAGGCTATCAGCGCAGATGAATCAATTCTCCACTAATGGGACAGTGCAGAATGCACGAGTTCCAGTGCTTTTGTCAGAGTGGAAACACCACAGCCCAAGGCAATTTCCGTGCTGAGCTGACACAACCCAGGCTCCTGCTCGGAAACATTCTGCCATGGCAGCGCCTGGGGGACTGCCAGGAGCTCACCACAACAAAGACCATGGCCATATGGCATCATATTTCCTGGGAAAGCTTATTTTTATGCTTTTTGACATGCCTACAATTCTGGTGTTATGCCTCATTTCCACTGGTAGGTCCTGGGAAATCCAGTCCATAATTCCTCTGTCTGTTCCTGCACGGAGCAGAGGGACCCTGCAGCCGGCTGAGTTATGGCTGTGGTTGTGCTCCACACTGAGAAGGTTTTATAAAGCTGAGATTACACTGATCTCCTTCATCTTGGGCTCAGATACATCAAACAGAGGATGAAATTCATGACTAACCAGAAAGTAAAGTAAATTTCATCCATCTGGGTGAGGCATCTTTTCTCGTACAATTTTAGCACTAAGCAGCAGTAAAATTCAGAGTTGGTGTGTGGAGTGGCACAGGAAGAAGGCCCAGGCAGATCCAGGCAGGAAAGAAAGTTCCACTGAGGGCCTGTGGGGTGAATCCAAGAGTTTTGCTGCAATTTTAGAGAGGTGGTGCTGCTCTGTGACAGCATGGGAGGGAGCCCTCCGGTGTCACCGAATCCTGCACAGCTGCAGGGAGGAGTGGAGGTTGCAGAGGACCCAGTTTGGCTCCCAGCAGCACAGCCTCATTCCCAGGGCTCCCTGAAAGGTCCCTGGCTCTGACCTGCAGCAGGTTTCACACAGCTCACAGCAGAACTCACCTGTTCACTCCTCGGGAGGCTTGAGAACACTTTGAGGAATATCTGCCAATTAAGGGCTCTCCAAAGTGCTGGGCACTGCCCAGGCTCCCCCAGAGGGTGCTGGGCACTGCCCAGGCTGCCCAGAGAATGGGCACAGCCCCGAGGCTGCCAGAGCTCCAGGAGCCTTTGGGCGCACTGCCAGGGATGGACAGGGTGGGGTTGTTTGAGATCTGGGCAGGGCCAGGGGTGGGACTGGATGATCCTGGTGGTCCCTCCCAACCCAGACTGTTCCATGGTTCTGTGAAAAGCCATTCTGCAGCTGGGGTTGCAGGAGGAGCAGCTGTCCCAGCTGGAGAGGGGCAGG
This sequence comes from Camarhynchus parvulus, assembly GCF_901933205.1. Classification (NCBI taxonomy): domain Eukaryota; kingdom Metazoa; phylum Chordata; class Aves; order Passeriformes; family Thraupidae; genus Camarhynchus; species Camarhynchus parvulus. The sequence goes on along the minus strand of NC_044594.1, from coordinate 4,798,374 downwards.
GTCTGGCAGCAGTGCCTGCATCCTTCCTTTTCCCAGGGAATTCGGATCCCACAGGGCAGCTCCCTTCTCCTGGGCACACCAGGGTGCTCCAAAGAGTGTCCCCACTTTGGAGGGCAGGAGGGGGTGTGGACAGGGGGTGTGGACAGGGCTGCCAGCCCCTGCTGTCACAGCCTGAGCCCCCTGGGTGCCCCAGCAGAGGCTCCATCCTCTGCCCTGGGGGAGCAGTGAGGGACACGGAGCCTCCCAGAGGCAGACACTGGCGGAGGCAGGAGCAGGGGCACCCCAGAGCTTTGGCACATTTTGTGTTCAGTGCTTGAGCCAGGCACTGCTGCAGTTTTATATTTATGAACCCATGCCGGGGGATTGCTGGAGAGGCCTTTAATTTCTTCTGGTTTCACTCTGAACATGCCTCTCTCGGGACAGAGGGAACATTTTCGGTGTTATTGAATGTCATTTCTGTGCAAACTGAACAGAGGAAAAATATTCTGATAATAACTGGAATATATGGAGGGTGGTAGCTCCTGGCTGCTGATTTTTTTTTATTTTTTCTCCCTCTGATGAGAGTTTCAAGGTCAGCTGGCTCCACAGACACAAATATGCCAGGAACAAAATGTGCAGATGCTCAGGAGTGTGGGACAGCCACACTGGCACTGTAAACAGCCCTGGCTTGTGGCCAGCACTGCCTGCACCCAGCATGCAGGAGGACTCAGGAAAAAGCACTTTATTCCAGCCAGATCAAGATTTATCTTTTCTCTCAGCTGCATCATTAAATGTGAGTTATTCGTATTTTTGTGGGAAAATCTGGATTCAGCACAAGCTCAACATTTTATTTGGAGGATCAGGAAGGGTTTTATTTAGAACCCAAAAGCAATATCTGAGTGCATAACAGCACTGAATGAGTGGCTGGAACAAAAACAGGGGGAAAAATGCATCTTTTCCTCATTCTGCTGCTGATTTATTGTGTAAACATAGACAAATCTTTCACTGTAGCTCTTGCAGTTTCTTACACACCCTCTCTTTTCTCTCCTAGATATGTCTGCTTTTGTCAGTTATTCGTATGAACTAAATATCAGGCAGTCAGGCAAAAGCTGGCAATATCTTCCTCCAGCAGTCTCAGGCAGACTTAAAATATTAATGCATTTTATAATGTACTTATTTTTTGTAACTGTCAGTCGTTGCTACCAAGACAGGGAATTCCTTATAAATATTGAATGCTGCTGCAAGGTCTGCAAATAAAATTCTAGAAGTGGTTCTCTCGAGCTCGCAGATGACTGAAAAACTGCTGAAAACCTTGCTAATTTTAGTAAACTCTGTGGAAATCTGAGTTGCGTAAGTGTTTCTGGGGTTTTCTAATGAACAGCAATGGTTGCAGTGGTGCCTTTGAATTCAAGCAGTGCATGCAGGTTCCTCACTGGCCACAGACACTCTGGGGACAAATGGAATGGTTGGTTTCACTGTGTAAGACTCCCTTGAAGGTGTGGGTGCGCCTCAGAAATCAGCTTGAAGGTCTATTTAGTGTCAAAGAATAAAACTTAATTGCAGAGGAGATCCAGTGCCCAGCCCAAGGCTGGAATTGTGACAGAGCAGAAAATTCCCCTGTAGAGCATTTCCAGCCCCTGCAGGGGAAAGGGAGTGCAGCCAGGAGTGCTGGGCCAGGTGTGGCCAGCAGCCACTCCACGTCCCTGCTGGGGCAGCAGGAATTCAGTTTGGTTCTTTGGGACCCTCCCACCTAAAGAATCCCAGGGAAGGACTGAACTTGGAGCAAGGGGTGGTGAGACCAGCTGCAAGGGGCAATCTGCTTTTATCTCCTGAGAATGGATTGCAAATAGTATCAAAACATGGCATTTACACAATTTGGTGCTGCAGGACCTCTCGTTGTTGCTTTGCTCGATGGATTGTGCTTTCTGCTCAGTGACCACAGGATGTGCTGGAAGAGGCTGCTCATGGTGTCCTGATCCCTCTGCAGGGGATCCCTGGCTCCCCTGATCCCTCTCCAGGGGATTCCTTTTTCCCCTGATCCCTCTCCAGGGGATTCCTTTTTCCTCTGATCCCTCTCCAGGGGATTCCTTTTTCCCCTGATCCCTCTCCAGGGGATCCCTGCTTCCTCTGATCCCTCTCCAGGGGATTCCTGGTTCACAGGGACACAATCCAGGCCTGGAGGAGAGCACACTCAGCTTTGGCTGAGCTATTTCCAGTGCCCAAAGGCAACATTCAGTGTATGACACTCATGCAGAGACTTTTGTGGAATCTTTCAGAACCAATTAAATCCCCTGGAAGATTCCTCATAGGCAAATGAAGGAATTGCTGGCTTTACCTCCTGTCCCTGTCCTGCCAGTGATGGGAAAGCCATGAGCTGGAGCTGAGATCCGTGTTCATGAAGGGGTTAATGAGTGGCTGGTTTGAGAACCAGACTGTCCCTTCCTGTTACACCCTGCACCCACCCATCCCATCCCATCCCATCCCATCCCATCCCATCCCATCCCATCCCATCCCTCTGCAAAGGGGAGGCTTTGTGCTTCAGCAGGGAATTAATGTAATGAGATTCCCACCTGGAAGAACCGAGGCTTTGGCTTTTGTCACAAACCCTTCCAGTTCTGAGAGCCCAGCAGGGAAATTGTCCCCTGGGTTTGCCCCACCAGGGGCTCGTGTGGCTCCTGAGCTGCAGGCAGGGAGGAGCCCGGCTCTGGAGCGGTGCTGTGCTCGCAGGGGAGGTGGCACACTGGGGAGGAGGCACACTGGGGAGGTGGCACACTGGGGAGGTGGCACACTGGGGAGGTGGCACACACAGGGGAGGTGGCACACACAGGGGAAGGTGGCACACACAGGGGAGGTGGCACACGGGAGAGGAGGCACACAGGGGAGGAGGCACACAGGGGAGGTGGCACACGGGAGAGGAGGCACACTGGGGAGGTGGCACACACAGGGGAGGTGGCACACACAGGGGAGGTGGCACACGGGAGAGGAGGCACACAGGGGAGGTGGCACACGGGAGAGGAGGCACACTGGGGAGGTGGCACACAAGGGAGGTGGCACATTTGGGAGGTGGCACACACAGGGGAGGAGGCACACAGGGGAGGTGGCACACGGGGGAGGAGGCACACTGGGGGAGGAGGCACACTGGGGAGGAGGCACACAGGGGAGGTGGCACACGGGAGAGGTGGCACACAAGGGAGGTGGCACACAGGGGAGGTGGCACACGGGAGAGGTGGCACACGGGAGAGGTGGCACATTTGGGAGGTGGCACACAGGGGAGGTGGCACACGGGAGAGGTGGCACACAGGGGAGGTGGCACACACAGGGGAGGAGGCACACAGGGGAGGTGGCACACAGGGGAGGAGGCACACAGGGGAGGTGGCACACGGGGGAGGAGGCACACTGGGGAGGAGGCACACTGGGGGAGGAGGCACACTGGGGAGGAGGCACACAGGGGAGGTGGCACACAAGGGAGGTGGCACACACGAGTGGTGGCACACACGAGTGGTGGCACACAGTTGATGCCACACGGCTCCGCACTGTGCCCCTCCCGGGAAACCTCGTCCTGGCACCTGCCGGGAAAGTTCAGCCTTAGGTGCTGCTGCTGCACCTGCAGAACAAGAGCTTAATTAGTGTTAATTAGCAGAGCACTCGCTCAGAGCAGGACTGGCCCACTGGCGGGCACTCCCGAGAAGGGATCCGAGGCTCGGCCGGGGATCAGCGCCGGCCCCAGCCCGAGAGCCGGGACAGGAGCGCATCCCTGCCGGGCTCGGGGATCCTCATTATCACATCAAAGCACGTCCAGCCCGACTCCTCCACAGCCGAGCGGGGGAGTTGGCTGAGGAAACTTCCCCTCGCCTGCCTCTGCGCCTGCTTCCCAAGTTTCGTTTTGATTTTGGGGGCTGGATAAGCCCCAAACACAAAAGGAAGTCGAGACAGAGTGGGTGACTGTCACGTCAGGATTCTCAGAGCCTCAGCTCCCGTTCAGGCGAGTGCCAGGGGAGGCTGGAGGTGGATGAGCAATCCTAGGAGCTGTTTCCAGCACTGCCTCTTACAACTCTGTTTTCTTCTAGTGGGGTGGCTGACAAACGGGAAGGGACATCTCTCATTCCAGAGATCAAATTGCACAACAAATTAAAACGCTCCCTGGAGGCACCGCTGCTCCCTCTCCTCTCGAAGCCAAAGCCTGCCCTGACTGCAGAGCAGGTGCCTCTGTCACCGGGGCTCGCTGTCCCTTTGGGTGACGAGTGCCAGGCCAGGCTGGCCTCAGCAGAGGGGATGGCTCATTTATAGCCCGTGAAACCTCAGGGAAATGCAGGGAACTCCCCACTGGCTCCTTGACAGATCAAAAGTGGGGCTGCCCTGCTGTGTTCTACAGGAACCTGCAAAAATCCAACCTGTTCATTTTAGGCAAGCTTCTGATATAGATAAGATCCTCAGAGAGCATTTAGTGACACCAAAATGAGATTAGAGCTTGTTCTTGTTGTTCTGCTTGCAGCTCCAGGAGCTGAGCATTCCACAGTTGCCATAAATCCCCCCTGTAAATAGCTCTGGATGTCCTTTGAACAGTACAGCTGTTAGAGCTTATGAGCACCCCCAGGAAAATCAAGATGTTGCCCTGATGTGAAATCTGTACCTCCGTGCTCCTGGAATTGGTTCCTTCATCCCATTCCAGCACAAGGTTTAATTTGGCTGCCTCCTGCTCCTACCTGTCTCTCTGCATCAGCTGGAAAGGAAGGAGCAGGGCTGCTCAGACTCAGAGCAGCGCATCTTGAACGCCACTGCCTGAGGTGAATCCCATCCTGAACAGAAAATCAATCCCTCTGCATTTCCATGTTTCCATCCCAGCCCAAAAATATCCAAACTGTGCTGCCATTTGGTGTTAAATCAGCCCTTCTGCAGCCTGCTGGTCCCTGCAGCTCTGGAACATATTTCAAACCTGTGAGGCCATTGAAAACTTTTTCACCACCTCAGCAGGGGCACAGTGATGTCACCGGAGTTGGTTTGCAGCTGAAAAACTGCTCTTAGGTCTGGCTGGTCTTTAATCAGGACAAATTGGGAGATGTCTGTTGAAATAATACGTGAAACACAGCAGAGTTTGCAGTGTAGGGATAAGGAAGCAAAACCAGGGATTCACATGGACCAGGGGAAGGTGATCCTGCCTGGTGATCACAGAAAAGCTCCTGAAAGGCCTTTGGTGCTGATTGAAGCAGTGCCTCTCGAGAGCTCTGCCTGGTGTGGCCTGGGCTGTGCCCGGTTTGGTGCACCAGGCACAGAAAGGCACTTGCAGCGTGTGCTGGGTGGGTCTGGGGTCAGGAATTCTGCTCTGCTCCGAGCTGACGCCTGGCAGAGGGGCGGGCACAGCGCTGTGCAATCCCACAAGGTGGGCAAAGGTCCCAACCATCCACCTGCCACGGACAAACGTCCTTAGGGGAGGAGCCTCTAAGCCTCTGTGCATTCTCCAGCTGGAGAATCCATGGAGGATGCTGGGGAAACTGGGATTTCTGCAGCCGCAGGGGCTGGGCGGGCTGTGAAAATCCAGAGCCCCGTTTAACCCCGGGTGTAACCCCGCTTGTGCGGTGGTTTTGGGGCGGGTTTGGAGGGATGGCCGCGGTGCCGGCAGATGGCAGTGCCTGTCAGAATTCCAGCGCCGGGAATCTGCCCAAGCCGGGAAAGGTGTCAGGGACACGCACGGAGCCACTGGAGCTCCTGTGCCATGGGAGCCGTGCGGGCTGGCAGACACCCACACAGACACCCACACACACACCCACCCACCCAGCACGGACCCCTCCGAGCCCCCCCTGCTCCCCGAGCCCTTCCCCGATCCCAGGGCGGCCACTCGGGCCAAGCCCGCGGGTGGAAGGGACGGTCCCCAGCGTGGCCGTGACACACCAGCCTGGCACACACTGCGCTCCTGCAGGGCTGCTGGCTGGGCAGCACAGAGATTCCTTCTACATCTCCTAGCACAAGAATGCATTGCAAATCTTATTAACAGAGATGAGATGAAGGAGGAATCAGAGCTGGTGCCATTCTGAAGGTGGCACTGTCCTCAGTGCTGGGGAAGCAGCATCCAGGGACCTGCTCTGAAAGCCAACGCTGTGATTTAGGGGGGCTGACTCTCCCACTGAATGAATTTACTCTTTAGTGCTTTTTAAGGAAGTTTGAATGCTCATTAAAAATACCCAAAGTGTGACTGTACTCCCCAAACAGCACTTTTATAAAGTTATCACAGACATACCCCTAAAAGGTAAAAGTAGTTCTGCTGAAAAGACATTCCTGACAGTTATGAGCAGGCAGAAGATCTGATGGCATTTCACAGAATCTGGTTAACAGTTCCTTACCATGGCCTTTGCTTTCCTTGCAGGGGGTTTCAGTGCTGACTGGAGTTCAGCCCTGAGCTGTTGCAGCCTTGCTGGGCCAGCCTGAGCTGCTGCTGGGCAAACAGGAGCCAGGCTGGCTGGGCTGAGCTCGCTGCCCACGCTGTGCTGCAGTGGCAAACACGAACTAGCCTGTGGAAAAGCAAAATTACATCTCCAAAACTGATTTTAATGGCTGAAATCCTTGGTCTGGCTCCAGATTCCTGTCCCATCTGGACAGATCCAACATCCACAGGAAGAACCAGAGCACGGATAAAAGGAGTGTGTGTATAGAGATGGGCTTTCTTCTCCCAGTCCCTGGGCAATATGACTATTAATAACATTCAAACCTGTGGTTATTTCCCTTTCTTTAGCACGTCTGTCTTTGATTTTCCCAGTCTAGTCTCCATAATAAGGTGTTATGTAGCCTAGATTTAAGCTGGTTAAGACCAAGTTTTCTGATCTGCATGAAGTTCCATTAGTTCCCTTTTTGTCCTGTTCAAAAAAAAAAAAAAAGGAATGAAGATAATAAATAGCAAAATGTCTATTTAGGAAAATTAAAATATCATTCCAATGCTAATGTATTTCATTAGTGATAGGGTAATTTTTAAAAAAAAGAAAAAATTGAAAATCATTCAAAGGAGAACAAAAAGTAGTTTGCAGGTTTCAGCAATACTCACACAATCCTGCACCATGCTTTGGTTTGGGTAAATTCTCTTTTCCTGACCAGACAAATCTTCTGTGAAAGCTTTTCTGATGGGCTGTAATGTGTGTGCTTCTGGAATAGGGAATTAGGGAGGACAGGGGGACAGGACTGGCAACAAAGCCTGGGGGTAACCTGCAGTCACCAGGCAGATCTGCCTGAGATATGCAGCTGGCCTGACATTTGCTTTTCAGAAAAGGAAATATTTCACTAAGCTGGGGAGACAGTGTGGTATTATCAGTGACAAAGGGAAAAAAAATAAAAGAAGAAGAAAAAAGAGGAAGACAAAAAATTACGGCAAAGCACTGAAGCACTTCGAGAGCACTCCCGGGGACCGGCTGGATCCCAGGCAAACCCCACGGCACAGCCTGATGGAACCACGCTGTCCCCCTTGTCCCCACAGTCCCTTGTCCAGCCCGGCGGAGTTTCTACGGTGCCGGTGACGATTTTCACACGTGCGAAATGCGCGGCTCTCCCTTCCTCCTGGCTTTTAGGAGCTGCTCTCTGTTTTGTGTGATGCTGACAGCCCCCAGCCCCGGAGGGTGCCAGCCCAGCCCAGCCCAGCCCAGCCCAGCCCGCACTCCGGGCAGGGCCATCCCGGGCAGCGCCGGGGGAGCCCCCGGAGCCCCTCGCTGCCGGTCCCGGGGAGCTCGGAGCTCATTCCCGAGCTCAGAGCCCCTGCGATCGCGAGCTCCCCGGGCAGGGATTCGCCTCTCCGCCTGCCCACCCTCCCTCCTCTCCTCCGCTCCCGGCAGCGCCCTCGCCCCTCCCTCGCCCCCCGCCCCTGCGCTCGCTGAGAGCAGATAAGGCTCCGTCACACGCAGCCTCCCGCCCTCCTCTGCCCCAGCCCGGAGCACCGCGGGTCCCCCGAGCGGGACCGGGCACAGCAGAGCAGGGCAAGGGCAAGGCAGGGAAGGGAAGCAGAAGTGGCACCGCAGCAGCGGAGGGCTCGGAGCGGAGCCGGAGATCGGGGATAGCCGGGGCCAGGGCGTGGGCAGCCCGTGCCACATCGATGCCGGCTGCCCGCGGGCAGCGGGAGGGAGGCGGCGGCCGGCCCGGGGCCCCCAGGAGCAGCCCGGCTCCCTGGTGATGGCATGGACCGGCCGCTGCTCCCGCAGCCTCGCCCAGCCCCGCTCCTGCCCCCCGCCAGCCGCCCCCCGAGCCCCGGCGCCACCGATGCGGAGCCGCTCGTAGCGAGTAAGTTACGATTCCTTTGTTATTCCAGGTCACTCCCGAGCTTCTCCGGCTGCAGAGCATCGGGACGAACGCGGAGCTGTTGGGCCAGCGGGATGCCAGGCTCCCGTGCCCAAACCTGCCCGGCTGTGAGCTGTGGACAGGTCCTGCCTAACTCACAGCTGCCACGGAACTCTCTGGGAAGGCAGGGATTGGATGCCGATCTTGGGCAGAAGCACTGTCAGATCTAAAGGTGTGATGCGGGAAAAGACGTTAAAATGTAGGAACTGCTCAGGTACAGGATTAGTGGAGATCGCTGGAATGCAAAGGGCACCAGGAGACTGATCAGTGAGCAGCCCTGAATTATGGAGCGACTCCATAATCCTTATCTGGAGCCCAAGATTAAATTCTTTCATAATTAGGATACTTGCCAGTGCAGCCTCAGATGAGGAACTGGCATATTCAGCCCTTGGAGGGGGCAGGGAACGCAGTGCATTGGGAATCCCTCGGGGGTTGTGGCTCTGGGAGGTAAAAGCATGACTTGATTTTTCTACCAGTGTCCTGTTGCATCACTCAGAAAGGCGCCTGGGGTTCTCCTTGTGCCAGCACATGGTGGTTGGGAGCACCAGGTTAACTTTTACACAGCCTCTCTCCCCTGGCTTTGAACAGGGAGTTTCAGGAACCAGCCAAGAACTGGCAGAAACTGACCCTGTCCCAAAAAACTTACCTCTGGCTTTTGGAGATTCTCATCAAGCAGCTCCTTCCTCCTGCGCCCTTTTACTTTAAAGTAGACCTTGGATTTGTGGAAGAGGAGCTCAGAGGGAAACCAAACTGGCTTTTCTCACTGGTTCTCTGAGCAGTCCAAGCAACCGGGATCTCCTGAGAAGGTGGGGAGTGTGTGGGGCAGTGTTTGTGCTGGGGGGTTATTTCACTTCTGGGCTTCAGTTCTTTGACTCACTATTCCTACCCAGTTGGAGATAAAAGATGAGGATCATTTCTGATTCCCATGGCAGAATGTTTTCCATCTCTGGGAAGTTCCAGCCCAATTATTTGGGGGGGAAAAAAAAGCACACAGAGCTTTGGAGTAATAATCTAATATTCCAAGGCAAATCTCCAGACTCCACTGTTTAAGTCACCCACTTTCTGTTGGGTTTGAGATCAGGAGAGGCCCTTGGACATCTGGGGCAAGCAGTGGCCCTTGCCCAACAGTTTGGTATGAGGTCAGTTTGTCCCTCTGACTCCGACCCCTTTCTGCAGTGTGTTCAAGCACTGCTGAGGGCCTTGGGGCAAAAAGAGCCTGTGCTTGGTAAATCCATCCGTGAACTCTTTGGGTGCAAGCTACTGCAGAAGTGTGAAGTGGTCCAAGAGTTTAATGTATTTTTTAAAACTTTTATTGTATTTTTCTTTAATTTTTGTTGTATTTTTTAAAGCAGCTGCAGATTCCAGAATGATTTTCTTTTGCTGCGATGGTAAATTCCTAAACAATGGAGAATGGGAACATTGCTATTCCTGGGGCAGGATTTTCTCCTAGAACTGAGATTCTGCTTTCTCAACATCCAGTGTTTGCTGTTCAGAGTAAACAGCCAAGAGCAGGAGAAACAGGAGTGTCTGATCAGGACAAAGGTGTTCCTGACTTTGTTCAGTTGTGTTGGTTGAAAGACAATGGTGAGATTTTCAGTGACACCATAAGGTGTCCCTAAAATAGAGCTGGGGTGAGAGGCCAGGGACAGAGAGGCTGCAGAGTGCCTCAGGCACAGTCACTTCCTTGGAGGTGGAAGGATCAAATTGATTTATTTCCAGGCTTTATTTGTTGTTGGTAGAGAAAACATCATTTGACTGCTCCAAATCGTGGAAAACACTGAAGAGCACAATATTGTGTTTGCATCCTTTGCTCAGGGACTAGGCACACTCAAGGTCTTTAATGCAGTGAAGTACAAGAGAATTGCCTGGGAGTGACATGGATTAAATCCTCCCATCCTTCCTGTGCAGTGCAACTGTGCTGTAGGAGATAGTCCCAATCTTCTGGAAACTCCATATTCTCCAGTCATCGTGCTCTAACAAGTTATAAAAGCCTGAATGATGCCTCAAAAAGCATTTCCTAGTTTTCATCTTATTTTTCTGAAAAAAAAAAAAAAAAACCCACCCAGTCTCTCCTGATCACAGTTTTGTTTCTCCACTCTGTTCTGTATTGGTCTGGAGTCATTATATTTAATGCAGCTGTGAACTTGGGAGATGTGTGGGGGTTTTATACTTCAATCCATAGCTGAGGGAAAAATGTATTTGAAACCTGTAGCTATTTGAGAGAACAGAAACTGCCTTAGTTGGCTTTGGAAATAATCTTGCTGGGTTATTCATCTGGTGGATCAGGCTGTGGAGGCTCTGCAAAGAGATCTTCAGATACACCTGAGGCAGACAAGGACTGCATTCCCTGCTGCTGGAGTGGGGGAAGGAGGAAAGAGTTCTGCAGTGATTCCAGGGCCTCATTTAGGATTTTGGAACTACTAAATTTAATTCCTGCCCTGCTGCAGACTCCCAGTTGAGTGTTGAAGAACTGTTTTTGTGAGTGATTCCCCCATCCTGAAATATGGGACATAGAGCCCTTCCTTGGTCCAGGCCCCTTGGAAAACACATCAACAAAATTTTACAGTACGTGATATCTGTGCTGAGTGCTGTAAAACACTTGGGTACTCTGGAAAGTCATATTCCTGCCTCACAGCTGGCAATAGAAGGGTCCCAGGATCTCAGAGGAGAAGGATGGGTTGGGAGGTAACTCACGGGTAAAAGGAAAGTGCAAATGTCCATAAACACTTCCTTGGGGTCAGATTGGCTCCCTGGCCAGAGAGATTTTCGTTGGAAAGACTGAGCACCTTCTGTTGGGGTATTCTGAGCCAAGGGCACTCTGGGCACACAGGAGCTGTCACAGCCCAGCTCTGTGACAAGCACAAAGCCACCCTGGCCCTTCAGGTTAAGCAGCAGCCACCATCTCGGTGACCTGGCAGCAGGGTGAGGCCTCCTGCAGCCCCAGGGGAACCTGCTGGCGTCCTGAGGGCCAGGAAAGTGCTGCTGAGACTCACCCAAAGCTCACAGAGGAGAGGAGAGGCACCTTCCCACCTCAGTGCTGAGTGAGATGACACTTGGAGAGGCAATTACTGGGGTCAGGGAGCTTTGGAACCACGTTTGTTTGTGAGGTGCCACAGGTCTCCCTTCTTGTGCAGTGTCTTTGAATCTTTTCCCCTGGCTTTCAAGGGCACAACTCTTCTGCAGCCTTCCCTCCACCTGTGGATCCCCAAGCACTTCCCAAAGAGGCAGCCACCAAAACCCCAAAGCTCTATTTATATCAGAAAGACGGAATATTCCATGGTTTTTCCCAAATCCACCTGCCTTTCCTCACCTTGCATGCACAGGGGTGTGTGGACAGGCAGGCTGGTGGAGCTCACTGCTCAGTCCCACTCACACACAGGGAATAAAAGGGTGGAGGAAAGATGCCTTTCTCAGGGAAATCCAAGCCCCACCTCAGTCAGAGCCCATCTCAAGTCATTTTTCTTCGGATTGTCAAAGGTCCTCTTCTCCTAAGACTTCTCCTTCCCCCATCTTTCTATGAGCACTCATTGTTCAACAGCCAATGCTTTTATTCTCTTCAATGCTGCTGCTTTAATTTCCTTTATTCCTGCACCTACTTCCCTCTGTTGCTCCTGTCTGACAATTAAGAATTTCATTCCCTTGCAGCACTGTAACCTAAAGCAGAATGATGGGGCCCAGAGGAACCTGGGCACAGTACCCTGGTTTATGGGGTGTGGGCCAACAGGCAGCAGAAGAACCAGGTCAGGTTTTTCAGTAATCTCTGTTCAGTATTATTGGTTGTTTGTTGAGAAGTACAGAACTCATTGTCTGGAAAAAAAAAAAAAGATAGGGTTAAGTGGAAAAAAAATATTTTTCTGGGAAGTTGTGGGAGGTTTGCAAAAGAACAGTTGCTCAATTATTCTCCCAATGTGAGAAAACACAGGCATTGGGTTTAAAAGAAACAAAAAGAAGTCTGCTTTTACACAGACTTGATGACAGATTCACATATTTAAACTCCACCTGCCTGTCAGTTTGGTCCTTTCCAGCATCAAATCCCATCCCCATGGAAATTTGTGTGTTTACTGCAGCCAGATCAGCAATTGTTTAAATGGAAAAAGCCCCCTGGTCAGCAAGGAAAGAAGTTTCTTCAAGTGTTTTATAGTTTTGCCGTCCTTGATGTGTCTGGTAAATTGCTGGGCCCGCCAGGAGCACACCAGCTCTGTCAGGAGGGGCTGGGAGCTGCTCTGCCAACCACTGACTCCTGGAGATTCTCACCCAGCCCCAGCCTGACTCCTGTGCAGCAGATCCCAGCCCCTAAATGTCACTGCCTGCCCTGAGTGTGTCGTCTGGGCAGAGCTGAACATCAGCAGGGCTGATAAAAACCTCTCTGCAAGGCTGATAATGCACTGACTCACAGCTCCTCATGCAGTAGCCTGTCCTAAAGGAAGGCAGCTTTGTACAGAAGTGACATTTTTATTATCCTGGCCTCGTTTAACCAAAGACAGTAAATGCCAGAGAAACAGAACAGTGCTGTGACTGTAAGAGGCAATTTCACCCCATGGCTCTCTGTGCTGGAGGGAGCAGGGATTTACAGACTGGAGCTGAAATCTCTGGGAGATGCATGAACATATTTAGCTGGCAGAGATGCTTATGGCTGGCAGCAGTGGCTGTGCCCTGCACTGGGAAGAGTTAACCAGGTCCTTCCCCAGTTACACTGCTCCTTTCAGAGCCTCTTGTCATTTGGGCTAAAGTTCCCCAGGGCAGTTAAAATAATGAAAGAATGACAGCAAATTTTCTAGAAGATTCTGGTGCCTGGGATCTCACAGACCATCCACATCCCTATCACAAATTTTAGTGTTGAGGAATTAAGGCAGAAGGAAGAGCAGTGATTTGCTCAGAATTAGGAAGCCCTGGAATCATTTGGAGCAGAAAGCTGGATAGTGTGCAGCCATCCAAAGCTGTGCTCAAACTGCTAACCAGCAGCATTCTGTTTAAAGACTCCAAAGCAAAAATTCATATGCTTAATTATTTTCAATAACCACAGACTGAGGTTGTGCTCATACTGCAATGGGAAAGTTAAAGATGAAATACTGGTAGGAATTGGAGTGCCACTGAAGCTGTCAGTGAACTTCTTATCCAGCAGGAATTTTTCTGCTTTACTGGATCACTTGGAAGGTGTTCCTGAAGGTTTGTGGAGATGTTTCAGCTGAGCTGTTGCTGGAGATCAGTAGCACCACCAGGGATGTTGCCAGCCCTGTGAGTGTTTTAGTTAAAAAGGTTCCTCCCTACATTTGTTAATGGGCAGTTCCTCAAACCTGCTCCCCCAGGGTGATCTTTCCAGGGTTTTAGGATTTTTGGTTTCTTTTCCTCTATTCTGTTCTTTGTAATAAGTTTTAAGATCCTTTTGGTCTCTTTGGTGTGAATCTAGAACATGTAACCTTCCACTCTAGGCTGAAGTCTGGAACTGGATTGTTCTCTCTCCCATGGTGCCAGTGATAGCTTCGAATTTACTGTTGTAACAAAATTATCTTTAAAACAAGCCTTTTAAAATTGAAAGCAACAGGCAACACTTGCCTGGTTTTACATTTAGATTGATGGCAAGCTTTTTAGTCCAAATGGAGTAATTTTAGATTAATCAATCAATGCAAACATACATAGAGAGTATTATTTGTAAGAAGGAGGTGAGGAGGTTTTTTCACTACCTGATTTCCAGGGGATGGGAGGCTTCTTTCCCTATTAAAGAGGGGGGGAAAGTGTGTGATTGTTCTGCCATGTGCTTTCACATGTTAGGAAGCGAGAGTCAAGCTGTGCCCCTGTCAGTTTTCAGGATCTTGCAGCACTTTGCACACATGTAAAGAGATGAACCTCAGAGCAGAGAGAGCCAGGCCAGCAGGTCTGGAGGCTTGCATTGCAGCAAGCAGTGAGAAGCAGCTGAGGATGTGAGTGAATACACCCCGAGCCAGCTCTCAGGAGGGACAGACACAGAGCAGGGGTGACTCTTGTGTCCAAATCCTGGCTGGAGAAAGGGAACCCATGGCACTGGGATTTTCTATCCCATGTCCAGGGTGGGTGGCAAACCCGATCCCCCTGATTTCCCATCCCAGCCCCAGGAATGGCCATTCCCAGCCCGTGGCGTGAGCAGAGCTGTGGCAGCAGGCAGCGCTCAGGGCTGGGCTGGCACAGATGGTTGGGCTCCCTGCGGAGCCGAGCCAGCAACAGGCTCGGGCTGCTTCGTTGGAGCACTGATCGATGATGACTTAGACAAGGGCCACGAGGAGTTCTCTGCCGTTATCCTGACTTGGCTGCAGCCAAATGGAAGTGAAAATTTGTTGTTTCATTTATTCATCCTGCCTCTGCTTTCATTCCCGCCCACCCTTTTTGCTTTTTAATACCAAAAAGATGGAGCTACTTTGCTCGGTCTTAAAAATTGTCTCTCCCAAGATACTCTTAATTGTATCTCTGCACCTTTTCTCATTCACAGGCACATAAGAAGATTAAAGACAGAGGGAGCAGTAATAGATTTAGTTAGGTTTTAATAGGATTTGCAGAGGACAATACAGGGAACGAATGCCATAGAAAATATTGCTGCTCTATCTTTGATATCCCTAAGGCTCCTTAGGTAGTCTTTGACAGAGATTTTGTCTGTGCCCTGCATCCAGAGTCAAGACTCTCATTTTTTAAAGGAGTATCTAATCATCTCTGTAAACAGGATGTTACATTAGAACTGGCAGACAGCATTGCCGCCCTCATCTCATGTTATTTATTTGTATCCTGGTAAGCATTACTCTGAATGTCGACAGTGGGCTTTTTAATAGCTCTGATGCATTCCTAAAAGTGCCCAGTGATTTTGTCTAATGTCAGGTGGAGCAAAGGGGTGAGCTCTGATAGATCTCATTAACAGCAGGCCTGGATTCATCACACCCTCACACGTGGGATTCAAGATACTCAATTAAATGTTTATTTCACGTTTAAAGCCCAGGCTCACGAGTAAACTTCCAGAAGGTGATTCAGCACTCCTGAAACCTGAGTTATCCCTGGAGATGCCTTTCTCTGCTGACTGCAAGGGAAGCCTTCATGCATAATTTAGACTCATGTGAGATTTAGGTAGACAGCGGTGCTCAGTGTTTTCTCTTAATTTCTATGGTTTCTCTTGATATGCACCCAAAACCTGAGGCATGAAAAAGCTTCAGTCCCTCCTGAAAAAATGTTGATGTATCTTTACTTTGTTCTGAGTTGTGATCTCAAGCAAATTTGGTGTGCAAAAAAATCTAAGGACAGAAAGAAAACCCAAAAATGTTCTAATAAGGTTTAAGTGTTCTATGCTTCCACAGTGTGCCCATCGCCCCAGTAGTTGCTGATGTTTGAAGGGCCTGTGTGTGATAAATCAGTCTTTAATTCTGGGTCACTGCAGGGCTCTGTTTAACAAGTGAAGGGTTAACAAGTGTTCAACAAGTTGGAGGGTTCACACTTCTCCCACAACAGCCAGGAAGAAAGGATTCAGACCCTCATCTCCAACTCCAAAGCTGGCATTTTTGACTAAACTACTTCCTGACCCTTCCACTGAACAGCTCAAATCGCCCCGAGACAACCCTCGCACAAGCTCCAACACCACAAACAAACAACAATCCTCACCCCCCAATCAAAAGCAACACCACTCCCTTTGAATACAGCATAGCCATCCCACTAAAATCTGATCAGACCGACAACAGACCCTCCCACTATTCACCATCCCCTCATCCGCTAATAACCCCATCACACCTCCTATAACCCTGCAAAATCAATGTCCTGATGGTCCAGACAGTGAAACAAAATGGCTTTTTCCTCTTTGCCTTCTGCCTGAACCTGTCCTTCCTTGTTGCGCAGCCCAGCCATGGCTGGAGATTCCCGGATCTTCATGAACCAGGACATGGACATTGGGGTCACGTCCCGGGAGCCCAAGAAGATCCCCAAGCAGGCTCGGGATGACGTCCCCATCGCCACGGACAGGACCCGGCTCATTTCCGCCGAGGGCGAAGAAGCCGCGGCAGCGGTACATGGAGAAGAGCGGCAAGTGCAACGTGCACCACGGGAACGTCCAGGAGACCTACCGGTACCTCAGTGACCTCTTTACCACCCTGGTGGACCTCAAGTGGCGCTTCAACCTGCTGGTCTTCACCATGGTCTACACCATCACCTGGCTGTTCTTTGGGTTCATCTGGTGGCTCATTGCCTACATCCGGGGAGACCTGGACCACCTGGAGGACGAGAACTGGATTCCCTGTGTGGAAAACCTCAGCGGATTCGTCTCGGCGTTCCTGTTTTCCATCGAGACCGAGACAACCATCGGGTACGGCCACAGGGTCATCACAGAGAAGTGTCCCGAGGGCATCGTGCTGCTCCTGGTCCAGGCCATCCTGGGCTCCATCGTCAACGCCTTCATGGTGGGATGCATGTTTGTCAAGATCAGCCAACCAAAGAAGAGGGCGGAGACCCTCATGTTCTCCAACAACGCCGTCATTTCCATGAGGGACGAGAAGCTCTGCCTCATGTTCCGGGTCGGAGACCTCCGCAATTCCCACATTGTCGAGGCTTCCATTCGAGCCAAACTGATTAAGTCCAAACAGACCAAAGAAGGAGAGTTTATTCCTCTGAATCAAACGGACATCAACGTGGGATTTGACACCGGAGACGACAGGTTGTTCCTGGTGTCCCCTCTCATCATCTCACATGAGATCAATGAGAAAAGCCCCTTCTGGGAGATGTCCCGCACCCAGCTGGAGAAGGAGGAGTTTGAGATTGTGGTCATCCTGGAAGGAATGGTGGAAGCCACAGGTAAGGACCTGTCAGCAATCAGTCACTGTTTTCAGGAGGAAGGGGGCACAAAGCATTTTGGGCAGTTTGGCATTAAGATTTCACTGTCCATGTTACCTGGCCTAGAAACACAGTGAGGCTTGTCCTTGGGTAGTGCCTGACTCAGGTGGGGCATCTGAGGTAAGCAGCAGTGAAAAGTTGGGCCTTTAGCTTGTGCTGTAGGGTTTCACCCTCTTTTTTGTACTGTTTCACCCTCTTTTATAAGTCTGGGATTGAGGTGAAGGGGTTAGTCCTGGAGCTGCTCGTAATCACTTAGAACTGATCCAGGGGAGAAAAAAAAGCAATGGATTAAAGGAATTCTTGAAGTCTGTGGTGGTCTTGTTTCCTGTGATCAAAATTCATGGTGCAAATCTTCTCCCATTTCTTCCCTGTATTTAAGATAGGCTGTAAGTGTGCTATTTTAGGTACTGCTGTAGTGTTGATTTTAATGGGGGCTATGAAGTGCCCAAGTCTCACTGTATCCCATAAAGCAGCACGTGCTGAGGCTGAATGACTTGCACGTGGTGCAGGACACACATTCCCAGAAGGAGCTCAAAGAGGAAAAAATACAGAAACTGCTTTTGTGACTCTTGCAGCCCTGCAGCTGCTTAACAGCTCAGACAAAGCTGGGTAATGGGAGATTAGGAGATATCCTCAGCCCATTCCCAGTTTCTCCTAGGGGTGTGTTTGTGACAGGCGATGAAAGAACTCTGTGTCCATGTATAGTGACTGGAAAAGGGACAGCCCTCAGCTTTCCCCGGCCTGGGAAAGGCAGCTGAGGGAGGGATGGGCACAGAGGCTCCTTCCCACGGGTATCTCCCCCAGGAGCTCTGGCTGCACCTGGCAGTCATTTCCATGGGTCATTTCCACTCGCATGAATCCCTCTGCTGCGGGTTTGGGGAGGAGCCGGCACCTCTTCCTGCTGCACTTGGGGCACAGGGAGTGTGTCCAAGCCCCTGAGATGCTCAGGTGCATTCCAGGCAGGGTTTTCCAGCCTGGGGTAGCCAGAATGCCTTGATGGAATCACAGTCTGCAGGGGGAAAGGGCTGCAGGCAGCTCTGAGGAGAGAACTGCTGGCTAAAGATGGACAAGCAAAGTCAGAAATGCAAAAAAAGCTTTTATAAGCAGTTTTCCCCTTTGGTGTTTCAGGATTTTAGTAATGAGCCCAGAGCTTTCCTGTGGGTGGTGGTTGGAGTTTGTTTTCCATCTCAGTGAGGTTCTCTCTGAGTCATTAGCAGGAGTTTTCAGCTTGTTGCGAGTGCTCAGTGGTGTCAGCACCCTGTCTCATAGATTCTGCCCTTTGCTGACTGTTAATGTTATCCCCTCCTGGAGATCTGCTCATTAGTTACAACAGCCAGAGGAGGAAAAATCTCTCAAATTCCTGCCTCCCAACCCTTTGCTCCCCAAGGCAGCTGTCCAGAGAGGTAATTCGGTGTCCCAGCATCTCCCTTTAGGTGATCAGCAGTGGCTGACTTCCCCAAACAGAGCTGATGGGAGGTGATGGATAAATTACATTCCACTGGGGCTGGAATATGTGCTGTGGGAGTGGAATTCACCTGGCACGTCCAGGGAAATGCTCTTCCCCAGCAGAGCATTGCCGAGACGTGGCAAAGGAAGGGGTGGGTGGAAAAGACTATCAAAGGCAAGGATTTGTAACAGTGACTTATTCTGCAGCCTAAACATTTATTAGAGGCTGGAGCTTCCTAATCTGAGCGTGGAATGCAGCTCCTTGTTTGTCCAAAGCCTCTTTGCTCGTCACACAGTGACACTGTGAATGCTCTGAACCCCTGCTGCTCTGCCTCCCTCGCAGGAAGGCTCAGCCGCGGCTGGGGATGTGTGAGAGGAAGTCATTATCAATAACAACCTCGGAATTAAAAGCATGGCAGAGGAATAATATTGCCTTACAAATGGGCTCCTGTCCCAGAGGGATGGCACAGGCCAGGCTGTAAGGATATTAAGGAGCATACATCTGTGGAAATGAATTATCCTGGGCTCACAAAGCAGCCTGGGAAGTCCCACCCTGGAGCTGGAGGAGGCATTTTGCACAAGCTCGGAGCTGAGTGGTCCGTGGATGATTCCAGGATCCAGTTTGGAGGCTGGGATGGGTCCGCCCGGGGAGTGGGGTATTTTGTGACCAGAAGAGTGGCTTGCAGAGACAGTGTTTGTGCTTTCCTGCTTCATCCTCACACTTGGGAATATTGATAAAGCAGTTTAGGGTTATTAATCCCTCCCTCCACACCTTAAAATCTGTTCCAAGCAAATTCTTAAGGTACTTCCCAGCCCATGGCACTGCTCAAGGCCCATCTGCTCTCAGGAGTGGTGTGATATTTACTCCCAGCAGGACTTCTGTTAAATCCTGACGCCGTCACAGCCTGCTCGGGTTCAGGGCAGTGTAAAATACAACAGAGCATTTGTTCCCTTTGCAACCCCTACGGAAAATGAGGACTCCACCCCCCAGAGTTCAGGGGTATACAGCTCTGTTTTCCATGGGGCGTTTGGAAAGCAGGTCAGAAATGTGATTGGCAATGTATCAATGACCACAGAAACAGAAGCACGACTAAAAGTGGGGATATTTTCCACGGATAATTTGGGACAGTGATTTATAGCTATTTTCAGTAGGTTTAACCAGGTGCACACGTATTACAAATGTAATGTATTGTCTCCTCTCAAACAAGCAGTTCTATTTACTGACATTTAAGCTTAATTCTGACCCAGTGCAAGGCAAAGATGGTAAATAGCTTCAAATGAAAAGTGTAGAATAAATTCTGAGGAGTTCACACCCTTCAAGTCATTGGATTTTTTACAAAGTGAAACACTGTGACTTAAAACAAAGATTTTGTGTTCAAGTTATCTTGGTTTTTTAAAGGTCTGAGTAACAGCATCCTGAAGAACAGCAGCTCACCAGCCAGCCTAAAATGCAGTGGGTTTATTTGGCTGAAAAAGATAAAAAAGCTGGTGTTACTGAGTGAGAGCTGTGTGCCACCCGGGGCTGCTGCACTGAGGGACCCTCCGAGCCTGGCACAGCCCCAGGCTTTTCCCATCCTTGTTTGGGATGGATGATGGGGCTCCACGAGAGGAGGGAAAAGGCCAAAGGGAGACTGAATTTCTGGGCAGATCTGTTGTGGTCACTGCTGGGTGAAACGAGCACTGTGAAGACAAAATCAATATTGCTGACCAGTGTTCTGACTCCCAGGGGGCTCTGGGGGCATCTGGGGGCAGCAGCCTCACCCCCAGTGCTCCTGGTGAGCGGGGCACAGGCATTCCTTCAGGGGATTCTTTATCTCTGCCTTATCAGAAAGGGACTCTTGTCAACATCAGCTGCTCCAAATCTGACTTGGAATAGAAGGGATCAAAGCAAAGATAGAAAATCTGTTTGCACAGTGAATGCATTTTTGCTTTCCCTGCCTCTCTGCTCCCCAAAATCTCAGGGCCACGCTGGTGAAGGACAGCTCCTGCTGCTGCTGGCCAAAGCTCCTGCCCTTGCCCTGCTGATCCCAAACTGAGCAGTGTTTAAAAGCTGCTGGGACAGGGGAGAGCAGGGGAGGTCCAGGCCCCCCTCCCACGTGCTGCAGCCAGCTGGGTTGTGGTGAAGGATTTGGCTGATCTGGTTAGGGAACATTAGCAAGTCCAATTTGTTAAAATACTGTTTTTCTCTGTAAGCCATCACTGCATGTGCTGACACACTCTGCATATCCTACAAGACTTCCTGGCAGGTAATTTGAAGGGACTCTCTTCTCTTCCAGCTTTACCCTTCCTCTGCTATTTGCTGACAGTTATGCAAATCCTGGATCCAAATCCTGCTTTTTCTGTAGCTTCCTGCTGCCCTCGTTCCCTGGGCACAGCATCCAGCACTGCTGCTCCCTGGGCACAGAGGCAGCAGAGCTTCTTACTCCACTCCTGGTCCTCCCTGGTTTTCATTGCCTCTTTTTCCCAGCACAATTAAATGAGGCACAAGAAACACTCCAGATGCCTGATTAGTCCAGTCACTAAATGAAGTTTTAATGAACTCTTATGTAAGTACAGGTATATATTTTTCTGGCTTAGAGTCAGTGTGATAAAAAGGGATTTAATGATTAGAAGTAATTAACCCATCCTGTCCCTGTGGGAGTGTAGGCAAACAGCAGAGTTTTCACACCTCAATTTATCCACCTTTGCAGAGGACAGAGTACAGTTTCCTGGCTGTAAATGTAGGGGCAAATGGAGTAGTCACAACAAAAGATGTGCTGAAATTAATCATGATTTTCATGGGAGCACAAAGGAAGGGTGAAATTACTGGATGGAGTTTCTGAGCATTCATCATCTGGTTTGGGTTGTCTTGTGTTGCTTTGCATTTTGCATATAAATAAGTTTTCTGCAAGGAATGTCTTGCAGAAGTGTTAAAGACGCTGCCTAAAAATGATAGGAAGAGATGTCTCGGGTCATTGTGTTCATGAGCTGGACTGTCCTCTGGAGGCAGAGGCTGGCCCTGGTGTCTGAGGTGCCTCTGCAGTCCCTGTAAACCCTAAAGGGGTTACCTGGTGTGAGCTTGGCTCGGGCTGGGCCTGCTGGAGACATGGCAATTGAATCCAAGGTCTTTACATCATAAAGTCCTTTTATTATATTTTTTCCCAGTGCCTAGGAGCTTTTGCATGCCTGGAGAGCATTCAGATAAATTAAAATCCTATTACTCTCCTCTGGCATAAATATCAAAGTGAATCAAGCCCAGCCATGTCCTCTAAAGGAGACAAGCACAAGGAATTGGAGGACTATGTTCCTACCTTCTAATACTCCTTTCAAGCTGGAATAATATTGACTTTTTGGATGTTACAGTGTTCTTTGGTCTAATTAACACAGAGGGACTAATAACTTTTATAACTTACCATATGCTAATGCAAATTGAAAGACACATATTGCTTAATTACAGCAATAGAACTTAAATTTTTATACCTTTTCCTTGCCACCCATAAACTTCCATCACTGGCACTGCCCCTCTGAGGCCATCAGCCCCTGGGCAGTGGGTGTTCCACAGCTTCAGAGCATCCAGGAGAAGGAGAAACATCATCCTGGGCGCAGCAGAGAGGGGCAGAGGAGGGAGAGCAGTGCCAGCAGGGTCTGTGTCCCAGGGGCCAAGCAGATCTGGCCCAGCCCAGGCAGGCACATGACATTTCCCAGCAGATAATCACTGAGCTCCCTGGCATTTCAATGAGCACAGTTAATTTTAGCCTGATGAAAAATGTTGTCTTGACAGCCCCAGGGGCTGGGCTGTCTCTGCCCACTGAGGAGCTGCAGGCCACAGAGCAGCACTGGAAGGTTCTGCTGGGGATGGGATCCCATGGAAGCCTGGGGAGATTTGGAGCAGCACTGGGAGGTTCACCTCTGCTCAGGATGGGATCCCATGGAAGCCTGGGGAGATTTGGGGTTGGTAGAGCACCTCTGTGTGCCCCCGTGCTCTCCCATTAACCAAGGTCACCTGAGATGGGATGTTTGCCAAAAATCAGCGTCTCCAAGAGCTGGAGAGAGCCTTTGGTGTCCCCCAGGCAGCTGCAGCTGCAGATTGGGGTGCTGAGGTCTGGTTTAGCCGGGCACCAGGGGCACTGTGCCCTCCCAGGCCAGGCTGTGCTCCAGGGCAGAGCAGCAGGATCAGCCCTGCTGAGCCGGCTCCTCCCGGGCCCTGGCAGCAGCTCAGACATTCCAGCTCTTTGATAACGACTGTGATGACAGCAAAGAGCCTATTGCAGAGTTCCTGGCACTTGTTTTACACGCTCAGCTCTCAGATGTGATGAGACACCGGCTCTAATACACATCACAGCCTGCTCAGGCTGCTTCCTCTGCTGGGAAGGAGAACGGGGCTGTGCAGGGAGCATCCCTGGCTGCCTTGAGCAGGAGCAGGCACAGCTCAGTTACTGATCCGTGCCTCCAACACACAGACAAAAAACCCAGTTCTTAGGATTCTGCTGTAACGAAATTATCATCAAATCTCTGTGCAATGCTTATTGCACAACTGGAAACCCGGACACAGTGCCCTGGTCTCCAGCACCTCTAAACCCTGGAACTGGTTCTAGCTTTACTGAAACTTGGTGCTTCTAACTTCAAACAAGTTTTATCTCTGGTTTCCATTAAAATTGAGTTTTGTTTGTAGCATGAAGGTGAGCTCCTGCAGTAAGAGATGAGAAAGCTGCAACTAAAAGTGGACATCTGAAGATTTCTCATATCATTGCATGTTTTCCTGAACAGACAGATTGCACACATTTATATTAAACATAGTTTTTAATTTTAAACCAGATTGTTTAGGAGAAAATGAAACTTCTAATGGTCATACAACCCAGAAAATATGATAGGGTTGAAAACTATATGTCTGTGAATTCAAGTAGATCTACTTGGACTGAAAGAAGGAAAATGAGGATATAGGGCCATGAAGATGATGGGATGGAGCAGCTCTCCTGTGAGGCAAGGCTGAGACAATTGGGATTGTTCAGAGGAGAAGGCTCCAGGGAGAGCTCAGAGCCCCTGGCAGGGCCTGAAGGGGCTCCAGGAGAGCTGGAGAGGGACTGGGGACAAGGGATGGAGGGACAGGACACAGGGAATGGCTCCCACTGCCAGAGGGCAGGGATGGATGGGATATTGGGAATTGGGAATTGTTCCCTGGCAGGGTGGGCAGGCCCTGGCACAGGGTGCCCAGAGCAGCTGTGGCTGCCCCTGGATCCCTGGCGGTGCCCAAGGCCAGGCTGGATGGGGTTTGGAGCAATCTGGGATTGTATAAAGTGTCAATGTTTAATGTCCCTTCTAACCCAAAACATTCTGGGATTCTGTATTCTTTTGGCATGAAGTTTATTTAAATGAAACCCCCAAATACCACCGTTTAAACCCAAAATGTGTAGTTATATATTCTTAAAGGGAAGGATTAACAGCCTTTACAGGGGCCATACATGCTATGGTTAATTCTGCAAAAATTCAGAGAGTCTGGAATCTCTCTTCAGTTCTTGTGCTCCCCAAAGTGTCAGTGCTTCAGGGCTGCATGAGTGATGGAAGAGAAGTAATGTCACAGTTGGTGTGATACCCAGATCTGGGTCTGTTTGCAGCCAGGGGTTGCACTTGGTGATCCTTGTGGCTTCCTTCCAATTCAGGATATTCTGAATTTGGATTCTGCTTGATGGATAGGAGCATATGGCAAATGATTCCCTATACCCAAGACATCCCACAGCCTCAGATAGACCAGAATGAAATTAAACAGGTGATTTTTTCAGGGATACACTATGGAACAGGTGAGTTTTTCAGGGATACACAATGGAACAGGTGAGTTTTTCAGGGATACACAGAGATCTGAGTCTGGGGGTTGCTGTGCGCCTCTGCAGGGTGGCACTGGGATATTCCAAGCACAGAGGGTGCACATTCTGTTCCAGTGGCAAGTGGCTGCATCCATGTGCTCTTAATAAAAACAAGGTTTATTGTTTCCACACCTCTTCTGTCATCTTTTCGCAGTCACAGAGGCAATAATTAGCTAGGGACATTACAGATGCATTAATTAACCAGGCTGGAGAGCACAGGGCAGCCTGCAAAGCAGGCACTTAATGGAATTTGAAGCAGAGACAATGGTGTTGTTTACTGGGTGATGTGGGAGTTGCCAAGCACTGTGTCCCCACGCAATTAAACACCATTGCACATGTGCTAAAAAGGAATATTTGAATGGGATTATGGAGCAATTACAAGTTGTCTTATTGTGCTGGCTCAGTGTCCCCGTGGGGTTACAGAAAGCAGCTCCTGCAGGAAGCTGGCAGCAGCAGTGTTTGCTTGCTGAAAGCTTTCCATTGTTCCTGCCCTAATTGAATACTTAGAGCTGGACTGGGATGGTGTCCCAGGAGCTCAGGTTCACTCAGGTGCTCCCCCAGGGAAGGAGCTATTTCAGGCCTGGATTATAAAGCAGGAGTTCCCTCAGAGAGCCCCAGGCCCCCACATGTCACAAGGACACCCCATCTTTGCCCTGGAGACTCCTTGATGGTACCTTGATGCAGCACTTGGAAAAGCAGGGTAAGAACCAGCTGGTTCACCCACAGGACTGATCCTGGAGCCTGCAGGGTCTCCTCTCCTGCTCTCCGTGCTGGCTCTGGAGGAGGCACTTGGAGGCCTTTGGGATGTCTGGTGCCAAAGCAGCTCTGTGCAAAGGGAAAAGGACTGGTTTGTTTTAGCCAGCTGCTGGTTTCCAACCTCCTGGCATGAGGCAGCACCAGGAAATGGGATTAGCCCTGCAGCCCTGACCCCCCAGACAAGAGGAGTAAAAGCCTTTGCCTGGGTGGGTCAGGGTGAGGTCAGTGCCTGTAACACAGCTCCCCTGGCAAAACCTGTACCAGGACTGGGGAACCAGCACTGCTGGGGCTTCCAGGGAGTGAGGAGCTGGCCAGGGCAGGGGCTGACCCTCCTCACCCCAGGGCTGGTGATGCTGCACTTTGCAGAGCCACCAAAGGCAGCAGTGGCCTCACCTGCTCCTCAGCTCTAAAGCAAAAGCTGAGTTTCCTGAAAAGACACTGAACTTCCACAGAGCTTCTCCGTGAGGCAGCAGCACTTGGGGTGATTTTCATTCCCTGGCTGTGTTTCTCAAGGCAGCCCCTGCACTTCCCAGTTGCTTCCAGCCCAGGAAGCAGCACGCTGGAACACTGTGACTAACGCTGTACTTGTTGTTCCTGCCCAGAAGCAAACACTCCTGCAGATCTTCTTGAGGGGAAAGATTGGGTTTGCAGCCTGTGCTACAGAACTGCAGATGTCTCAGCATTGCATGTGTCACTGTCTCTTCCCCTTTCAAGGAACAAAATACTCCTGGCCTGGTGGCTTTAAACCATGGAAAGCACTAAGAGGCTTTCAGCTTTGCAGAGAACTTGCCTGTGTGGGCGTCTTTCAATGGTCTGTAGCAATTATAAGAACAAAATATTCCTCTTTTCACAGAGGTGGGGTTTTTTTTAAGGAAAGAGTTTTCTGATTTCTCTGAGATTTCAGTCACTTATGAGCTCACAGAGTGAGGATATGTGATATGCTCATCCCTGAAGCTTCTGACACTGAGATTTTTTCTCCCTATGCATTATTTTAGATTTCTGTCCCTGTGCTCTGGGCTGCAGGAATTAGACTTGCAAGTATTGGCCAGAAACTGGATCAAGGCATGTTTTGAATCTATTCCAGTCAGGCCAATCCCTCACCCTCTATGAGAGAACAGTGGGAGGACTTTGTGAGGTTAGCTTTTCACTGGAAATTAATTCAAAAATCAAAACATGATTAGGAAAAAGAGAGGAAAAATGTTTGGAAGAGAAGACGCCTTGACACTGGGGGGTGATTCCAAGAGGATTTGCTCACAGGTGTGCTTATCCCAGCTCAGCAAACCTTCTCTTTAAACTTTTTCAAAGTAAATAAACTCTGATCCATGGGGCTGAGAAGCAGCTTGACAAGTACCAGTTCCTGTGAGCCACTGTTCATTCAAACCACAGCCCAGCAGCACAAGGGCTTGAACCCTCCTGGGGATTCAAAAGCCAGCTGGGAACCCCTCACCTTTGGGCTGAGCATCCAGGGGTGTGCAGCTGTGTGCAGGGGAGTTGTGGCACTCATGCAGGGAATTCAGGCACTAATGCAGGGAATTGTGGCACTAATGCAGGGAGTTGTGGCACTGCTGCAGGGGAATTGTGGCACTAATGCAGCAGGGGGTTGTGGCACTAATGCAGGGGAATTGTGGCACTGCTGCACAGGGAATTGTGGCACTGCTGCAGGGGAATTGTGGCACTAATGCAGGGGATTGTGGCACTGCTGCACAGGGAATTGTGGCACTAATGCAGCAGGGGATTGTGGCACTGCTGCAGGGGATTGTGGCACTGCTGCACAGGGAATTGTGGCACTGCTGCACAGGGAATTGTGGCACTGCTGCAGGGGAATTATGGCACTAATTGCAGGGAGTTGTGGCACTGCTGCACAGGGAATTGTGGCACTAATGCAGGGAGTTGTGGCACTAATGCAGGGAGTTGTGGCACTGCTGCAGGGGATTGTGGCACTGCTGCACAGGGAATTGTGGCACTGCTGCAGGGGAATTGTGGCACTAATGCAGGGAGTTGTGGCACTAATGCAGGGAGTTGTGGCACTAATGCAGGGGAATTGTGGCACTGCTGCAGAGAAGAAGGGATGGTGCCAGCCCAGGGGAGGGCAGAGCAGTGGCTCCCTGTGCTCTGGGCTGTGTGGGTCAGGGCTGGGGCAGCACTTGCAGGGCTGGGGGTTGTTCCAGCAGGATCCACCAGGAGCTGTTTGTGTCAGGCACAGAAACAGCACCTCAGCAGAGCAGGGGGAGCAGAGAGAAGCTGCTTTGAGCCTGCAAACCCCTAAACACGAGGTTCAGGAGGTGGAAGATGCCGACATGAATGCATCCCTTTCCCTCTGGGTGCTCAGCTTGTTCATGATAGAGGCTTTTTGATGCTTATTAAGCCAAGACTTTTCCGTGTCCCAGAGCAATCAGGTATGGAAATGACACAGAAGTGCTTTTAAGTGCCAGGCGTGGTTGGGTGAGCACATAAGGAAGCTTTGCCTCTAACATCCCTCTCTTTCCACCCAGGGATGACTTGCCAGGCTCGCAGCTCCTACATGGACACCGAGGTGCTGTGGGGACACCGCTTCACCCCCGTGCTCACCCTGGAGAAGGATTTTTACGAGGTGGACTATAACAGCTTCCACAGCACCTATGAGACCCACACGCCCGTGTGCTGTGCCAAGGAGCTGGCCCAGTCCCGCCGGGAAGGGCAGCTCCTCGGGCCCCTGCCCAGCCTGGGCCGGGACACAGGGACAGCCAGGGAGGACCAGGAGGAGGAGGAGGAGGGAGGAGGAGGAGGAAGGCAGGGAGCCGGCGGGACTGAGCGGAGCCAACGGGACTGCGGGAGAGGGGAAGGAAGAGGTGCCTGTATAACCCTGGAGCCGCTGGAGCACACCCCCACACCCTGCTGGGACACTGCACTGGCCAGCCAGGAACCGCCGGGGAGCCAGAGCTGGGATTCCGGCCTGCTGCTCATCCTGGGAGTCACTGCACTGCACCTGCCTCAGGGCCCTCAATTTCCTGAGGCTCTGAGCTTTGCCCTCCTCTGCAGAGCACCTTGATCTCCATGGACAAGGCCCACTCTTCTCATCACTGTCAAAAGCGAAATTCCCGCTGCTGGTTGTTTCAAAAGGTGTTCATTGGATGTGCAGAACTCTGCCCCTCTTGCCAGGGGGTTTGACCAGTCCAGAATGTCCCATCTCAGTATGAAGAATGTGATTTCATACCTTCACTTAACTTGTGAGTCAATGTATTGTAGACATTGTTCCAGCTAAATTAAAAGAAAAGGTAAAAATCTCCTGCTATGTAGTGAAGTGTTTTGCCTTCATGAATTTTACAATGTTAGTGTTTGCTTCCAGTCATTGGGGCTTATTTCCTACAAAATGTCTGATATGGGCAGGGCACCTTTCCCTGCAGACCTTTAACATGTTTATCCAATGTTTTGTCTTCTCCAGCTGAAGTGTTTTGTGTTTTTCCTCTTTTCATGGAATCTCTGACACATTTCATGGGCTGCCCATGGTCAGAGAAAGTTTAGATTTTGCCCCAGTGAAGGCTTTTTTCTGGCCTCAATGTCCCAGTTGCAGTTCCAATTGATGATTTAAAACAAAGGATGTAGTCCCCAGGGGGTTGGAATGTTCTGGAATTTCAGAGGCTATGGAGTAGGGAGACTGGGTAAGTGGCAGTTTGCAAAATCCGCTGCTCTTCTGCAAAGCACATATTTAAAATAAAGGTTGAAGTGCTGATGTTCCTGCAGCTAATGGGAACACACTGACACAACTGAAGCCAACAATTTTGATCTTTAGAAAGAGGCAGAAAACCAGATTTCCCAAAGAGGATTGTCTCATCCAGGAAAACGAATGAAGAAGAGCAATCTGTGAGATAAAAGATGTCCACAAATTTCAACAACACAGGAAAAAAAACCGGCCTCGTTGGGGAAAATCTCTTCCCTTGCTCCTAAAACTTTGGTGGAAAAAAGAGGCTACCTGCAGAATTATTTCTTTAATACAATAAAATGAGAAATACATAATATGCAAGAGTTATTTTCCATAGAGAAAGGACTGTATCTTTATCTGGGAAATAAATGTGCATTGTCTGGACTGAGCTGCACACTCAGGATCTGAAATACAGTTTTGCCTCTTGATTTTAATACAAAGACAAGATAAACTGGAAATAGAAAGCAGTGGTCTTATTCACATGGAAACAAGGAGGAGAATGCAATCTGCAGGGGTCAGAGATACCATTTCCTTAGAGATGTAATCTTACAATGTAGGGAAAAGAGAAATTTGTGGGGGTTTTTCTGAGGGGGTGGAAAAATGACCATGACATGGCTGTGTTGTACTTTAACCATGCTAGGAGCCAGCAGCCAGCTTGGCCTCCAGGGTACAGGAATTACCTCTCAGTTATACAGCACATGTCAAGGGAAGGAACTCCACTGGAAATCCTCATCGGTTCTAGAAAGCATCTTGCAACTTCAGAGTGGCCAGAACTTTTCCAGAGGTCTCATTTTTGTTTTTCTGCTCAGGTTCTTCTTTTTCAATCCTGAGCCTCAGATGAACAGAGAGAAGATAACAGAGAGAAAAATGAGATCCTTAGAATTGTTCATTTTCTGAGACCTTCTTGTTCATTTTCTGACACCTTCTCACCCAACTTCTGCACGATAATTACGTGTCAAAAATCCAAACTGGGTTTCAGATTTTCTTCCTCTGTAGCTGAAGTGATCTCCTCCTGCAGGAGATGGAAATGGAAAGCAAACCCGCAATGGGTCTGTGCAAGTCAGTGGCAGTTGGAGCCCTTGGAGGGATGTTACAGAAACCCTGCCCAGGGAGTGCCTTGTGCAGCTCAGCTGGACATGAGAGAGGTTTGATGGGTCCCTCCTGTGAGGCCAGAGACAGAGCCTGGAAAATGGCACTGGACCCCCTCTGCACCTTCCTCCTTCCTGGCTCTTGCCTCCCAGAGAGAAAATGGCCACCTGCAAATATCCCAAAAGCTCTTTAGTCTGCTCATTGCCCTCAAGATCTCATGCCACAAAGCTGCTCCTTCCTAAGACTGTTGAGTCTGGGAATTCATATATCCTCCTGTAAGGAGTTTGTGTTGTGCAAATCCATCCCAGGGCATGGGGGGTAGCACAAGGCTTGTTCTGTGTTTGCAATCTGCAAATGTGCCCCAATGACTTCTGAACTGAGGTTTCAAACTGTGTCTGCATGAGCTGAGCCCAGGAATTTCCCTAGTTCTGGAGGATGGAGAAACACCCTCCTGCATTCCTCATTGAGCTGAGCAGATCCAGAGCAGAGGGTCCCTCAGGGCTGGGGGCACCCTATATGCTTCCTGTATTTTCAAACCATATTTTCAAGTTGTGCAGCCTGGCCACCACTTCTGGGGGTTCAGGGACCCCTTCCAAAGCCTGTCAGGCAGGCCCCAGGGTTGTCCTTTTCCTGAAAGAGTTTTAATTTAGTGAGTGTACTGAACTTTCCTGAAAGTGAGGGAGAGCACCTCTTCCAGAATTGTCCTCTCTGACAATTGGATCAATTTCCCTACTGTTCACCAGCGTGTGCAGGACAATAAACCATGGGAATAAAAGCATAAAAGATCCACTCTTTGCTGTAATGAACATTTAGATACAAAGCTGCATCTCTTTTGGGAGTTGAAATAACTCACACAGATACATCCACCCACGCAAATACCCCATATAAACTCTACACTCATCAGTGTACTTTTAAAAATGTTAACTAATACTCCACAAGAAACATTTATAACCTGTAAGCATGCTATTCACCCATGAATAACCATTTCTATAATGGACCCAGTAAACAAGCTAAAAATACATATTCAAAACATGGAAAACATCTGCTTTATGAATGTATCACTGATAAGGCAAAGTCACAACAGAATCCATCCACAACTCATGTAGGAGCCACTTATGCATAACAGGGGCTCTCAGAAGCTGCCAGTGTTGTGTGTGCAAACATTTCCACCTGAGCGCTGCATTTTAACACAGCACCTGAGGGCTGGCTTATTAAACATGAGCCCAGGTGCCTCTCCACACACTGTGTGTCCCCAGCAGGCAGAGCTGCACCCTCAGAGCATTTCCCAGCAGCACAGAGGCAGAGCCCGCATGGCACAGCACAAACACCCTCAGCAGTGCAGAGCAGAAGGGGTTGGATGCCAGGGTGTGCTCCTGCCCTGCAAACACCCATGAGAACTCGGGAGCAGCCCAAAGCTGCATTTCCTGTGCTTTATTCTCCTCCCTGTGCAGGGAGGGTGGGCAGCAGCTCTCTGAGAGCAGAGCTGAGGGGGTAATGGAGAGGCAGGGGGAGCGCAGCAGAGGCTCTGTGCTCACCTGGGGTTTGTGGGAGGCTTTGGGAACACCCTGGGAGGGAGCCCTGCACACTCTGTGGTTTATTTGATCAGCTGCTTTCCCAGTCCCAGCCTTTGAACTACTCTGTCCTTGGGCAGTGCCACTGGTGCTCATGGAGGGCCAAGCTGCCCTGTGTGCCTTGGGTGCTTCTTTCTCCTGTATTAATTCCCATATTAAGACTTTTCATTTTGACTGGAGTTAATTTCTTAGACTGATCTGAAGACAGAGTGGAAAAACCCAGCCTTTGCCTTGGCAGATGGTTCTGGGCAGGGGTTAATCAATATCCCTCTTAGAAATGTACCTTATTTTTCATTTTAATTATTCTGGTTTTAATTTTCACTCATTGCAAGACTCATCACTCATTTTAGGCTTAAATTTACCGCCCCATTGTTTTCTGTCTCTTGTTACTATGAATATATTTCCATCAGAAAGGGTGGATCATGGACCTGAGAGAAGAGGGAATGTTATTTATGCTCAAGTAATTAATACCCAGTGATAAGCTCTGTTTGCTGCCAGCCATATCTCCTGCAATATATGAGGGGCAGGTTGCCAGGATGTGTTAAACAGCAGTGTGGTGGAGGACAGAGGAGATGCTTAATTAAGGTACAAGGAAAGCAGGCAAGCTTTCAGAGAAGTGGTTCCATTCAAAGGCCAGGGAAGCAGTGGTGAACTCCTGAGTCTGCTGGGAGTCACACCAGTCAGGCTCCATTTCCAGGCATGCTTGGTCTCTTTGGTGGCTGTGAGGAGCAGCAGAATCCAGAGTCTGGCATTTTATTCCATGAGGAAGTCAGGGCTGAGTTCTGATTTCACTTTGGGTGATCATTCTCTCTCAGGGAAATGGGGAAAGGTTCCAGGGGAGCCCAGTGTGTCCCTCAGCTTTGCCAACAACTGTCAGACCAGAACTTGGTTCTTAAGTCCTACCTTAGGGAGTGGAGGGGAAAGTTGCACTTTAAGACGCTGTTGTGCATAAGAAAATGCACACCAGGGTGTCTGTGATGAACAACTGGTGCTGGTGGATCATTTCTGCTGAAAAGTGAAATCTAATTCTGCAGCTTTGCTTAAGGAAGTTTGTTATTCTCCTTGCAGGACTGAGCTGTCCTGCTTAGCTGGAAGCAGGCAGCACAAACATGGAACTGCTTTCCCAAAAAGGTGAAATCCGAAGTTCCACTGAAATCTGTGCTTCACATGTTGGCGTGGATGCAATTCTAGAGCAGCTTCAGTTTAGCAAGCGCTGAAGGTGTGGGCAAATACAGACTCTGGTTCAGTTGGGTGATCTGAAAGAATGAATGAGAAAAAAAAACCAGTCTGGTTTCATTAACTCCAGTAAAAACAGGAGTAACTCCTTAAAATCAGAGCTGTATTTTGGTTGGATTGGTGATATCAGAACCAGGACATGAAGTGGTTGTAAAGCTCTGCTTTAACTCGTGTCTTTGCATCGTGGTCCATCTCTGAGTAGGGCAGAGGAGGAAATCAGGGGCCTTTCTGTACCTGGGAATAGAAAGGAGCTGATCCGTTCAGCACAGTGGATTTGCTGCTCTCTGGTGTCTCCCAAATCCCAAAGGGACAGGATGGCCTCCTGATGCAAAGAGGGGCAGGTGTAGCACTGCACAGCAAAGAGCTGAGCCTTTCATTTACCAAATACTGGAAAGAGCAGCAGATGAGGAGGAGGGGAGGCCTGGAGCCATCAGACAGGGCTTGTTTGCCCCAGGGGTGACAAGGGCTCTGTGTCTGCTCAGTGGAGCCAGGGCTGCTCTGTTCCAAGCAGCAAAGGGGGGCAGTGAGGGGGCTCCAGCTCAGGGAGCTCCATCCTTACCCAGTCTGTGTCAGATTTAACTGAGTCTTGTTTCCTACCAAATAGGGCAAGTTATTTAAGGAAGGGTGATTCAAAATTGAAACAACTCTATCCTTTCAAGCCTCATCTTGTAATTGAAATATTCATAAAGCTCTTCATTCAGCATAAGACCATTGCAGGAATATTTTAAGGATTTCATGCCTTTTGCAGTTGCAATGTGCAAATTCAGCAAGACTAGCCTGCATTTTAGGAGTGCAAATGAATCATATTTTTGACCCATCTTTCTTTCATTATATTTTCCTTTATGGGATTTTCATCAGATGGAAAGAGATTGTGTTTTTACTGTGTGTACAAACAGCTGCTATGAGTTAGGCTGAGAACCACTGAGTTCACTGTCCTGGCTGATGAATGTTTTGGGGGTGGATGTCAAAAAATACTAATCTTAAAATCTGTTCTTTCTTAATTTTACTCAGGTCCTCATATCCTGTGTGATTTAAAGATGAAAACTAAATGCAGATAAAGCCCAAAGTTAATAAAAAACATATTTCCATCCCAAAGAGGAGCAAATACTTCCACAATTCCACAATTTGTGGAGGGCCAAGCTGCTCTGTGTGCCTTGGGTCCTTCTTTCTCCTGTATGAATTCCCATATTTATGTATATTAAGACTTTTCATTTTGACTACAGTTAATTTTTTAGACTGATCTGAAGATACAGTGAAAAAACCCAGAACTCAGAAGTGCCTCATGTCCCGGTGTGCTGCTCACTGAGCAGGACACAGCCATTCCCACCTCCCAAAAGTACAAGAAATGCACTGTAGGAAATCAGAGCAATAGACCTAAAAGCACCTGGGGAGAATCAGGCTGACAACTCCAACCCTCTGCATTGCTGCAGATTTATCCCTGAATGAGGAGAAAAACTCACAGAAACAGGAAAATGAATGATGGGGGAAGCTGCAGGGTGCTCACCCTGTGTGTGCTCCCGCTTGTTCCATTGCGTGCCTGTCATTTTTGTGCCAAACAAATGAGCAGCAGAGCCACACTGAATCCGTGCCCCATCTGCCTCCAGTCACAGCAGGGCTCAGCTGCTTCCCTGCTCCCAGAATAGAAGGAGGGGAGGCAGTGCCAGGTGCAGGCAGAGACAGCCTTGGCCTGCTGGACCCTTCCAGGGAGCCCAGGAGGGCTTTGTCCTTCCCTAGCAAAGCCTCTCCACGCTGCCAAGGCAGATAAAGGGACAGAAATGGCACTGGGGCACAGAGAGGGAGCAGGGCCAGGACAGGGCTCATGGGGCTGCTGGGTCAGGGAGAGGAGCTGTTCTTCCACACTGGGTTTCAGGATGTCTGGTTTTATGGGATCAGGGCTGCTCAATGCCCTCTGTTTCACCCACACAGCTCCTCACCCCATCTGCTGCCAGGAGAGCTCAGCTCCCAGGCTTGTGTCTGCAGAGCCTGAGCTGGGCAGCTCCTCCTGCATCACACACACAAAAATCAGCACCTGTGTGACTCCTCCTGCATTACACACCCAAAATTCAGCCCTGTGAGGAACTGGTCCTGGCTGGTGTCCCTGAGCAGCCAGCCCCGCACAAAGAGCTGCCCCTCACTCCAGACAATGTGGGGAAGGCACCATAACCAGGGGCTGACTCCGAGTCCTGGATTTGTCCCTGCCTCCCACTGACCCCACACAATTCAGTGCTCACACCTGTGGCTTTGTGGGATCTGTTTAGGCTCCAGCTCAAGAAGGTGCATGAGCATGTCCTGAATTTTAGATGAGTTGGTTTTTAGAGCTGGGGCTTTATGGCTGCAATTTAATCTGTTTGTTCATCCAGGTTTGTACAACAGTGGGGTGGGGCACTGGCACAGGACATTGTGCAGCCCTTGAGTGCAGGGTGGGACAGCTCTCTGTGCATGGATGCTGGGGATAAGAGCCAGGAAAAACTCTGTCCCTATAGAGAGGGCTGAATTGGAGACTCAAACGGGGAGGAAAGCCCTGGGAATATCAGACCATGTAACCATGCAAACCTGGGACATTCCATGCCTGCAAAAGCTGCAGGCCCTCAAGATTTTCCATTCAGAAGGTGGGGTCTACTATTGGGGAAGATGAAACAGGAAAGCCTTATAAATATGATTGCCTGGTAAAAGATTTTGAGAATATGGAAACTATAAGCGAGATTGAAATGCAAGCAAGCTTTGAGATCCCTCAGTTACTGAACAACTGGAAAACAATGGCATGGCCAACTGAAGGTAATCCCCTTTTGATGGAACAACACCCTCTGCTTGCAGACAGGCCCAAGGGTCAGAGCTGACCCTGCCAGCTTGGCAGAAGGGGCCCAAAGAGGAGTTTTTAGGGTTTAAAATGTAACACAGTATAGTAATGTAGTGATTCTTATAGGCTGTATGTAAATACTATAGGATTTGTATCTTGTATTGGATTGGTTAGTGAGAATTAGAATATTCAGCACAGAACATTTATGGTATTGTAACGAGAACCTCATCCTCTTTTACTCTTTACCTCTCTCATCCCCTTTACCACGCTCTTGCCTTCTCTCTCTTTACCTCTCCCTCCCTCTTTGGGGCTGCTCCAGCTGTGGCCCTGCACCCAGGCCCTCTGCAATCAACCCCAAGTTCCACGATCTGCCTTCAGAGATCTCTCGTCTCCATCTGTCTGTCCTGTCCTACCCCCATCAGTCACTCCTACAGCCCACAAACAACATCCCAGCTGGGGTTTGGGACACACCTGCACGAGGCAGCCTGGCAGAGGTGGGAATGGCTCCCCATCCCTAGGGCTGAGCTGTCCCTGCACAGTCCAGTCCTTACAGGGACTGTGATCAGCCCTTGCTCTGTTTTGGGGGTGGACAGGGAGGATCTCTATAGTTCTGAGAAAAAGCAGGTTTCATACCTGGAACAGTAATTGCTCCATTTACATAAAACATATCCATTAATTGCCCGAGTTTCTGTACTCCCTGATGAGCTCCCTGCCTCCCCAGACCTTGCATGCCTCAGGCTTTATTTATAGGTTCCCCTGACCTTTTCATTACTCAGAGTCTCTCATGGATCCTGTCCTCTGTATGTTACCACATCACTTTTTCTTGTCCCGTCTGACATTTAATTTTTATTAACTGTGGTGTGAGGTAAAGCTGGTTTTCTTTGTTTTCCACACTGTGTTCTTCTGCTCTCCAGGCCACAGAAAGTCACTCCAGAATCACTTGAGAGAATTTTTTCCTTGACATTCTGAGATTTTCCAGCAGGACATAGAAGATTAAACCTGGGTTTAAGGTTAATAATGTCTCCCTGAGCCCATGAGAACTGTGTAGCGGGTGCATGAACATAAGCCTCACTGCTGACTTGCAAGGGTCTAGTGTGTGTCAGTCTCCTGTACACACCAGAAGGTGAGTGCTGGTCACTGGAAAGCCCCTCTGCACCTCCTGGTTCTCAAGTGGCTGGCTGTCATTCCAGTCTGTGCAAAAAGCAGGAGCACATGCTGGGATTTGGGTATGATGGAGACATGTTGTAGTTTTCCAGCCGTGTTTAACATGTTTGCCACACCCTTTGCTAAGGAATCTCTTCTTGTTACTCATTTAACTGAATAATCACATTAACTCAAACAGTTTAAGCAGAGAACATCCAAACCAGGAATATTTGGGAGAGACAGATAAAAACATACTTCCATTAGCTGCCCTTCATTTGGGAGGTTCCTGCCAATTAACAGCAGCCTTTGTTCACTCTTGGATGATGTGTCGTCTCCTGAACTTTACTGGCTAATTAAAAAATCCTTTCCTCAAAAAAAAATGAAATCCTCTTCATGTTTTTGGTGAGTCATGGTGCATGTTTCAGTGAGAAGTGCCTCACACTGAATTTATAGCCTGCATGAATCTGTATACAAACATGTTTGTACAAACATTTATTGGAATGGATCCACAGCTCAGTTCTGACACTAATGGACAGCAGAGAAGCACGAGCTAATGCCAAATCTCACTAAATTACATCTTTTTATTCTGTTCAATAGAGCAGCTAAATTCCCAAATGCTGGGAGGGACAATCTCAAATGCAGGCACTGGGATGAGTGGCTCTAAAGCAGAGAGGGTGTGCACAGTGGGCTCCAGCCCAGGGAGCAGAGGGAGCTGCCAGGAGTCCCCATCTGGGGCCAGAGGCAGGAGCAGTGCTGGCCAAGACCCCCAGCCATGGAGAAGCCCTAAGAGGACCCAGCAGACACTGCTGGGGGAGGGACAGGCTGTGGGTCCCCATACCTGGGCTTTGGTAAAGCTTCTGCCAGCACCTCCCAGACTATTCTGCTGATAAACCCGCTGCTGGTGCCTGGCTGGTGTGCTCAGGTAACTCCCAGCACGGCGGGGAATGGGTTAAACCCAGCTGGGCAGGGCTGGCACTCC
Organism: Camarhynchus parvulus; assembly: GCF_901933205.1. NCBI lineage: Eukaryota > Metazoa > Chordata > Aves > Passeriformes > Thraupidae > Camarhynchus > Camarhynchus parvulus. Next base: position 4,760,726 of record NC_044594.1, on the reverse strand, counting down.
CCAAGGCTCAGCCTGGCACCAGGCCCGGTCCATGTCCTTCTGAAGAACTGGAGAACATGGTGAGGGGATGGGGGGCACCGCTGCCAGTGCCACCCAGCTGGGCGGGTGTGGGTGTGTCCGGGTGTGGTGTGGGTGTGTCTGGGTGTAGTGTGGGTGTGTGTGGGTGTGGTGTGGGTGTGGTGTGGGTGGGGTGTGCGTGGGGTGTGGGTGGCTGTGGGATTGCTGTGGCTCTGGGATTGCTGTGGCTCTGGGATTGCTGTGGCTCTGGCTCTGGCTCTGGCTCTGGCTCTGAGCTCTGGCTGTGGCCGTGGCTGTGGCTGTGGCTGTGGCTGTGGCCATGGCTGTGCTGCAGGGCAGGGTCTCTGCAGAGGGATGGGCATGGCTGGACCCTGGATCCAACAGGGCTACCAAGGGCGGGTGCCAGCTCCTGCACCGGCGTCACACCAAGCCCATGGAGCTCCAGGCTGGGGCAGAGGGGCTGGGAAAGGCCCTGGGGGTGCTGTGCCAGTGGCTGGACATGAGCCCAGATGGGCAATAGGCCGCTGGCCCCTGGGCTGTGCCTGCTGTGGGGTGGCCACAGGCCCAGGGCAGGGATTGTCCCTGTGCTGGCCCTGCTGGGGCAGCCCTGGGCCCTTCTGACAAGGAGGACATGGAGGGGCTGGAGCGTGTCCAGGGCAGGAACAGAGCTGGGAAGGGAATGGAGAATTCCTGAGGGAGCTGGGAAGGCGCTCAGCCTGGAGCAAAGGAGGCTCAGGGGGCCCTTGTGGCTCTGCACAGCTCCTGCCAGGAGGGCACAGCCGGGGGTTTGGGCTGTGCTCCAGGGAACAGGGACAGGAGCAGAGGGAACGGCCTCAGGCTGGGCCAGGGCAGCTCAGTGTGGACACTGGGGACAATTTCTTCATTGAAAGGATTGTCCAGCCCTTCCACAGCTGCCCGGGGCAGGGAGGGTGGAGGGTGGAATTCCCATTCTGTGGCACCTGGGGACATGGTTTAGTGGTGGCCTTGGCAGTGCTGGGCTGTTGTTGCCAGGTGGCTGCTGTTGGACTCAATGGTCATAGAGGGTTTTTCCAGTTCTGTGGCTCTAATACAAAGTTTTCTATGTGAATATTGATATAGTCAATATTCCAAAATGATGGAATATTTCACAGTGCTTTTAGATTAAAAGTTGAAACCAAATCTCTGAATTTCTCATGGGACTCTGGTATTATTTACTGAGCAATAGTATTGTGCTACTGTGTGTACAGGGGAATATCAAATGTCTGGAAGAATTAATGAATATTCAAGGAGTTCTGCTTTGCAATGAGCTTCAGCTGAAAGCTGTGTTCATTCATATACATTTAAGTAAAGCTTAGATTTGCTCGTTTTTCATAAATCTTCTAAGAGAGGAAAACAATCAGGCTGTGCTTTTATAGAGTGAATTTAAAATTAAAATTAGACATTTAGGTGTCATTTCAGTTGTAAAGTAGCCCTTAGTCTGATGGTTGGAACAGGATTTCCAATTATGTTTAATTTGTATGCACAGGGCTTGGTTAGACAAAGTATTAAGGATTCTTACTTGTTCATAATATTTCTATCATGTGCGGGGCTTTTCAACACCCTCACTAAATTAGTTCTTGGAAGCCCTTGTTCACTATATTAACGTAATCTATCCCACACATAGTAAAACAAACTGTTTGGCCTTTCAAATGAGAGGACCCCAATCTTAATAAATATTGAATTATAAAACCCCTGCATGGGGAATACAAGCTAATTCTTTTCTCTTTGCACCAGCTGTGAGCTGCTCTGTGTGATGTATGGCACAAACTCTCCAGGAAAGAGGAGCAAATTGAAAACACCACCCCTGTGGGTTCCCTTATTAGACTGGAAGTGACTGTGAAATTTGCAGGACACAGCTCATTAAAACAAGGCTGGCAGTCTGTGACCCTGGAGTGGGAAGAGGAGATCCATGCTGGAACACAGGCTGTTGCTTTGACTGGGGGGAACTGGGCTAGGGAGGAGGAAAACGTGTGTGGCTGCTTGTTAACCCCTTCCTCACCAGAGCTCCCTATGGGGTGCAGGAGGCTGGGCAGCAGTGGCTGAGGCGTGGCTGGAGATGAAGAGATGGGTTCCTGGAGAGCTGCTGGTGTTCCCCATCCCAGCTCCACACTCCCAGGGCTGTTTGTGCTGCTTGGGCACTGAATGGTGCAGAGGAAATATCAGTGCCTGGGTGTTTCATCACTGGGAACTCAGCACAGCACAGGACCAAGGGCTACAGAGCTGCTTGTTCATTACTGAGGTATGTAATTGCTATTAATTTAGTGATAATTGCAGGGAGCCTCCTGACCCAGGCAAGTGTATCAAGAGGAGAAGATTTCCACAAAATCTCAGGATGGGTCAGGCTGGAAAGGACCTCAGAGGGTCACCAGGTCCAGCTCCCTGCTCCAGCAGGGCCATCCCAGAGCACAGGGCACAGGATTGTGTCCATGTTCTGGAATATCTCCAGGGAGGAGACTCCACACCTTCCCTGGGCAGCCTCTCAGGGCTGGGCACTGCCCAGGGCAGGAGTTGTGCCTCCTGTGCAGGGGAAATTGCTGGGCTCAGGCCCTGCCCGTGGCTCTGGGGGCACTGCTGGGCCTGGAGCAGAGCCTGGGCCTGCTCTGACCAGGGACACACAGGGACAGACACAGGGACACACAGGGACAGACACAGGGACACACAGGGACACCCAGGGCTGAGGCCCCTCTCACTGGGGCTCCTCTCCAGGCTGAGCAGCCCCAGCTCCCTCAGCCTTTCCTGGGCACCAAGGGGCTCCAGGCCCTTGCTCAGCTCCGCAGCCTCCACTGGCCCCGCTCCAGGAGGAGCCAGAGCTGGGCCCAGCACTCCAGATGTGCCTCCAGGGCTGGGCCCAGCACTCCAGATGTGCCTCCAGGGCTGGGCCCAGCACTCCAGATGTGCCTCCAGCTTTGGGCCCAGCGCTCCAGATGTGCCTCCAGTGTTGGGCCCAGCACTCCAGATGTGCCTGCAGGGCTGGGCCCAGCACTCCAGATGTGCCTCCAGGGCTGGGCCCAGCACTCCAGATGTGCCTCCAGGCTGGGCACAGCACTCCAGATGTGCCTGCAGGGCTGGGCCCAGCACTCCAGATGTCCCTCCAGGGCTGGGCCCAGCACTCCAGATGTGCCTGCAGGGCTGGGCCCAGCACTCCAGATGTGCCTCCAGGCTGGGCACAACACTCCAGATGTGCCTCCAGGGCTGGGCAGAGGGGCAGGATCCCTCCCTGACCTGCTGGCAGTGCTCCTCCCGGTGCTTCCCTGGATATACCATTGGCCTCCTTGGGCCCCAGGAAAAAGTGCTGGCTCATGGACAGCTCCATTCCATCCTGGGCTGTCCATGGAATGATCTCTTGGAGTACCTGGTGTTGAATTCCATCCTTCTGTGCTCCATGTGTGGAAAGCCTCAGCTGCAGAGGAGCTGTCCTGGCTCCATAAATCAGCTCCCAGCACTGTCAGAAGCCAGACCAGACCCAGACTGCACAGCCAATCTCACTTGCCCTCAGGCACAAGTCTTTAAAATTCCACTGTGTGAGCGTGCACTACCCAGGGTGCTCCCAGACCCAGCCTAGTGCAGTTTGGTGCTGAATATTCAGCTATCAGTTGTTTGCACTGAAGAAAAGAACAGCATAATTTACCCCAAACTTACTCCTGGTTCTAATAAATCCCATTTTCATGCCACCAGAACCCAGGGAAAAGCAAGGCAAGAATATTAACATTTTCTGCTTGAAAAAGCAGCTCTCATAGTAGTTAAGTTCAATCCCTTAAGTGATCGTCTAATTCTAGTCTGACATTTTCTGTAAGTGAATAAACCTGTATCTTAATTCTCCCCCTGTCAAAGATTAAATAATGCTACATCAGCTTTTAGTGTGATTGATCCAAATAAAGACCATGAAAAATGTAGCCTGGTTGGAAACATTCAATGAAATAATACATTTGGGGAGGGCTGTCCCCATCCCTGCTGATGTGGAAGAGCTGGATTGTGGGAAGAGAAAAGCTGGGATGACAACACTCAAACTGATGTTGCTCTGCATGAGGGAGAGGAGAGGCTGAGTACAAAAGGAGCTCAATAATTGTCAGTGAGATCCATGCTCTGGTGGCTTGGGAAAAGCATGTTTCCTTGAGGCAGATCCAGCTGGATTTCCAAAATCACCACTCAGTCAGAGATGAAGATTTTGGCCCTGCTCACCATGACAGAGGAAAGAACCAAACCCCTTACCTGTGGCATGTGGGGGATTGGTAACTTCCCCTTGGGCTTAGAACTTTCCTTTAGGAAGAGTGGGAAATGAGGGCGCAAAAAATGAAAGTCTTACAGATTTCTCATGCCCTTTGTGGCAATATTGCTGTTCTCCTTAGGGAGACTGAGGGATGGAGGGACACCTGACTTGAAATGATAGCAAGGAAAAGGCTCTATGATGTTGAACTTTGTGCTACTGTGGTAGTTGTCCATCTCCTCCCTGTGAGTATTCAAGAGTCTCTGAACCATTTCATTTGTTTTTCAGTTGAAAATAAGTTCTGAATTCTTCCTGTAATTCTGACATGGAAAAGCTGCCTTTTCCTCATCCAAATCAATTCAGTGATTCACTCCTTACACAGTCTGCTGATGGTTATAAAGATGGAATTACAGGCTTTGTAAATGATTGTAAAACACAGGCTTGGCTCCAGAGTGGCTTATTTTCATATCTGTGATTTTAGAAAGTGAACTTAAAAGTGCTGTAGTTTTCCTTGTGTGCTGGGAGGCTAGAGAGAGGATTTTTGGAATATTTGATCCGCACAAAGTGAAGATGAGAAGATTGCTGGATGGGTGGGCAGAAGGAAAGAGAGAAAGAAAACAAACAAAGAAAGAAAACAAAGGAAAGAAGAAAGCCAGGAGAGCACAGGTTTATTTTTAGGAAGTGTTTATTCTTAGAGTGGGAACTCACAGCCAGGCTGCATTCAGCAGGGCATCTGCACACAATGTTCTGACCTGCAGGTGCCCAAATGCCCTTCCAGAGCCCCACACAACCCCAGCAGCTTTGGGTCATCCCAAGAGAAGTGGCTGATTGCTTTTGCACCTATGCTATTAATAACTGAGGTGGAGGGCAAAACTGATAGGTTTTAAATACTGGGATCATTCCTTAAAGTCAAATTATATTGGTCTTATGCATTTGTTCGCATCCCAATTAAATTCATGGTCCTCTCTCTTTGAATAGTGCACGTTCCAAAGATTAAGTAGAAGTTACTGGAAAAACTCTGAACTGATAACGAGGGATTCATATTTCTGACCTAATTGTCACTGAGATGGATGGTTTGGGAATATTTCCAAGACTACACTTGGAGCACATCTTGCTGCAGCCTTAGCAAGTGCTGAAGGACAGGGATGTGTTTCCTGCATGGCAACCCAAAAACTCTGTATGAGCTGACCCAGCATGGCCCCATGATCCCAGTGATTACATAGGGAATCTTTAGCACATCTGGAAAGTTTGTTCTGTAATTAAATTATTCATTTGGGACTGTGAGTCTTAAACTTCCTCTGTGAATATGTTGGACCCCTTGTGGGAGGTTGTGCTCCCGCACTGACAATTTCAGGAGAGTTCCAGCTGGGATGCAGTAATTCATGCCCCGGCTGAGGGGATGCTCTTCTTGATTGCTTCCACTGCGAACTGGCTACAAGGAGAGAAGGGATAATCAGGGCAGCAGCTGAGGGAATAAAGATATCCCCCCCTTGCCCTTTTCCCTCCTGTCCTCCCAGAGCCACAAGTGCTGACAGCGACTCTGGTTCCTATTTGTCCTCCCGTTCCAGGGGAGGGATCCTTTCCACGGCCAGGTCCTTGAGGGTGTGAAGAGTAAACGAGGTGTGAACAACACATCAAGTGGGCAGCACAGGGAAGCGGAGCCGTGAAAGCATTTGCTCCGTAAAAATAGAACGGGGCTGTTGGCAGCAAGAGGTGTCTGGAACAGATAAAGGCGGCAGTGAGTGATGGGAGTGGGGTTGTTTTATTAACGCAGCACGCTGAGCTTCCTGACCTCAGGAGAGAGGACGGAGCTGGGCAGGGCAGGTGAGCCTGTGGCTTGTTCTTCAGCGCTGGAGGATTGCACCTCTCCCGATCCCGGGCGGAGCAGCCACCAGCAGTGTTTGACCCCGGACCGTCACCTCCGCTCTCGCTGGGATGGGGAGCACAGGGCACATTAACACCGGGCAGTGATCCCGTGGAAGGGCTGAGCTGCACTCCCGTTGTTTTAACGGGCTTTACTGTGGAGGAGCTGCAGCTCTGGAGTCCCCCTGGAGCCCCAGCATCCATCCAAGCCGCAGCTCTTTGATCATCCCTGGGGCACTGGGAAGCTTGTCTGTGTGCTTGGAATTAGCGTGGATGTTCTTCTCAGGTGAAATATTTATAAATCAAGGGGAAATTTTCTGACTAAACAATAAATCGCAGCGTGGGTTTGCTATGAACATCCCTCGTGTATAACTGTCATAGCACAGCACTGCCTCTAAGCCAGGGATCTCATCCATCCTCATCCCACAGAGATCAGCATATCACCAGCAGAAAGTGATTTACCAGACAAGTCCCAGTTCCTGCTTGTATTGCTCAATGATTTATGGCCCATCTGATGTGGCTGTAGTTGGAGTGCAAGACAGAACCTGTTCTGCAACACAAACAAAGGGTATTAGACTAACAGATCTGATATTGAAAGATGGGTATCTCTTGGCATGGCAGCTCTCTGACCTGTTGTTTACTTGCTGTCTCACTCAACTGCAGCTCTAGCCTTGCTGCCCTGCTGCCAGAAAGGCTAAAGCATAAAATGGAATTACAGGTATTAACAGCTGTGGGTTGTGTCACTTAGGAACACTCAGCAGCTGCTGGAAGTGCCACCAAGGATGGGCAGGGACAGCAAAAGGGAGCTCAGCACTCAAACCTGTGAGGTTTCCCCCACTGGCTCCAGGATTTCAGGTTTGGTCTGATGGAAGCAACAACTCTGAGTGAGATTTCAGCCACTCCATGGCTTTTAAAAACATTAATAGAGCATCTAAATTTAGAGCGCTGCACTTTTGTTTCATTAAGAATTCCACTTTAGACAGACTCCATGGAATGTCCCCTGGAGCAGCCCCACTGCTGCTGCACAGACTAACAGGAGCTCCCACTCCTCACCCTCAGCTGCTCAGAGCTCAGAGCCTTCCTCGCGTCCCTCCTCACATCCCTCCTCATTCCTGCACCTTGAACCTCAGCTGAACCCCGTTCTTTAGATGTCATGGGGCAAATGCTGCCCAGCTGAAAACAAAGCTGGTTTTAGCCTCCAACGGAGTGAGCAGGCCTGGTGTGAGTGCCTGCAGAGAAAAGGAGCTCATGCTGGTTTGCAAACATCACTGGGGTTTGAGTTGCCCTTCTGTGCCATCTTGGGGTGAGCAGATAGATTAATCCAGGGGTTCTTACACATCTCATGGAAGCTGAGACTCAAAGATGCTGAAATCAGGTTTCAAGCAGCACTGCAAAGAGCTGAAATCAGGCACCCCTCTTCTGGACACCTCAGCCCAGCTTTGGGCACTGAGCCTCTCACTTGGAGGGCTTTGGATGCTGCCAGGTGTCCTGCTGGTGGATTATGTTACCCAGGAGCCAGCAGAAACCCTGGGGCAATGAGCTGAAACTTGAGGAAAAACAAGTGCTGGTGTAACAGATGGGACCTTGGCCCAAAGCTTAGAAATAATGAGAAGTGTGTCATCAGGGAAAAGCAAGATCAAATGCTTTAAATCACAATATATTACACTTCCCCCCAGCACTTTAGCAATATACAGGCGTAATGCCTCTTTGTTGCCCTTTTTAGGAGAAAGAATGCCTCAGTGTGGACTTATCTAAACAGCTTGGGAATTTTTTAGCACTTGATTATTCTAAAATATTGAGGGTTTGTGGCACTTGAGCGGATGGACTTGAAATCCCTGGTTTGCATCTTCATGGTTTTTCTCTTTGGCCTCATTTGTTAAAGGCAGAGGGATTGTTAGGCCAGAGGCATTTCTGTCATCTCTTGGGAGATGGTGCATGTGACTTTCTGTTTTCCATGGAAACCAGAGCAGGAAATAGTTAACAAAAGGCTCCCAGCTCTGCACTGTGAGAGAGCAGGTTAAGAGGTTTGGGGAAAAAAAAACAAACCAGAAAACAAAAGTATCAGTCTCAGCCAAGGGCAGAGCTCTCCATATCTCCTGTCAGAGCCTGTTCCTGGGGCAGTCAGGCTCTCTCTGTTCACCAGAGCCTCGTGTGGTTTGAGGGCACCACAGACCTTCCTCACCCTCCCCTTCAGCCTGAAAATCCTCACCGAGGAGCTCTGGCAAACTTGGGGAGATAATTTGGGTCTAAAGCTTGCAAAAGCACCTGTCTGGCCTCCTCAGAGCAGGAAACATCCCTGGTTTAGAAGTGATGATTGCAGGGCTGTTTGGAGCCCTGTCCATTATTTGATTGGAGGTTTCCTTGCTCTGGGCATCACCTTTGGAGCCTGACCCAGCAGGAGCTGGGGCGTGGGGCTGGAGAGCAGCAGAGCAGCCCCAGGAAGGTGCCACCCGTGGGCTAACACAGCTTGTCTCCCTGGCAGCAAAGTGTCCACCAGGGATGTCTGTTGGGACCTTCCCCTCTGGTGCCGTGGTTTCTCCTTTGGTGTGCAATGGGAAATCTCCCTCTCAGCTCTTCTGTGATTTCACTGATGCTGATGAAATGTTAGTCCTCACAGGGGTCATGCTGGAGGTCTGTTCTTAGTTAATTTTCTCCTCGTGGCCATGGGCTGTGGAGAATTTCCCTGCTTTCTCCCGGGGTATTTTGTCACAGCTTGTCACCTCCCCTCTGCCAGGCAGCTGTTCCCAGCCTCTGCTCTTCCCTGGCAGGCCATGCAGGAAAGGAGGGCTCTGATTTAAGAGCAGAGCAAAGCACTCAGAGCCACAAAAGCACCCGGAGATTCAAAGCCTTCCCCACCTGTGTTCCCAGGGAACTTGCTGAGTCTCAGCAGTCTTTTCCTGAACACAATTGTGTCTGCAAAGAACCTGTCTGAGCATTGTAAAGCACAGGGCAGACTTTTAAGTCCTTTTTTCTTCCTTTTGTTCCTGTATCCAAGGCCTTCCTCTCTTTGATTTATGGATTTGGAGCCCATCTTTACTTATTTGCCCTGCAAAGCTGCCTGGAGCAGGGCTCAGCAGGAGTCAGACACAGGAGCTCAGCCCTGGCTTGGCCCAGCAGCGTTCCATGGGAATGCCCATTCCCAGGGGGGTGTGGGGGCACAGCTCCCTGCTTCCTGCTCTTTGGGGTGGGCATGGACTTGGGTGTGCTGGGCAAACTCAGGCTCCAGCACTTCACATCCACCCCATCCCCCTGCCCCAGGGCACACAGGGACTGTCACAAGGCCCACTATAGACACAGAACATTCCAGCAAGGCAAATCACCCTGGATGTGATGCCCAAAGGCATTTTCAGTGCTGGGAAATAAAGGCTCATTTATTCCCTTGAAGATTTCTGCTCCAGGATGAATAGCAGTGATGGAACTCTGCCACAGAGCAGCAGGTCTGCACAGCCGCCCTTGTGCCCAGCAAGACCTGTTTGGGTCTGGGAGCTCTGATTTCCCTGTCTCAAGATGCTTTGAAAGGCTCTGCTTTGATTGCACTTCCATCCACTCGAGATAAATAATTGTGTTATCAGTCCACAGCAAAGCCTGAGCCTCCAGGGCTTCACAGCAGCAGCACTTCCAGCCTTGCAGCAGCCCTGCAGCTCCCAGTGCTCCCACAGCACGGGGACCCCGAGCAGCTGGGGCTGCCCCTGCATCCCTGGCAGTGCCCAGGGCCAGGCTGGACAGGGCTGGGGGCAGCCTGGGACAGTGGGAGGTGTCCCTGCCATGGCAGGGGTGGCACCGGATGGGCTTTAAGGGCCTTGCCAACCCAGCCAGCTCTGGGATTCTGGGATTCTCTTCCCCACTGGCTCTAGGGATGCATCCTCCACCGTGCATCGTGGGATGCAAACCTGGAGCTTCTTCCTCTATGGGCAAATCATATTTCAGCTGCCTTAAATAATTTCTTCCCCAAAAAAGCTTACAACAGCTTTCTGCTGGAAGCAGGGGGATGGTTGTCAAAGCCTCAGGAAACCCCTTTGATGTGGGGCAGGCAGCTGGGAGAAGTGGTAATGAGGTGCTGGGAGAGCTTCAGTCACCAGGGAGGGAGAGCAGCAGTTGTGAAGCTGCCCAGCAGCAGGGCCCCTGTGCTGACACACCACAGCGTGAGGGGACGGCTGATTGAGGCTTACAGGCCTCCAGTGCTTTAGGGACAGACTCATTCTGCAGCTCTGAACAGAATTTCTGACTTGCAAATTTATGGAAACACTTTTTTGGTCAGGAACAGGGAGCAAACAGGGATTCAGTTATCAGGTCATATTTGTGTGTCCCCTACACTCCAAAGTGAGGTCCCTTCAAGCTGCTTAAATTGAGAATTCTCTGGGGCAGGACCTCTGCCCTTCTCCTCTTGCAGGGCTCAGAATAGAAAGGGGTTGGAGCCCCGGGAGGAGTGCACTGATAGCGTGGCTATAAATACACTGCTGGTGGCAGGACTGCTCCTCTCTGCTGGGGCTTGTGCCAGCCAGGGCAAGTGGGGCCCTGATGGAGGCTGCACAGCCAAGAACAGCCCGGTGCCCTGCAGATAGTCCTGCCCTTGGCACAGGGCACCTCCCTCATGCTGCCATCCCAGGCACCCCTGAGGCCACTGCTGCAGGGCCACACGTGGCTGGGCTGGCTTAGAGACCTGCTCCCAACTGCTTCCCAGCTGGAGACCTGTCATTGTTGATTAAGAAATGACACAGACTCAACAAAAGGCTGCTTTGCATACAGCACCCTTCTTTTCTTCTGATCCTCTTTTTATACACTGTTTGATACAGATAGACCTGGTTGGTCAATTAATCAATACATTTCACCTGACTGGCTAATTAACAAGGCACCTTTCTTATAAAGAATCTTTGAGAAAAACAACAAAACAGAGAGTAGGAAAACACCTTGCAGGTTGTTTATAATGATAATCTATCACTGTTTATCTTCAACTCCCTAAAGTCTCTCAGGCCAATTGTGGGAAAACTTACCTAGTTTTCTCACACTCTGACCAGCCTGTCACATCCACAGAGACGTGCAGGGACAGCCAGCACTGTCCCCAGGCTGTGTCACCCAGGGCAGCTCCACAGCTGGGGCAGCAGCCAGCTGCTGACATTTCCCCTGAGCCTTCCCACCTTTGCTTTCCCCAGAAATGCTGCTGCTGCTCTTTGTTCTGTGGGGTTGGGTTGTGTGTCCTGCCGCTGCCAGCCCTGTGCTCCAGGGACACTGAGACCTGGCTGGGACAGCTGAGCCTGCCTGGGAATGCTGTGAGTTGTGGGATGCTGAGTGCTGTACCCACAGCATCCATCTGGACCAAACCTCTGCCTCCTGAGAGCTGCTCTGAGCAAACTCTGAGCGCATTCCCCATCCAGGACCCTCCCTCACGGCCCTGCTGCCATCTCAAAGGCAGGACCACAGCTCACGTCCTTTGCTGAATAAGGCAGAGCTGAGCTTTGGCCTGGGCTAAGCCTCCAAGGCCTGACTGCAAATCCCAAATACAGATTGTGTGCCAGACAGGATTTTATCTTTTCCTAACTAAAGTACTGCTGGTAACTCCAAAGTACTGGCAGGAATTTTCTCTGCTGTGAGTGTGGACGCTGGGGAGGATAACAAAGTGTGTTTGTGTGGCTTGGGCTGCCACTTAACTCGAGGAGAGTCTCCAGCTTCTCATTAGAAAGTACCATTTTACCTTTTTATTGTTTTTTAATGAAACCACTTCTTCCCGAAAGAGAAGAGAATTGCCTTTTTCCTAAGTGGACATTTTCATGAAAAAATAATCCCTGAGTTTTCATTACAGTCTTGAACAAGAACTTGAAAATAAAATCTGCTTGTTTCTTCCCCTGGCACTCTGCAAAAAGGAAAAATAGAAGAAAAAGAGAGCAAATGTGAATTCTCAACACACATTTTTGTGGACAGAGAGGAAACATGTAAAAGCTTTTACAAAAGGTTTTGAAATGCTGTGAATTGAGTTGACATTTTCCAAAGTCCTCATAAACCCCACTGGATTATTTTGGGTGGATTTCAGCTCTAAGCCCCCAAAACCAGAGTTACCAAGTGGGAGCAATGTGGTTTTGCTCCCAGGTCTCATTGTCATATTTTCTGGAAAAAGCCTTTTGCCCAGGATTCTTCTCCTGGGAAGCTGAGAAGCCCCAGAGAAGAATGAAAATAATAATTATTTGTTTGTTTCTCCTGTCTTTTGCTGCTTTGGAATGCGGTTGGAGATTGTTTATCCAACAGGTGATTGTTTGATTGGATGTGAATTGTTTTTACTTAATGATCAATCACCATCCGGCTGTGTCGGGACTCTGAGGAGTCAGTCACAAGTTTTAATTAGTAACTTGTTAAGCCTTCTGTCTGTATCCTTTCTCTGTTCTTTAGTATAGTTTATTGTAGCATTCTTTAATATAATGTAAGTACATAAAATAATAAATTAACCTTCTAAGGACATGCAGTCAGGTTCTCAATTCCTCCTTTGTCTTGGGAGCCCCAAAAAAAGCACACCCAGGTACCTCCCCAGGCCCCCAGGACTCCCTCCAGGTGCTGAGAGAGCAGAGCTTGCTGGCCTCCCTCTTTTGTGCTCTCCTGGGATGAAAAGTGTGGATTTGCTCTGGAAGGAAAACAGCTTTGGTTTGGCTGGAGGGGCTGAACTCTCCTGGTGGACATGGGGGTTTCTCCTTGACTTCTGTGCTGCTTTGGGGTGGGAGGGACAGGCTCAGGTCCCCTGTGCCTCCTGCCCTGCTCTCCGGAGGACAAGGAGCAGCCCCAGAGGAGGGGAGGAGACTGGGAGCAGCTTTCCTGCTGCCCTCCTGGTGTGTGTGGCCAAACCAAGCTGGCTGCTCTCTGAGGGGCTCACTCACTCTCACCCTGTGTGCAGTTCCTGTCCTGGGGGTGCCCAGGGCTGGTGCCTTTCTCCAGGGGGATTTTGCAGTGGCTGTTTGGGTGCTCTGGCTGTGCTGCCAGTGCTGGGGTGAAGGATGAGGGCACTGGCAGTGACCAAGCTGTGTCTTTGTCAAGAGGTTCCTTTGCTTTGCTGAGCACTGAACTCAGGACAGTCTCACTCAGTTCCACCCTGCTCTGGCCCTGGGGTTCTTGCCAAAGCCCCCTTTGCCCCTGCCCCCCTAAAGGCTGCTTTCCTTGGTGCCAGCAGTAGCACAACCTCTAGCTGGTGTTCAGGGGTTTGTGTTCCAAAGTTCCCCTGGCGGGCTGGTGCCACTTTCCTCTTGTACAGAGGGAGAAACTGAAACACAGAGCAGGCAGATTATGGGATAAATGTTAAAAACAGGTTTGTATGGAAACTTGCTGGGTCTGAGGACTTTTTATGAGCTCTCTGTTGAGCTCTCTGACCTCCTCCTCAGCTGCTGACAGGGCTGTGATAGCACAAAAAGCAGGAATTCCTCATTGGCTACAACAAGAGTCCAGCCCAAAGAGTCAGTGAGGTATTGCCCACCTTGCCCTTAGACCTGCTTAGGGCCCAGTGGCCCTCTGTGATCCATCTGGGAGGGGGAAACTGAGGCACGGAACTCCCAGGGCTTGAACACCCCCTGCTTGTGCAGATAGGAAAACTTTGCTGGAAACTGCAGCACTTCTGGAGGAAGATGCTGGTGGCAGAGTGGGTCCTTCTCCTGTTTGGCACAGCTGGCACTGAAGTGCTTTGTGGGATTTCTCCTCCCCTTTGGCACCACAAGGGCAGCACCTTCCCAAGGCTTGGCCTCCTGCCTGCCCCACTGGGTTCTCTGGACACCTGGAACTGTTGTCTCTTCTCTCCCCTCCCAAATTCAGTACAAAGCTGCTTTTTATGCTGCCTGAAATCCCTGACACAGGAGAATCCCACCCTGCTAGGATCATTAACCTTCCTGCCTTTCCAGTATTTGAAGCTAATGGATAATTTCTTTGTTCTTTTGGTGATTGGTTTGTTTTTTCAACTATGATTTATTCAGGGAGGCTCTGGGATTGCCACCTGTCCTGGTCCATGGGCAGAGCCTTCCCTGCACCTCAGCAGGGCTCTGAGAGCACCAGCTCAGGCCAGCATGGAAATCACACCAATGGAAGCCCCTCACAGGGCACCATTTGGGTTTGGGGGTTTTGTTTTCACCAACATGACCAGACTGCTGGGGTCCATTCCTGGAGCTTTATTGCAGCATCAGCCTCACTACATGGCTGAGACAACAGAGAGATGGCAAAGCTCATGTACAGCACAGCAGCAGCAGCCAAAGGTTGCTTTGTTACAGAACATTTTAAAAACTTTCTAGCCAACAGCACATTGCTAAAGCTTACAGACGGTTGTTTTAACCAATTACTACAAGCACACATACACCTGCTGCACACAGTGCTGGCTTGTCTGCTTTCCATTAACAATACACAGTACACCATCAGTGAGCTTAAAACCTTCTACTGTCTTACTAAACGTATTGTTCTGCAGTCTTAAGATCTATCTTAACCAAGCCTAAAACTCAAGCTATTGTTCCATGTCCTTGCTTGCTGTACTCTTGTAACGTTTTCTACCTTCAGACTTTGCAGCTAGTGCTGAGTTCTCTGTTCTTTCTGTTTCTAAAGCCTGCTTTCCCAGCTTTCTAAAACTCTTACCTTTACTAGTTCCCACAGGTGCTCCTCGTTAGGGCCTTGCAGCTGTTAAACCTCACCTGTCCCCAGTCTGGGGCAAGGAGCAGAGAGGCTTCCCACAGCATCACGTACAGGGAGGGGGCTCAGGGCTGGCACGGCACAGCACAGCACAGCACAGCACAGCACAACACAGCACCACACAGCTTCTCCTGCCCAGGAACAGGGAGCTCTGGGGCTTGGGATTGACTTGTGCAGTCCCACGGTGATCCCTCAGCAAGTCAAGCCCAGGTGCCCTGGAAGTGCCAGGAATTCACCTGTGGAAGGCAAAGGAGGAGCTGCTGTGCTGGGCTGAGCATGTGCTCCCTGCCCACCACTCAGCAGGGCTGGGGGCCTCTGGGGGCCTTTTCTCCAGCCCCAAAGTGAGGCTGTTCATGTGTTCAGGTGGCACCAGGCATCAGGAACACTCAGAGCCACCAGGATCAGGCAATCCAGCCTGCCCTGGGACCTTGGGCAGAGTTAGCAGCAGGGTTGCTGTGCCTCGAGGTTGTGCTGTGGGAAGTCCCCTGGGCTGCTCCCAGTGCAGTAGGGAGGGTTTCCAGCCATGAAGGTGAACTGAATTCCTCCTGTATGGAGATTCATTTGCTGCCTCAGCTACCAACTGGCTGAAAAAGCAGCTGAGGATGCAGCAGTCCAGCTGTTAATGTGTTTATTGGGATGAATATTATATATAATTCCTGGAGCAGTTCTGGTTTTTCGCAGAAGCACAAACCACAACAGCAGGATTTAGGAGTATGGACAAGCCTGTGTTCCATAAAGCCATGTTTGATGGCAGGACATCATGGAGGTGTCTGTCACATGAACACCCAGTGTTAAAGGTTTGGTTAAAGCTGCCCCATGATCCTGTGGAGCTCCTCATGGTCTTCCAGGCTCAGCCTTCCCACTTCCTTATCCATTCCCAGTCTGCAGACTTCTCATTGCTGGCCAGGTTTGCCCTTACAGATTTATTATCTGCATTTCTTGTTCTGTGGAATTGGACCACTCTGTGCCCCTGCTCCCCTTAGCTGAATTCCCCAGTCCCCACTCTGACCCTGCTGTGGTTGTGTTCTGTGCCCCATTTCCTTCCCCTGGACTCTCTGCTCAGGTGTTTCCAGTTCCCTCCCTTTCTCCCTCATGTTCTGCAGCTTCTGATCCAATCCTGTGTTGTCCCACCCCCAAAGGCTTCTCCTGCTCTCCCTTTGGGGTGTCCCCTTTCCCTCCCGCTCCCATTAGCTGAGGGGGCCCCAAGGGGACATTGCAGGAGTGGGGGATGCTCCCTGTTACCTCTCCATTTTGCTCCCTAGGGAAGGGGAGTGTTGGCACTGCTGCTGGAAAGGGAGGAATTTGGTGTTATTTGAGAGCTTTCAAGGCAAATCCTTCTTCAGGTGCATTGTTTGGATGACAAGGCAGACAAGGACGTGCCTGGATACAAACTGGAGTCCAGTGGATGTTTTTCCATATCCCAAGAGATGTGATGGATTTTCAGTGAGGCTTTGCTGGAGAACCCTGTTGCACTGCCTGGATGTGCTGGGCAATATTTCTGTGGCTCCACAGTTTAGTTTTTATGGAAGCCTTGTTCTGTTTAATGTAGCTGTAGTTGGGTTATAAATTAATAATCCCTGCTGCTGGGACTGCTGTGGAGCAAGATGGCTTGTATGTAAATAATTCATGCCATTAAATTCGTTGTGTTCCCTGTCTACAGCTCATTTACCTGCTGTGACTACAAATATTCCTCTGCCCGTTGAGAAGGTGTTGGGAGATGCCAGGTGTGAGAGGTCTGTCAGGGAGAGGCTCCTGCCCTGCTTAAATGGATCAGAACCTCCTGGGACAGGGAGTGCCAGGACAGTGTGGTTTGTGAACAGGACAGGGTGAGGATTGCACCTTGGGTTTGGAGCTGGGGAGGTCCAGGCTGCGGGAGATGGGCTGCCCTGGCACATCCGTCCTGGGCAGCAGCAGGAATTTCTTCATGGAAGGTGCTGCCCAGGGAGGTGAGGAGCCTCCATCCCTGGAGGTGGCACTCAGAGCTCTGGGGACAAGGTGGGGATGGGGCACAGCTGGGACTCAGTGATCCAGGAGGGCTTTCCCAGCCTCAGGGATCCACTGATCACAGCTCTGCCTCCTTTCCAAGCTCTCCCTCTTTGTAGCTCTTCTACAATGATTTCAGTGCTTCTCCCTACCAGTAAACCAGGAACAATTTGAATTCTTCCCTGCTTCACATGCAAATTCCATGGGGTTTCCAATGTATTTTTTTAATTTAAATTCCCCCATGTTTCCTTGGAAAGCAGCTTGCCAGAAGCAGTAAAAATCCTTTCCAGCCTCAGGCACCACCACTCTGTGTTAGGTAATGACATAAGTCCTGCACAGATGAAGGTAAAAGAGTACAAAATAAAATTTTAAAAAAATATTATTGTGTCCAGAAGATGTTTTCTAGAGTTCTAATGCACAGTCTCTAAAATGTTTGCATATTTGTAGAAATTAGTGGAAACCTGATGTTTCCAAGAGCTTTGATGCTGCTTTATTACTCCTGTATTAGGAGATTATTTCAGACCACACTGGTAATACTTTTCTGTTGTGATGTTGTCAATTCTGGTTTGTTTTCCCTCAGCCTTGCTGCTGCTCTTATCTGCATGTGATGATCCAGGGCAAGACTTGAGGGAATTGGGGGAAAACTGTGCTGGAATAACTTCCATCTTCTCCTCACACACCAGAAACCTGATTCTCTGTCAGTAAGGAATATTTATGTGCTTTTATGCATCATACATAACCTGTAAAATTGTGTTATTGTCAAGTTACCATCATATATTATCTAGAAGCAACTTTAAAAGGTTGGTTTAGCTTTATGTATAAATATTGATGAGAAATCTGAAGTATGTTTTTCTGCAGAAAATACTTATATCAGACTCAAATTTATCTGGAAAAGATGTTATCCCTTATGTTCCTGCTGAAGTCTACTTAGGAGACAGCCTGAGCAAGGCTGTGTCTGTATAAATAACAAGGACTATTAGTTTGGGACCAATTTATTCACTGAAGAGGCTTCTGAAGAAATACATCAGCATTTTGGAAATCACTACAAAGGGTTTGGGTGATGTTTATTGAGGCTGAAGACAAATGTTTGGGATGGAAGGAAACAAGAAAGAAGTCCTGCAGTGGCAGGGGCTTGTTAACCTCGAAACAACTGCGAGTTCTTGAAGCTTTTTATGGGGGAAGTTCCACTGCTCTTTGTTTTAGTTAAAAACCAGGTTTCTGTTTATGTGGGGAAAAGATTTTTAAATAGTGAATGAATGAATGACATTGGGATTCAAAGTTTGGCACTTGGCAATTGATCTGTGTGTTGTGGTTAAGCTTTATGCTGGCATTGATAAGTGAGGGCCATCAAATGTCCCTCACACCTGTCCACTGCTCCAGACAAACTGGAAAGTGGCCCCTGCAGGTGACACCTCTGCTGGGGCTGAGCTGGGAGGAGGCAAAGGAGCTAAACAGGAAAATGGGCTTTAATGTCTCCTTTTAAAGCTGCTGCAAACAGGCTGGAGTGTTTTATTGCAAACCTGCAGGAGTGACCTCTCAGCCTGCCCTGCTCTGAGGGGCTTTGCTGCCCTGCCTGGCTTTGGTGTGGGGTTTGGAGGCTCCCCCAGCCCAGCCCAGCACTCTGTGTGAGGCTGTGTGCACAGAACATGGGGCATAATGGAACATGAAGTATTGTGCTCTTCCCTAACCTATTTACATGACTTCATTACCATTGAATTTTACTGAGCACGTCAGGAGTGGAGAGGGAAATATAATCTAATAGGGGGGAATGTATCTCTCTGGAGCAGGGAAGCTGTGAGATAAAAAATGGGGTTTAGACAGGCAAATGAGCTGATGCACTGGGGAGGGAAGTGATCACACTCTTATTCTTCCCCCAAAAACAAGTTAAAATTCTTCCCACAACTTAATGTTGTAGCAGTATTCAAGTGTCCCAGCCAGTATATTTTGTAAGGATTGAAAGGAATAACAAAGCCAAAGGTGATGGAAATAGCTGGATGATGCAGTGGACAGCAGTCAGTTGGGACTGGGATGTCCATAACCCTGAAATGCATTGATCAAATGCATGATTGTATCCCACTATCCCAGATTGTTTGCCTTGAAATGGAAGCAATTAATTCTTTAAAAAAAATAATGAAAGAGCAAACTGTAAATGAGACCTTCTGGCAGCAGGACAGGCTGTGGTCCCAGAGGCAGCAGCACAGGCCAGGATGACAAATGAGGTCATTAAAGTAAATAGTGTAAATTGAGTTTTGGCAGAGGGAAGGAATCCTTATTGTGATGAAGGGCATTAATATGGGAAGAAGAAAAGGGGGAGGAGGAATTCACTGGTGACAGGCTTATCTGGAGCAGGGAGCAGTGTAATCCTGTGGCTGCTCCTGCTGCCTCCCTCATTGCAAGGCAAGGAGTCCATTTAATTTCACAGGGGTTTCAGCAGGGCATGGTTTGGAAGTGCATTAAAGATTATGAAGTGTCACCCCTTCAAACAGCATCCAGGAGGCTGCTGAACCCAAACTTGGGATCCTTTACTCATTGGGTCTCATCTTTGACATCACATTTGCTGCACACTTATGCTTTGCCTGCTGATTTTTCATTTTTCAAGAGTTTCTGAATATGAGTGTTCAAAACCTGAGCACTTGGTTTCCTCTGGATAGGCTTGGATTGTGGGAAGTGTAAAACTTGGTGTTAAAGGGCTGTGGCAGCCAGTTCCCACTGCCTGACCAGCCAGGGAATTCTGGCTTCTGAATCTGGCTTTCCTTAGGTGCTGGTGACAGCCAAGTTCATTATCCTGCTCAGATTAACAGGGAGTTGTGACAGTCCTTAAGGTCACAGGGACTTCTTAAAGTTGTTGGGCTGTTTGAAATCAGTGAGAATCAGTGGGTAACTGAGAATCCTCTGTGCAAAGTCTTGGGGTTGTTTTTGTCTGCACTGATATTGAAATAAATCCTCGCTCCTGTAAGAGCAGATGGAGCTGCCAAGTTTGGGCATTGCCCTGGGTGTCACTGTCCTCTGGCCTTCTTGTGGCCACTCTAATGGCACTAATGACACTTACACTGTGCAAAGGCACCTTACAGGATGTTGTTACTAAATTAGGTAAAAGTTCATATGGTCCCATTAGTACACTACAGTTCTGTGGTTTTCTTCTCTGAGGTTCAGTCGCTGTGCTCATCCTATTGTGAGGATGAATCACTTGTGAAAAGCAGTTTGAATTAATGAAAAACAGATCTTGGCTTCAACAGGATTGTCTTTGAGGTCCCTTCCAACCCTAAGTCTGTGCCTGGGGCCGGGTTTTCCTACACCCTCCTGAGCTCTCAAAGAGGGCTCTGAGGCATTCAAAGGCATGGAAATGCACTTTTCCTGTTTAGCTTGCAAAGGCAGATTTATCTCTAAGAGTAGCTCCTATTCTTTCACAACATGCCTTGAAAAAAATGAAAGCTCAACCAAAACCAACCACAAATTTCCTCCCTTTGCCTTGGCAATGCTGTTTTTTGTTGAGCCCATCATGGTGTGGTAATAGAGATTTGCACGGGCTGTTGAAAGGAATGAGCTCCAGAGCTGCTGGGGATGGCTCTGAGCTGTGGGAGGAGGAAGGAGCAGCTCAGGGCCAGTTCAGGGTATTTGCATTAACAAACACTGCTGGGGCTGCAGCTGAGGAGCTGAAAAAGTGCATTTCACAGCAGCATCTCTGTGAGTGCAGCAGGATGAGGGGACACTTCCACGGGGTTTGTGGCACACAATTGGAAGAATTGCTGCAGAAAGGATGGGGATGAGCAGGGAAATGGGATGTGAGGGAGCTCAAGCAGCACTTGAATTCATGACAGTCCAGACAGAGAGGAAAGGCTGCTCAGGGAGTTCTGCACCTCTAAAATCAGTGTGCACATAAAGGCATGGAAGGATTGTTGTGTCAGGCTGAGCTCAGGGCAAGGTTCTGTCCCCAGAGGGTGCTGGCACTGCCCAGGCTGCCCAGGGAATGGGCACAGCCCCGAGGCTGCCAGAGCTCCAGGAGGGTTTGGGCAGCACTGCCAGGGATGGACAGGGTGGGATTGCTGGGGGTCTGGGCAGGGCCAGGGGCTGGATCAGTGATCCTGTGAGTCCAGCTCAGGATACTCCTTGGTGGTGTGATGGGATCTTTGCAGACCCCCCTGGCATTGGGGATTGTGCCAGTCCCAGCTGTTTTCTTTGGCCTCTGCCTCCAGGCACAGCCGGGTGTGCCAGCCCTGGGGCACTCCCAGGTGCCCCCCAGGTCTGGGGAACCCTCACCAAATGTGTGGGCAACCCTCACCAAATGTGTGGGCAACCCTCACCAAGTGTGGGGAACCCTCACCAAGTGTGGGGAACCCTCACCAAGTGTGTGGGAACCCTCACCAAGTGTGTGGGAACCCTCACCAAGTGTGTGGGGAACCCTCACCAAGTGTGGGGAACACTCACCAAGCTGCTTCACCCCCTGCACTTGGGATTTCCTGTGGAACTCTGACTTCAGGCACGGGCAGCCTGCTCTGTCAGAGCCCAGGGAAGCAGGAACCAGGGGAGTTGAAGGCTGAGGGTTAATTTGCTCAGATTTTGCCGCCAATTGCTGCAGAGTGAGAGTCTGCTCTGCTTTTCTGGGGGTGGTGGAATCCAAGCAGAACTCAAATCAGAGGGCAATAAATGCTTCTTGAAAACGGGAGTAGGGAGAGAAGTGCTGATTCCTCCAGCTCTGGGAAAGGGGACCTAAGGAAAGTTTCTGGTGGGGACTCAGCAGTTGCTGAGGGAAAGCCCTGCCCTCGAGAAGATGAGATGGGATTTTTGTTACACTGGGTTGAGGAGTCCCAGCCACGTGCCAGGTCCTGACACTGGGAAAAGATTGTGTGGCATGTTTTGTGTGAAATCTGTGTGGCTTGTAACAAAAAGTGTTTGGTGGTGTTTTGATGATGAGAGCTTTCCTGTCATGAGAAGAAGCAGGAAGCTGAGCAGAAATGAAAACTCTGTCCTCAGTTGTGTGCCCTGGGTTGGGAGAAATTCAAGGATTCACTTAATGCTGTTGTTATTAGTTAGAACATCTATATGCTGGGAAAACACTCCTAGAGTATTAATAAAATTACTATAATTTTTTGCCGAGAAATATTCAAAACCTTTTAAGTAAATACTGGAGAAAAGCATTTATTGGAAGAAGGGGAAAAAAGGATTGATTCTGAAAAATGGGATTTCAAACACCTCCCTCACTCATGGAGAAAGCTGGAGTTGTGCTTCATCAGTAGGAAACCAAAAATGTGGCTCCAGTGCCACAAATCCCTAAACAAATGTGGCTTGAATAATAGATTGACTTGCTTAGGAGAGCTTTTCCCTAAGCAAACTTAGGGATCAATAACTAATTATTTGCAGGAACAGCCTTGTGAATTTCCCATCATAAATAGATCCCGGAAAACTCTCAGTTGCTCCAATCCATTTGTGACCAAAAGAAGTAAAAGTAATTATTCTCTTAGCTCCCATACTGATTTATCCTTGGTTTTTTCTCTGCTTGTTTTTGATGGAACAGCTGCACTTAACCCATGGCCTTGTTTATGCTGGGAAAAACAGATCCTTTAACTGCAAACACATCACTTGAAAAGCTGAGCCAGTTCCTCGGCTGCAGGTTCCCAGTGTAGGTTCCATTGCTCTTGAGAACCTGAGTGCCCTGGCAGGGTTTGGATGAATGAGCTCCCATCAGGCTGGAGCAGGGGCTCTGCAGCTGCCTGACCTTCGCCTGCTGTGGGAGCCTTTCCTGCCACAGGGCTGCTGCTGTGGGTTCTTTCCCTCTGCCTGGCTGCTGTTTCCATAAAACTCGTCAGATCTTCCTTATCCTGGGGCTTCTCTCCTCCAGAGTGATGCCCTCCCCTGAGCTCCTGGCTCTGCTCAAGGGGTGGCCTTGGTACAGGGGACTGCACTGAAGCTTAAAGCTTGTGACCACCAGTGCTGTAGGTGTGTTTTTCCTTGCAGAGGACAGAATCTGTCTCAGATATTTATATGTGTTTGTATTTGTTCTTTTCCCAGATATAAGTCTGCTCACAGGGGCCAAGCAGATCATGTGTCCTGATGGGTCTCTGTCTCTGCACTGAGCTGCTGCTTATCTTATCTTGATAAAAACCCTCCAGAACGTCTCTTTCCAGCTCAATGAGTTGCTGTGTAATATCCTCAGTATTTGCTGTTGCTGCTGTACTGGAAGTAGGCTGTGGAAATTCCTGTCTGTGGAAAATGGGGATGTAGGAGCATGAGTGGGATGAACCATCACTCACCTCACCTGGAGCTGCAAGGAGCTGCTGCTGGCAGAGCCTGTCCTGAGCATCTCTGCTCTTCCTTCACTGCTTTGCAGTGCCTGCTCAGCCTTTCATTTCTCCAGTGTCAGCCTCTGGCTCCATCCCGATAACAATTCCTGGGGCTCAGTCTCTTGTCAGGCACTTTCTCTCCACAGTATTTTATTTTGCTCATTGACAGCAGCAGCTTTCTCTGGAGAAGCAAAATCCCTCCTTCCCTCCCCCTTCTCCCCTGGGCTCCTGTTAAATAACCTTGTGCACAGCCCAGCCAGAAATGGCTCTGGGAGAAGAACAGGCTGAAAGCCCCCGTGCTGCCTGGGCTCCAACCCAGGAGCAAACCCAGCAGGAATCCAGAGTCTGGGGACAATGAAGACAGACTTGGAGGGTGGCAGAGCCCCAGGGCAGCTGCCCAGGATGCTGTGGGGTCTCCCCCTCTGGAGATGTCCAGACTCCACCTGGGCTCCTTCCTGAGCCATTGTGACCCTGCTGCAGCTCAGGTTCCCTCCCTCCCACCCTGGGTTTTGGGTTCTCCATGGTGACAGAACCTTTGTACTCCTGTGCCAGACTGGAGCAGAGTCCTGGCCTGTGGTGCCAAAGGGGAATCTAAGCTCTGACTATGGAGCCATCCTCAGTGTGTGAGTTTAGGAACCCCCTCTGTTGTTTCTGTGCAAAGGGACAAAGGAGGGGATGAGGCAGATGCTCTGTGGGATGCAGGGCCCTGCAGAGGGGTCAGGGCTGGCCCCACCCCGTCCCCTCAGCTCTGAGCTGCAGCAGCCCCTGGTGCTCTCCAGAGGCTCCAGTCTGTGATCCTGGCATTGTTTTGCCAGCTGGGCTCTGCTGTGGCCTCTGTTCAGCCCCAAGGACTGAGGCAGCTCATTGTCATTGCAGAAGGAGCTGAAATTGTTCCCAACTTGCCTGATCCTGTTGCTGGTTGGTGTTGGATCTGTTTGGCTGCCTCCAAAGCACTGGCTGCAGTCAGCTCAGGAGAACTCTCTGTCTTGCTTCAGCTTTGTTTGATCAGGGATACTTGGGTTAAAATTAGTCCAGATTAATTAATGGCAAGGATTGAATGTGGATCACTTCACCTACACTGGCATGGCTGCTCTTGGTCAGAGCAAAAGTGGCCTTTAATTATTTACTTCAGAGCTAAAATGAAAAACTTGCTTCTAGCTGTGTCCACACAGGGGTTTAATCCAGTTTATCTATGCTAATCTTACTCAGATGAGCTGCCTTGGTCATCTACCTGTCAGCAAGTTTTCCGAAAGCAGGGATATTCCAGAGAAGGGGAGAATTGGTCCATGGATCCTCAGTGTGTGTGTCACACACATTTCCCTGGGGGAGCCAATGGGGTGTGACAGCTTTTGCCATCCATGGCAGGAGTCAAATTGGTCCTTTTTAGGCATCCCTTTAGCCCCTTAAGTCCTGGAGTCCCCCATCCCTGTCCCCTGTCTTGCTTTCTTTATCTAAGACCTCTGAGTGGTGGATAAGCACCAATTTCCTTGTCTAGAAGAGCTGGAGAAGGGAAAAAACCAACCCCAATTTGTATAAGTATAGGGAAAAGCAAGCACTGCTAATATTAGTGTTGCTTTTGTATTAATAATTCTCTGATAAATGCCTGAGTTTTTTTCTTTGCCAGTCTAAAAATACTCCCCCAGCTTGGCAGCGTGTTGTGACTGTGATAATGAAAGTGCAGCAGCATGTGCCTGCCACAGCTCCTGCCCTTTCCTCCTGGGCTGGCAGAGCTCTGGGGTTGTCTGAGGGAAGAGAGGGCACACACACTGAGATGAAGGAAAGCTGGTGCTGACTCCTGCCTTCCAAAAGGCCACAGCCTGGGAATTATCTCAATTTCAGTGGAACCCAGTGTGTTATGGAAATGTCACGTCCCTGAGCCAGGGAGAGAGGTGGAGTACAAAACCAAAACAAGAACGACACTAGATTTAAACATTTAAACAGAAGCAGCTCATCTTGAACTGAAGTTAAATCTGTATTTTTTTTAATCTCCAGGACTGTGGAACTCCCTGCTAGAAGAACTTGTGGAGCCAAAAGGGACTCTGCTTGTGTTTAGGTGATGAATGTGTGGTTTGGCAGTGCCCTTGGCTGGGAGAGGACCCTGTTATTGTCACAGTTTAATTGTAGTTATTGGTGCTGTACTGTACCTGTACCACAACTTTCACTCTGACACAACATTCAAAGCAGAAGCTGCAGCACGAGGTGGACTGAGAGCCTGCCCAGATGCTGGGGATCATCCCTCTGCTGCCTTATGGCTCGTGCCTTGTAACATTCACATTCTCTGAAAAATCCCTTCAGCCAGGATTTTTCTCCTGGGAAGCTGAGAAGCCTCAGAGAAAAGGAAAACAATTCTTATCTCATTTGCTTCTCCTGTGTTGTGCTCATGTGGAATGTGTTTGGAGATTGTTTACCCACAGGTGATTGTTCCATTGGTTTCTGCTGTGAGTCGTTTTCACTCTTTGGCCAATCAGGGCCAAGCTGTGTCAGGACTCTGGAAAGAGTCAGGAGTTTTCATTATTAGCTTTTTAGCATTCAGTAAGGATCCTTTCTGTATTCTTTAGTATGGTTTAGTATAGTGTTCGTTAATATTCTATAGTATTATAAAGTAACAAATTAGCCTTCTGAGAACATGGAGTCAGCTGCATCATTCCTGCTGGTGTTGGGACATTTCCCAGCAAATACAATAGTGCCTAATAGGATTTTCAGGGTGTAGCTCTGCCAGCTGAGCCTGGGGTGGGTTTGGGGTGAGCTGGGTGGGTTTGGGGTGAGCTCCTGCTGGGAGGTGTGGGAAATGGATTTGTAGAGAATTCTTAAAGCTTGACAGAAGGCTCCTATAGTATGCATCTGTATTGGGTATTGTATTGTCTCACCCTTCACATAAGACTGAAAATAGAATAAAAGTTTTTAAAACACCTCTCAGTTCCCCCATCTAGGTCAGAAAAGAGCACAATCCAACAGGAGGCAGCTCCTTGCTAGGAGCTCCAGCTGCTGGGGAGAGGACTGTGCTCTGCACTTGGGTGTCATTCCCTCCCTCCCACCCTCCCACCCTGGGTTTTGGGTTCTCCGTGGTGACAGAACCTTTGTACTCCTGTGCCAGACTGGAGCAGAGTCCTGGCCTGTGGTGCCAAAGGGGAATCTAAGCTCTGACTATGGAGCCATCCTCAGTGTGCGAGTTTAGGAACCCCCTCTGTTGTTTCTGTGCAAAGGGACAAAGGAGGGGATGAGGCAGATGCTCTGTGGGATGCAGGGCCCTGCAGAGGGGTCAGGGCTGGCCCCACCCCGTCCCCTCAGCTCTGAGCTGCAGCAGCCCCTGTTTGCACCCTGCAGAAGGTGCATCCTGCACCCTGCATCTGCTGCATCCCCAGCCCAGGCTGGAGCCAGCACTGGTTCCTGAGGCAGCCCCTGGCACTGGGAGAGGAGCCAGGGAAGGGGAAGGATGGATCTCCAGGGGTGCCAGGCCCTGCAGAGATGGCTGTGAGGAGCTGTGTGCTGTCCTGGGGCTGCCTGAGCTCTGTTCCCTTAGCTGGGGCTCTTGTGGTGCTGAGCTGGACTGGGCTGGGTGGTGTGGATTGGGGTGCATTGGGGCAGCTCCCCTCCTCTCTTCCTTCCCTGTTTCAAGAAATGAGGCAGTTCTGCTTTATGAAGCTGCTGTCTGATGGCAGCCAGGGAGCTGATGGTCCTGTTGGCACCACAAGTCCAGCCTGGGGTATTTGAGCCCCCAGCAGCCTCGTGGTGGGAAATGGGAGTGGAAATGCCCTCCTAGAAATGAGCCACAGCTCTTAACCCACTCTGTGCCTCAGAGGCTGTGCAGCTTCACTTTGGGAGGCAGCTGAAGGATTTATTGCTGCTTGCAGAGGCATTGGGAGAAATGTCCTTATGTTGCACGTTTTCCTTGAGGTTTCAGTCTTGGATTGATGACTGAAAGGAAGGATTGCATTTATCTCCCCAGGACTCAAGAGGCTGCTCAGGACAAGAAGAGCCCAGAGAGGGGTTGGCTGAGGGGCTGGGGGGATTTGCTGTGGCCACAGCAGCCAGGCCAAAGGAAGCTTGGAAGGCCTTGGGAAGAGGAGGTCAGCTGTTCCCTGTCTGCCTCCTGCCTCCTTCCACAAGGACATGGAGCTGCTTTCCAGGGTTTGGATCCTGGGAAGGGTCCCCAGTGGATTTCCCTCTGCAGGAAACATCCACCACTGACCTTGTCCTTGACAGAGCTGGGCAGGAGTGGGACCAGCAGGGCAGTGACAGCTTTTTCTCTCGGGTGGAGCAGAAACACTCAGGAATTGATTCTGGGGGTGGTCCCAGCACAGTCAGGGCTGCTTGGTGGCCTTGGGCTCTGTGACTCCTGTTTGGAGCTTTGGGGCTCAGTAATTTGGCTTTTCCCCACTGTTTGAGGGGTGTCCAGTGGCACATGGGTAGTTTCCAGGCACATCCCAGGAGTTCCTATGCAGAAAAGGGAATGTTGCCTCATCCCCTGACTATGGCTCAGGGAAAACACTTGGATGAGGGTTAAAATGGGAGATGTTTTGTACACACTGGAGGGAATGCACAGAATTTGAATGAATAGAAAAAGAACCTCTTCAGACTTAATTGCTTTGACATTTCTGTTCCTCAAGTGCAGAGTGCCTCCTGAGCTCAGGATGCTTCAGTGGGAGTCCTGTGAGTGTCCAAAAGCAAACCTGCAGGATGGGAAAGGCTGAGCAGAGGTCTGTCTCAGCTCCTGGCAGTGCTCCACCCTACTCTGCTGCCTGCTGAAATGAAGGGGATAAATCAGATTTGTATGTTCAGCTAGTGAGTAGAGGCCCAAAACTGATTAGGTGCTTAATTACCTCTGAAGGTGCAGACTTGGTGCTGGTGTCACCTGAACCTGGGAGTTGAGCTTTGAGGGCTGAGGAGCCTGGGAAGGGTCTGCAGTGGGACCTGTTCCCCACCACTGTGCAAGGATAACCAGGAGAGAACAAACCTGGAGCCTGCAGCCATGAAAATGGGCTCAGTCCCTTGTGGCAGGGTCCCCTGGGGACACTGACGTCTGTGGGATCCCATTGTCACATCCCAGGTACTGTTTGCCTCCCTAAACTCCCTGAACTCAGCCTCTGGTTTTCCTTCAGTGAAATGGGGATGAAACCTGCTTCCCAAGGCCTGGGAATTGGAAACTGGAGTGGTTTGAAACCCATCTTCATGGAGTCCCACAATGGTTTGGGTTGGAAGGGGATATCAAAGCTCATCCAGTTCCACCCCCTGCCATGGGCAGGGACATCTTCCACTATCCCACCTTGCTCCAAGCCCTGTCCAACCTGCAATCATCCATTCCCCAGTCCTTTAGGGAATGGTGTTTCACAGACAAACTTGTGTCCCTGTCATGAGCTGGGAATTCCTATGAAGGTGCTGCTGGCCCAGGTTCACACTGCACGACCCCTTCTCCTCATGAATGAGGGATTCTGTGAGCAGGGTTTTACTGTTAATGAATAATTAGCCTGTGGTAATGATGTCCTGGTGGGGAAAGGCCTCCCAGAGGTGAGGATGGATCATCTCTAAGGCACTGCCCAGCTCAGGGATGCTCCAGCCCATGGCACCTGGCAGGACATGGATGATCTGGATCTGAACTTGTCTGTTACACCCAGAAACCCCCAATATCTGCAGGGGAAAAGGAATGTAAATCTAATTCCTTGTTCTCTTTCTTCCCTTCCATGATGAGGGGCCTTGCCAGAGCCACCTTCCCACTGGTGCTGTTGTGGTGAGACACAAACCTTCAGGGCTTCCTGCTAAGTCAGGTGCTGAGCTCCTCTGTGCCTGGTCTGACGCCACAGGGGCATTTCTGTTCCCTCCTGGTGCTCACTGCTCCAACTTCATCCTCCTGAGCAGAGCTGAAAGGAGCAGGAGCAGGGGCACTCAGCTGAGGTGGGGCAGGATGTGATGGGGGTGTGCAGGAGCATCTACAACACAAAGCCAAAAAGAACTCCCGAGGTGCAAAGTGAGGAACCCAAAAGCCAGGAACTGCCAGCAGAGGGATGGCTGGGGAGTCCCAGTCTGCACCTTTGCGTCAGCATTGGGATGGTTTCTATCTGTGCAGCTCTTCTGTCCCTTCCCAAGGCTCCCAACCCACCTCTCGTGGGGTGCAGGATGGATCATGCTCACATGCTCAGCCCCCATTAAATATGCTTTGTTTTCCCCCATGGTCTCATGTCTGTCCCTTTATTACTCCAATCCTGCTCTGGAAAAGAGAGTGATTAACTTAGAGCCCTGTGGGCTTTTATGCCATCAATTGCTGTTTCACCAACAGCAAATAACCCCTCTGGCTCTTGGGAAGGAGCTTTTCCTTATTTTCCTGATGGTCCACCTGTCCCTCAAAACCTGATGTGAAAATCACTGTTCAGTTGGACAAGATGAGCTTGAGGGGTTCCTTCCCACCCAAACCTTTCCGTGGTTCCCCTTGCCCTGCAGATTCCAGACTCAGAGCCCTGAGGGAAACCTCCACTCCCTTCCATGAGGAGTTCCCTGTGGGTGGGACACTGAGCCTGCCCTCATCCTTCACCTTAAAATCATCCCTGAGGTGCCAGGGACAAGGCTGTGGGCTGGGGGTGTTGTTACAGTGGGTTTGTTTTGCTTTTGAACTTATTTCGTTGATTGAGGAGAGTATTTTATAAAGCAGAGGCACTTTAACATCAGCACCTTTCCCAAGAGCCTTTCACACAAGGAAAAAGTGAGGACGTTTGAGGCAGCCTCTCTGCTCTCCTGCAGCAGCTGGTTGCTCTGTAGTGTGTGAATGTGCCTTTTGTATTTGAGATTAGTTGGAAGTTGCTGCATTACCAGTGAAATTCCACTTTCTCGCATCAGTGGGGTTTCTGGCCAGCACAGTGTGGGTTTGTGGTGGGATCCACCCCCTGCTTTTGCTGTGCAGCCATCCCTCCCCAGCTGCCTTTGGCCATGCAAGATGAGGCAGATCCTGCTCCAGTTCCCACCCTTGTGGGGCTGGATCAAGGGAGAAAGGCTAGCAAAGCTTGAGCTGGATTCAGAGAAAAGAAACTAAAGGCTTGAAACAAAAACCCCATGGGCGAGGTGATGCAGGTCCCCCTCAGAAAGCAACCAGGGGGAATGTGAAGAAAAGAAAAAAGAAAAGATGGGAATAAATAAAAAGCAGGGATGGGGAGGAGGAGGGGGCAAGGCAGATGTCTGCCCGTGCTCAGTGTGTTTGTGCTGCTGGCTGCCTGCCTGCTTGTCTGGAAACCTGGCCCCGTCTGGCACCTCTTTTTTTATTCTGATGTTTGAATTTATAGCTTGAAGTGCAGCAGAATGAGGTTCTCTGGAATATTGCTGTGGATGGGATTGGCTGCCTGGGAGGGTGAGGGTGGATTTGGAGGAAGGGGATGACTTGGTTTTCCCTTGCAAGTTTCATGTGGGCTGCTGTGTTCTCCTTCATCCCTCTGCCTTCCTGCTGCATTTCCATGTGTTTGCACCACTTCCCTTCTGTGTGCCCGGTGGCTCAGGAGCAGCTTCTCCCTGGGGTATCCTGAGTGCATCCCACTGGGGTTTGGTGTAGTCTGGGGGTGCAGGGGAGGCAGAGCTGCTGTGAAGTGGAAACCATGGAAATCATTGATTCTGCCAGGAGGACACGGATCAGCCACACTTCCTCCCTGGGAACGTGCCAGGAGACTTGTTCTCACTGAAGGTTTCCAGGTCTCCAGGCTTCAAACGTTCACACAGTTTGAATAATGCATAAAGTTCCAGCACTTGCTGGAGTCAAATACTCTTCTCCAGCATCTTTAAAAAATGGATGAATGCATTTTTACTTGAACACCTCCCTCTTTGTGTAACCTGTTTTTCCTTTCTCACCTGTCACACCTACAATCCTTGTGTCCTTCTAAATGCACAACCCCCATCAGGGTCAGATCTCTATGAGGATCTCATTCTTCCCTGCTGCCTTTGGCATTTAGAAGGACATCTTTCATTGTTCAGAAAGGTGGGTGCCTCCTGACTGCATCTGCCTGTAATTAA
The DNA here is from genome assembly GCF_901933205.1 of Camarhynchus parvulus. NCBI lineage: Eukaryota > Metazoa > Chordata > Aves > Passeriformes > Thraupidae > Camarhynchus > Camarhynchus parvulus. Next base: position 4,729,742 of record NC_044594.1, on the reverse strand, counting down.
TGGATTCAGACACTCTGTATAGGGCATTTCTGAGGGGATCCATCTCCCTCTTCCCCTTGTGAGGCAATCAAAGCAGTGAAGCTCCCCCTGTGATGCTGGGCAGGGCCTGGAGGAGGCTCCGTGGGGCAGGGAGACCTTTCCAGGCAGATCCTGGAGGAGCCTGTCCTGCAGTTTGACCATAAAACAGACACACTCTGGACTCAAGGTGTCTGTCTGAGGCTGGTGACTTTCCTTGGCCCATTGGGAAGGATCTGGAGCTGGAAGGATTAAGAAGCACGGGATGGTGTTGAGGCAGCTTTAATTTCCCTGTAAAATGCACTGACGCCCCCCTTTTTCCAGGACAGCCCATTCCCTATTCCAGGGATGCTTTCTGCAGGTCACACCTTTGGTTTGGGCTCTGCTGCCTCTTGAATTAATGACTTTAGGGGTGGGGTGCAGTTTGGTCACCCCACAGGACTGCAGTGACCCTGGGTGTGCTGAGCAGCCCCCAGGTTTTATCAGGCAGTGGGTGATCCCTTCCTTGGGACACCCCAGTCCTTCCCAACACCCCTGGCTTCTCCCACTGCCTCTGAGCATCCAAATAGCACAGGATTAACAAAAACCCTTCAGGAAAGGTTGATGAAGTGACAGCAGAGGGGCAGGGAGTGCTCTTGTAACAGTTCCTGATGCAGAGCTGCCTCAAAGCTTTTGCAGAGGCAAAGCAAAGGGCAGGACCCTGCCCTCTCAGCTCTTCCCGAGGGAGGAGTGGGAGGAAGCTCCTGCTGTGCCCGGGAAGGATGAGAGGAGCACAAAGAATTGCTTTTCCCATCCATTTTGGTTGCTGCTGTTGGCCCCACGTCACGAATTCCCCCTCAGGAGTGGCCAGGCTGTGCCTGGGCAGGATGCTTGCCCTCTGTGTCAGCTCTCTGGAGGTTCCTGCACCAGGAATACCAATCCAGGGGATTTGGTGACCTCTCCACCCCTCCTCCGCTCCTGTGACACTGCCAAACTCCTGTCAAGTCCTGCTAGAGGGGCACCAGCAGCTCCAGTTTGGAGTGATCTGGGGCAGAGTCACCTCTGTCCCCTGCCCTGCCCGGGCCCCAGGCAGGTGATGGGAAGGTGAGAATACAAAGGCAGGCTGGGCTGTGGGAAAGGAGGAAGGGAAGGGAGGGGAGGCTCAGCCCTGGCACGGCTGGGGCTGTATTTGCCCAAGCCCTGCTCTGGCAGGTGCTGGGCCCAGAGCCTGTGCTGGGGGCTCTTCTGGCTCTGTGAGCTCATAATGAATCTTAGCAGGGCATCCGTGCACCAGCTGGAGGGAGGAAGGAAGGACTGAGCAGCTTCCTGGCTTTTCCAGCATCAGTTGCTGGTTTTGGATGACTTTTAGTGTAGAAGTGAACATATTGGTGTGTTCCTTAGGGATGGGGCCCTGGAGCTTAGTGGCTCCCTGCCAAGGTGTGCAGGTCACCTCTGGCTGGGGATCTCAGGGTGTGGGGGGAGTGGGGCTGCCCCTCAGGATTGCCTTAGGATGCTGCCGGCATTGACCACTCTGCAAATCCCTTCTAATATGAAAAAACTAAAAGGAAACCCATCCTTAGACACAAGGAGTTGGAAAGCCGAGCAGAAACTGCTAGAAAGGAACATCATCATCTTTTCCAGTGGCAGGTCGGGTTTGAGAGGCAAAGGCAGTCTAACAGCGCTGCCTGCTGGAAACTGCTCGGGAGGAGAAGTGATTCTGCGTCCCAGCTTCTGCCACTCCTTTGGCACAATTTAAACCCATCCTTCTCCCTTTTCCTCAACCTGCTCTGCCCACAAACCTCAGCTGCTCAGGACAGGCTGTCAGAGAGGGATGGAGTTTCCATCCTGTTTATCCTTACAGCAGTGGAGAACTGGGGCCATCCGAGCTGTTCCTGGTGCTGCAGGGGCACCCCGAGCCCTCTCCTGGGGTGTGGAACCCCCAGCCCGCAGATCTTGGCTCAGTGGATCTCGGTGGCATTGAAGGAAATGTCCATGGTGCTGCTTTTGGAGCACTTCAGGCCAAGCCAAGCTGGGGAGGTGCCACTTCTGGGGCTGCTCCCTGAGGAAACACCCCTGGGGCTCATCCTCCTGCTGTTCCCTCTCCCACCCAGCCCAAGTGTCCTGCCATAAATTTACCCATCCTTGGCAGGGTGCTGTGCAGAAAACCAGCTGGCCAGCCACCAACACTTCAGTTTAGATGGGCATTTGTCCACTGAACTTGAAAGTCAAGATTTTTCTTTGCCAAGTCAGCCTGGCCATGTCCTGCCCTGCGAGGGCAGCTCTGGTGTCCTCCCATGAGGAGGGTCCCTGTGGCACAGCCTCTGCTCCTGGCTCTGGAAGAGCAGGAATTCCTGGCTCAGGCAGGGGCGGTGGGCTGCTGGGTTTGCTGGTGGGAGCTTACAAGGACAGCAGCGCCGAGTGCATTCAAAAGCAGATCTGGACTGCAGTGAGGATTTGAGAGCAGATGAGGCAGATTTCTGAAGGCCTAATGCAGCCCCTCTGCAATCACACAAAGGCTCTGTGCAGATATGGACTGCACAGCACGAGCCACCCCACAGGTCCATGAGCAGTGGGGTTACCTGTCCTCCATGCAGAGAAGGATCAGGCTGCTTTTATTCCTGGCAGCAGCTCTAAACTCAGCATTATTTACTGGATGAAAGGACTGTGAGAGATCCTTCTTAGAGTGTTAAAAATGTTTGAAATTCGCTTCCTTTAATCATCTTTTTGCTATTAATTAACTATGAGCAGTATTACTGTGGTGCCCAGAATCCCTCCCAGCCAACTCGGAGGTGGCCTGTGCCATCTGTTTGTCCTGACTTCATCTGCCCTGTGCCTTCAGTGCCAGGGCCAGGCTGTTTCTGCTTGTGCTGTCGTGCTGGGTGAGAGGAAAGGGACACTCAAACAGCCCAGGCAGGTTTATTTATTGTTAGGAAGCAGCAATGGGCACAGGTGGAATGGCACAGATAAGCCCAAGCCTTGGCATGGGAATTCAAAGTCACCTCCTTCATCCTTAGCTGCCTGCCAGCATCTCTCCCTCCAAGGCATGGCCCCAAGCTGGCTCTTCCTGTTTTGTTTTTTAAGTACGCTGTTAATTAACGAGGCAGAGAGGAAAAAATACACACAGGCACACCTGAGTAGTTTTTAACCTGGCTTGATTAATGCTGTCAAGTTGCACATCTGAGTGTGAGCTCAGTGGGACTGTTGCTTTTGTTTAATACCACAAGACACCTCAGTCTGGATTGTTGCATTACAGTACAAATAAAAAACAGAAACAAAACCACATCTGCATCATACAAGGTGAGAAGAATATGAGAATTCTAAATATTTACAGAGAAGGGCAAGTGGGGAACCACAAAAAATATTTACATAAAAATACATGAGCTTGTCAGCATATACATTTTACACCAGTTCACAAAAAAAGACACTCTATAAATTAAAGTGAAGGGAACTCCAAAGGTAACCCAAGACTTTCTGGGATGTTTCTCTCATGCGGCTCAGGGAAAGAAAAATCAAGTCTTCTACAGCAGGAAAATGAACGGCAAAACAAGCCTTTTGTCCCCCTCCCTCCCCCCAGCTGGACAAGGCAGGGCTCTGCACACAGGAGGAACGTGGTGCTTGCTCACACCACACCATGCCTTTCACAGGGATCTGGGCTCGGGGAACAGGAACGTGCCTAAGCCGCCACAACGAAAGGAGGGAAAACAACTTCTCACCCGGATTTCCTGACATTTAACACACCACTTGAGTCAATGCCCTGTCACCAGCCCGGGGGATGGCAGAGCACACTTGAGGTTCTGTCCCTTCTGGGGTCAAAGAGGACCAGAACGTTTTCAAGTCGGTTTTGGTTTTGTGTAGCAACTTACTACCACTGTGCAATCCTCACTGATCCCCCAGCGGGGAGCAGGGGCGGGGGATCACTGCAAAGACATAGGCACAAAGTTGTGGGGATGTTCTCCGAGATGCATATAGATATCACCTGATAAGACTCTGCAAAAATCAGAAATTAATGCTTTACTTAAGACTTCATAGGGGCCAAGTCCTCATTACTCACCTATGACTGCACTCCCCTTCCCAAGGAAGGGCTCCTGCAGGTCACGTCCTGCTCCAAAGCAGAGGTGAAAATCCAGAGCTGGAGCATACTCCCGGAGCCTCATTCCTGCATGCACTGGGAGACCCTCTTCTGGAAACAGAGGGAGTGACAGCTCTAGATGCAAGTGTCCATGTGAGGGAACTGCTGAGGAACAGAGCTGCTGTCACCTCGTGGGGATGTGGTCAGGCAAGAATTACTGAGCCCAAGCACAGCTGCACTTGGATTAGAGCATTATTTGCGTTGCTGTCCCCCTGCTCTCTCCACTCTGGGACACAGGACTGGGCTGTCACCGTCCTCCAGCTCAGCCACCTGAGACTCCTGGTGTCACCTGCCTGCCTTGCTCTGATGCATGACACCCTTTCCAACCTCACCTATGAATTTTGGGGTTACTGAGGATGTAAAACTCTCTGTAGGACCAGCAGACTGAGCCCAGAGCAGGAGCAGGACTGCATAGTTCACTGTATGGCTTGGCAGGGCAGGATCATGCAGGATGCTGCTGAAGCTGTGGGCAGGAGGAACAATAAAGGAAAGGTTTTGGTCTGTTACCTGGGAAAAGCTGGTGCCTTCACCTTTTTAAATTCTGTACTGTGGCTCAGCAGTGCTGGACGTGAGTTTGGGTTCCTGGAGAGCTTCCACCCTGGGAGCACACCTGGCTGTGGCTGCGTGCCAAGGGGGAGGTGGCTGAGAGTCACTGCTCTGCTGTCTTCTTCCTCTAATTCCCAAAAGGCTGTTTGCAGCGGCCCTCTGGCTCAGGGTACAGGTATGCACTTCCAGAAGCCCTTTGGGAAAGGTGCTGAAGGGTTTGTTTCCAATGGGATGAGCTTTGCACCTGGCACTTCACACAACGCAGGGAGAGCAGCACAGCACTGAGGAGCAGAGGCTGTCAGGGATGGCACTTGGGCTCTACAGGGAGACAGTGGCTTCGAGCAGGAAAATCCAGAGGCTTTACAATTACAGGAGCTGGGAGCAGCCCCTCGCAGTGGCAGGATAGTCCTGGCTGACGTAAGGCCCAGGCAGAGGGAGGGGGAGGCTGCGGGGCAGGGGGGAGTTAAGGCTTTCACGGAGAGAGAGGTTGGACCTGCAGCTCTCTTTACCTGAATCCCAAATAGCCTGAACCAAACACTTATCCCTGCTTCAACTGGAGACCTGGCAGGTAGCCAGGGGCTGAGGCTGGCCCTGGCACAACACAGCTCTGCTGGGGAGCACAGATAATCCAGCCTGGCTCCCGAGGAACCGGGGCAGCTCAGCCTTGCCTGGGAGTTACTGCCAGTGGAGACAGGGTGGCTCACCCAGTGGTCCCTTTCTGTGCAGTTCTGTCAGTTTTCCTTGAAAGAAAACACTACAAAAAGCATTCCCTCACCAAAAACCCCAACCCCTCTACCTGGGAATTCTTCATGAGGAGATTGTGGTAACCTGGATCACAGTGCTGCTTTTTTCTCTTTTTTTTTCTTTCTTCTTTTTTTCTTAGTGCCAGATTTCATTCCATAACATGTGAGAACTCTTCTAAACAAAATGCTTAAAACACCAGCATTGCACAATAAAATAGAACCAGAAGGTAGTTACTGAAACAGCCCCAGACAAGGCTCCAAGGTTAAAAGAAGCAAAAAGCTACAGAGTAGTCAGCAACTAGAAGCAGGCTTTCCTTAGGATTTAAAAGTCCCAAAATAGCCATGGAACTTTTTGTTCAAAAAGCCCCACCTAAGCAGCTGTGTGCTAACTGCAGGACTTCCAGGTTTTTCATAAAACATTAGAGATTTGAAACAGGTAGAGAAGTTCTTCAACCACACGGAACAGGAATGGCCTTGGAATTTATCAGTGAACATTTAAAAACTGCTAAATCTCAAGTATTGCTTGCAAGCCCTACCTAATGAAATGGATGTGCTTTATTTATACAGGGGGTGTGAGTCCTGGGGAGTCTGAGAGGCAGCATGAGGGGCTGCCAGGCTGTTTTTACAACATCAAAGCTTTTCAACAGCTTGAACACCGTTTTTAGTGTATTTTAGAGTGCACTGGCCTTCTGTCCCTACTCACTGAGTCCTGGGGGAAATGCACCTGGGCACATCACTGCTTCCTGTGTGCCACAACTCCACAGGGATCTCTGCCTAGCACGGAACTCAGAGGCTGCAGAGAGTCTGGAGACCTCCAGCTTAAGCTCAGCAGGAGCACTCCCTGATGGAATTGCTGCAGGACCTGGCCCAGGGCAGCTGCTCATGCAGACAACTTGTCACACACAGCTGGCAAGGAGGGCTCTGATTTACATAATGCTATAGACTTTTTTAAATCTATTTTTTTAGTATTTTTTGCAGTGAGATGACAAGAGTCTTGCCAGCCACAGGATGGAATGAGCTTATCTGGGCCACAGATAACCTTGCAGCAAAGAGGAAGGACTGGCATGGAATGGGTGTGCTGTTCCCAGCTCTGGGGGTCGGGTTTGGTGTAGTTCAGTGGTTTATTTCTTTTGGTGTGAGAAATGCAAACCTGTCCTACATGGCTCCTGCAGCTGGCCTCTGCTTACAACAGAGAAATGTGAAGGAAATGGACTTCTTGTAGGCAGAAGCAGCTTGTTAATAAGCAAGAAATGTAACGAGTGTGTTGTGTTCTGAGCTGGCTTCAGAGCCTATTCCTCGGGCTTGAAGTCAAAACAGGCCCCCACCCAGCTCAGAGCAGCTGCAGGGGGCGCAGCCACAGGAGTGGCAGGGCCTCAGCAAGGAGGGGATCCCTGGGGAGCCCTGCCCAGCCCCACTCTCTCTGTGGAACTCCGAGGATCCTCCACGGCCCTTTCCTGGGAGCCAGCCTGGGATGGGCAGTTTGCAGCAGGATGGAGCTGCAGGCACAGTCCATCGTGCACAGCCCATCATACATGGGACCCTGGGCGTGGGGAGGAGCAGCCAGTGTCACGTCTGGGAAGGGAAAACTCCTTCCCTCCCTGCCCCAACAGCATCTGTGTCAGCCCTGCTCGGCCTCTGGCAACACCTGTGTGCCAACAGCCTGCCCTGTCCTCCCAGGTGGCTCAAAACTACATGAAAATCTATAGCTCTACTACATAAAAACAGTGAGTGGGGGCCAGGGGAGGGCTGAGGGGGGTTTGCTTTGCTCACTGGGGCAGGGTCAGGGAGTTTTTTACTGTCACTGAAAAAATAAAACAGTCCACTGTCCAGCAGAGGCTGCTTAGACTCTATCCCTTGTCCCCCCCAGAGCTCACTCAACATGCACCTCTGTCTCGGGCCTCTGCAGACACAGCTCTGTGGGGAGGAAGGCTCCCTGCCCCAGCGCCGTGGCGTAAGTTCTGCTGTGCACGTGGGGGAAGCCAGGGGGCACGAAGCCCCCTGCTCCAGCATAGCCCCCTCTTTGGTGCTGAGGCAGGGTATGGTAATCCTCCAGATTATCGTACTGGGACACCACAGTCATCGTGCTTTGGCGCTTGCCCAGGGTTTGGTAGGGGTACAGCAGGGCAGAGTCCCTCTCCACGGGCTCAGGGTGCTCCCGCATCCGGAGGCTGTGGCTCCGCTCGGGCTTGGGTGGCGGCGCCACGGGAGGGGCAGCGTGTTCCTCCTCCTTGTAGCAGTCTCTGGAGTGCTTCTCCATGGACGCTCTGCCTCGGGGCCTCTCCAGGTCCGGCCTGTCCTCTGCCAGCCTCCCCTCCTTATGGTTCAGCCTCAGGGTCTCCTGGCTGGCTGGGATGTACTTGTTGCCCGAGTGCTGGTAGCCCATGGGCTCGGAGGGCTCCGGGCCACCCTTGGGCCTGTACTCAGGGTAGGGGGGCCCATTTTTGGGTTCAGAAGGCTGCCTGTGGTTGGCTTCCTGCTGCAAATACGTCCTGTGCTCGCTGCCGCTGCTGCTTGGTTCGTGCATCTTCCTGTTCCGGATGCTGCTCTGCTTCTGGGGCAAGGACGGCTTCTCGGGCTGCCCGTTCCCGTAGCCCCCGCCGTGATAGAGGGCTCGGTCCAGCTCAGGCTCCGCATGCTGCCCATAGTAACGCTCGTCCCCTTCGGGCGTGGCCGCCTTGGCTGGGTACCTGCCCTCCTTCCCTTCTGCCACCGTCAGCAGGCCGCTCTTGCCAGGATCCGATTTGCTGCGCAGGTGGACGGCATCCAGGCCCCCCAGCTCGTCCTGCAGCAGCGGGGCCACGTTGTCGTACTGGGACATGAGAGGCCCTTTGACCTTCTGGCGCGTGCGGCTCTCCCGGCGGATGGACTGCATGCGGTACTTCTCCATGTCCTCCAGGTCCCAGGACATGTACATGTGCTTGATGTCCGGGGCGGGGGGCACGTCCCTGCTCACGAAGCTGTGCTCTTTGCCCAGGTGGTTGATAAGTCCTGCCCGGGGGTAGGCAGCCAGGCTGGGGTAGCGGTACAGCCCCTTGCCCTGCAGCCGGGACACGTAGGGGCCGAACTCGCGGCCGGGCAGGCCGTGGAAGGGCCGGACCCGCATGGTGCTGTAGGGATCCAGGTCATAGAAACTTGCGTCGGCTGCAGTGTAGAAGGGGGAGCTGGAGGAGCTGGAGTAGGGACTGTAGCGATAATGGACCCGCCCGTTCTCAAAGTAAGGCTGGAGCTGCGTGACGTGGTAGTCGGAGTGGGGCTGATACGGCTTGTACTGGTACAGGGGCCGCGGGCAGTACACGGGCTCGTCATCCGGGGGCACCTCTGTGCGGGAGATGGGCACGGAGCGGATGGCGGCGGCGGCGGCCGGGCCGGGCACGTGCAGCGACTGCACCCTGCGGATGGTGGGGTACGGGGGGGCCTCCTCGGCATAGCTGGTGCCCCGCAGCCCCGTGGAGCTCACGGAGGACACGAAGTCAGTGCGGCTGCGGGGCTTGGGGTGCAGGCCCGTGGCAGACACCTTGCCCTGCGTGCCATAGGAGCCGTAGCGCGTGCCTGCGGTGACGGGCGGCTCCGGGCGGGGCGGGTAGGGCTGGTGCTGCTCGGCCTTGCCGTGGTAGCCGTGGGCAGGGACGCTCTCGGGCCGGTACTGGTGCTTGGTGTGCAGGTAGCTGTCAGGCCCCACGGGCTCGGGGAGGCTCTCTGCCTTGGGGTGCGGCACGCATACACCGGCTGCAGGGACGAGTGCTTGGGAGGCGGCGGCGGTGGCGGTGGCAGCAGTGCCTCCTCCACGGAAGATGCCAGCATGGAGGAGGCCAGGAAGGAGTGGTAGTTGGAGTTGTTGATGGTGTCCGTGTTGTTGGAGTGCATGGCCGCGGCGATCTTGCTCTCCAGCGTCCTCACGGGTGGCACGGGCGGGGTGAAGCTGTAGGAGGAGGGGGCAGGGACTGACTCGGAGCGCAGGTGCAGCGGGGGAGCCCTCGTGCTCTCCCGAGGCTTTTCCAAGTGGCTCTGGTGGCCTGCAGGCACGGAAGAGGAGCCACGGGCACTGGAACTGCTCTCGGAGACAAAGCCAGGCGTGGGCTCCGGAGGCTTTTCAGGTACAGCTGTGCTCCACATCTGCAGGGAAGAAAGCAGACAAAGTTAGGGACAAGCAGCTTTTTCTCTGCTCTTCTGTAGTTAGAACATCCCAGACACTTGTACAGATCAGCTCCATTCCAGCATATCTGTGCCTGGTTTTTGTTGGGGACTGACAGACATGTAGGTTCCCTCTCTCAGCATGGGAAGGCATGATGCCACTGGCAGTTTTTAGGGACCCATCACAACTGGTGTGTTCTGCAAATGCCAAACCAGAGGAAGGGAGGAGGTGGCTGTCTCCTCACACATTACCCTCAGTGTTTCATTAGGTGGTCTGCTTTTAAATGTCTGATGATAATGAAAATGTTCCTGGATTTAACCTCCTCAGGCCCTGGTGAGCAGAACAAGAAGTGCAGTAAAGTAGAAATTCCTGCCTTAAATGTGGCTGCAGGGCTTAGGATGGGCTGCAGCCAGGCATATCTCATGGGCTGGGGGCTTTAGATTTCTGATGGAAATGTTTCAATCCTGCACAAGCAATCTGACCTGCTTTGTTTAACAGAATCACAGAATCACTGAGTTTGGAAAAGACCTCTGAGACTATGGAGTCCTATCTGAAATCAATCCCCCCTTGTCACCAGCCCAGAGCACTAAGTGCCATGTCCAGTTGCTCCTTGGACACTTCCAGTGATGGGGACTCCACTAGCTCCCTGGGCAGCCCCTTCCAGCACCTAATCACCCTTTCGTGAAGAAATTCTTCCTGTTGCCTAACCTAAACCTCTCCTGGTGCAGTTTAAAACTCTGTCCTCTCATCCTTTCGCTGACTGGACAAGAGCCTAATCAGGATGCTGGAAGAGGACCCTGTCAGAGGGTGCAAAAATTCTTCTGAGCATTCTGAACTATCAATCCCTCTGCCACCTGCCCCTGCAAATATTTTTTTCCTTAAAACCAAGGAGAGTGGGTATTCTCCTATGGGATGCTCCCTTAGGAAAGCAGCACAGGATTTCCTGCAAGGCTGTGTCCGTGTTACAGCCACTTCACTCCTGGTTTCCTGCAATCCCCCCACCCTTGCCATCTGGATTTGGACTGACATTCCCAGTGCTCACCATTTCAGAGGAGCTGTGCAGGGAGCAGCACATACCTGCCCAGAGCCGCTGGGTGCTTTGGCCGCTGGCACCTGTCCCACGGCTGCCTGGTGCTCCTGTCTCTGTGCCGGGGCCGTGGCCGCGTGTGACGCGGGCGGGACGGTGGCATCTGCCTGGGGGGCGGCCACGGGCGGGGCACGGGGCTCTGTGCCCGGGAGGGTGCTCAGGTACGGCACCGCGGCCGGGGCGCCCTTGTCCCCAGCAGGACCCACGGAGGGAGACTGCAGCTTGTCCTCGGCCGTGCAGGGAGCGTGCAGCTTGTCCCCAGCCAGGCCTGCGCGCAGGTGGGGCTGTTCCACAGCCAGCTCCGTGCCGGGCAGCTCCCGCTCCGGCAGCGTCCCTGGGCCGTGGAGAGCCGCGTGCTCCCAGTCCCTCACGTGGGCCGGGAAGGCCTCCTTGTCCCCTGCTCTGCTGAGGTGGAAGCTGGACTGCTCCTGCTCCGCATCCCTGCTGCCAGGCGTGTCCCCAGGCATGCCTGTGTGGAGAGGCGGGGGCTCCTGGCCTCCAGGTGCGCCGGGCGGGTGGTTGTGCTCCCCGGCCGTGCCTTGGCAGTCCTGCTCTAAAGGTGCCCCGGGCTGGAAGTGCAGGCGGTTCTCGGGCAGAGCAGTGAACAGGTGGAGCTTGTCAGGAGCGCCCGCAGAGAGATGGAGCTTTTCTAGAGCTGTGCCAGCTTCAGCCTCTCCATAATTTGTGCTTTCAGCATGAGCATCTCCTGGCCTTTTGTGGGACTGGGCGGATGCTTGCTGTGCGGACTCGGCTAACGCTAGGGCCAGCATGCGCGCTGCGTTTTTCGGAGGAGGAGGAGGGATAAGAGACACAGAACTGACGGGAACAGGATCCTGGGGGGAGTCGAGGGCAACTGCTCCTAATGGGGGGAAAATTGAGAGAGAGAGTGATTTTATGTTACCCAATAAGGAGAGTGACCTTAACGACTATTATAAAAAAATAGATGCTCTCCACACTTTCACAGTGGCAGTTCCTTCTGATGTGAAACACTTGTGTCTCACAGGCAAACGCTGCTCGACAGCACAGCAGTTCATCACAAAGAGGAAAAAACCCAAGAGATTGTCTAAAGGCTCCTCTTGCATTTCTAGAGGTAGGAAGGAGGTAGCAGAGAATGAGATACCCTTACACAATTTTGATCATAAGGTTTTAGGCAGAAAGGTCCCTTCTTCGAGTGTTGGCAGATTTTTAATTTAAAAAAGGAAAAGTCTTAGATGGTCTACTGGCTGAAATGATTGAGAAGGACATGCTAGAGATTTTCACATATGAGAGGATGGGGAAAAAAAAAGCAGAATATAAAGCATTATGGAAATTATCCGAGATTTGTGTGATGTAGGGAGAAGGCAGAGGTTAAGACTTTACTAATCTGCACAGCCCTGCAAGACACTCGTGATCAGAACTGATGGGCAATCCCCTCTCCTAAAGGCACGCAGAGGAGGATGGTTCTGAGAGCAGCTCCCCTTTGGAACTTAAAGAAAGAATGGAGGAAAATGCACTGTACCTGGCTGGGTGTGTCCACTGGGTACAGTCTTATTCTGACTGCTTGGCATGGCTTTCTCCCCTTCTTCTGGCAACTCTGCTTTGCAAGCAGTCACTAGCTGGGGATGCTGCAGCTCTTGGTGGGCTCCTTCCCCTGTTCCTGTTTCACTGTTTTTCAGGGGCAAGGACATCTGGGTTGGGGACCTGTTTGTGATCTCAGTGATGCCAATCTCTTTGCTCCAGCTGGAAGCAGAGGAGTTCCTGGATGTGGTGGGGACTCCTCCCATGGCCTCTGGCACACGGCTGGGTAGCACAAAGGAGATTGGTTCAGTGCTCAATGGTGGAGATTTGATGGGCTTTCGGGCTGTCTTGGGCGAGAAGCTGAGGGGTTTGCAGGCCTGCTCTTCCGTGGGGCTCAGGTCCAGCGTAAAGAAGGGGCTCATCTTCTCCTGGAAAGGGGACACTGGCTCAGAGCTTGTGGCACTGCCTGGGGTCTGAGACTGGCTGCCTGATTCTAAATCCTTCTTGAGCAGGCTTGGCTTGTCCTTACTGATATCGGCGGACTCCAGCAGGGAGGTGCTGCTGTCCAGGCACTCGGACTCTGCCTGGGGGGGGCTGCACTGGAAGGACATGGGGTCGAAGTCCAGGCTGGCAACGCCGATGTCCGGCGGGCTGAGGTCCACGTCCTCTGAGGAGCGGGGAGAGATGAGGGCAGGGACGTGGATGAGCCCCTCGTCCCCGTCGCTGTCGTCATGGGGGAGGTTGTCATAGGAGTTGCAGCGGTTCATGTTCCCCAGGAGCTCCCCGTTGAAGGAGGCAGACAGGGCATCGCTGCTGGACCTGGGCCTTCTGGGCCGGAACAGTTTGGATTCACCTGGAAGTGAGGAGACACCATGGGTCAGTGACAAGACCTCCTGCCCAGGAGGCCAGGCCCGGTCGGGGGTGGTCAGAGCAGTCCTAAGGCAGCGAGAGGCTCCCCTGGTGATCTCTGCACACAAAGTAACATCGTTGGCAGTGACTGCTTATTCCATTTGCTTAAACTCTGTTACAGCACTTGCCAGGCATGATTTAGTGTGAAACTAAGCTGTGAGCACAAGCAAAGACACTTTAAATGTGCTGAAGGCCTTTCTCAGAGAGCACTTTCCTCCACAATGCTGTCCTGTCAGCCTTGAAATAGCAAGGGGAGGAGCCAAGGAACGAACATAAGCAGCATCAGCTACACCAGAGCAAGAGGTTTGCTTTTTTCAACCTTAAAAGCAGGAAAAGCCATGAAGAGCATTTCTGTGAGACTCATCTGTGCTGGGAGCAGAAAGCTGCTTCATCAGTTAGCAAGTTCAGCTTCCCCTGGAGGGGTGGAAAACCTGCCCTGTTGAATATCTACAGCCAGAGATGTCAAAGTGCCTCCCTTAATGCTCATTTCTTGGAAGTGTAGGTAGGATTTTGCCTTACCATCCACAGCATGCAGGGAGGTGAGGGACTCCTCACTCTTGGCCGAGCGGAGCGTCCCGCTGTCTCCTCGTCCTCCTGAAGGAAGGAACCACACAGGGATCAGTTAGGAATGGGGTTTCCATTTAGCTGGGTAATGGTGGCAGGAAAAACACAAATGCATTTCTAGCACCAACAGCTCTGTCCTGAGAGTAATCTTGTTTTGAAGGTGGGTTTCTGATTCTCATTTTACCTGGAAACAGTGACCAACCCAAGCGATGACGGCTGCAGGTGACAGGCTGGGAAACAATTTCCCACAAGTAAAACCCCCTCAAAAAGGAGGAAGGAAGAACATTTACAGACCCTGTTTTATGGGCACTAAACAAGTATAATTTCAGTCTCTGAGGAGACAGTCCTGAAGGGCATTATAAGCAAGTGTGAAGGCTGTGAGGGTAAGAATTTAAAGATCAACCTTGGGTGATGAGGGGATAAAAGTTCTCCCGGGCCCATATTTTGGGATTTGTGATGTGTTTTACTGCAAAAACATGCTGTTGCTATTTTTAAGTTTGGAAAGAAACAGAAAATTATATATGGAAAAGGTTGAGAATTCCACCTACATATGCTGGCTGTGACTACAAAGGGTTGTTGGCTGCCTTCTCTGGGTACTCTGGTACAGCTTTTGGAGGGAATGTGTTTGTGGGAAGGTGCCTTTCCCTCTTCTGAGAGCAGCAAGGGGAATGAGAACTGTATTCTCATTTCATAATGAGAGTGTCAGAAGGAATTATCCTGTGACTTGTGATAGCAGCAGCCACATCCTATCTTTCCAAAGCTGTTCCAAGCAAAGTACAGTGTTATGAGCCCTGGCAGGCTCCAGAGTTGCCTGAGATCCATTGGGAAAGAAGAGCTACTGGAGGTGTCATGCACAGCTTGGACGCTAGAAGGAGATAAAAGCCCACAGGAAACATCACTCTGCACTGCTGACAACCCCGGGTTTTGGAAGGGGGCCTCACCTGCCAGGGCTATGGCTTTCATTTCCGAGGGCTCGCTGGGGTTGCGCTGCAGTTTGCGCTTGGACACGGAGGAGGATTTTCCCAGGTTGAAGAAGGAACGCCAGCTCCCCACTGGAGACTTCTTCATCTTGCTGGGAGGCCTTTTCCTGGGGAAAGAAAATGGAACACATGGATGGAGGGTGGGCTGCAGCTCAATCCTGGCTGCTTGTTATCAGCACTCTCTGCTTTCTGCTCAGAAACTCCTGGTTTCTGCTTGGAACCTCCCTCTTTTCCCAGCTAAGGATGTTTTCTTTCTTCCAGCTCAGCCCTAAAGTCTTGCTGTGTAAATTCCCCCAAACTCCAGAAAGCAGCTGCAGTGCAGGTGAGGAAAGGCTCTTCCTTGTCCAGTCCAGCAGCCAAGGGATGGATTTTCTGGAAGAAGCTCCAGTTCTCTGGGAAGCTGGGCAGCCATAAAGGTGTTCAAAACCATCTCTCACTCCTGCTATAAAACCACCTTAGTCTCCTCCACTACCATATTTAATTTCCAGTGTCCTTGAGCCTGTCCAACTGCTCCATTTCAAGGGAACCTGGATTTGTGAAGAGCACTTAGTCCTGGAAAACCCCAACATCTGCAGGTGTTCATCCTGTTTACATTTCTGTGTGTGACTGGTCCAGGCATCTCTGCATCACAGACAACATGGATTTATACATTAAATGATATCCCTGGTGAAAACAAGAGGGAGCGGGGCACAAATTATTTGGCTAAACCAACACCACTGATATGAGCTGAATCCTCCCAGAGTCAAAAGCAGGTGGAAAACTGGCCACAATATTTACATATATAACAAGTCTCAAGTCAATATAAGCAAATTCCTGCTGTATTCAAAATAACACAGTTATGACACACGCTGGAGAGGAAACCTGTCTCTACCTTTCAGATGGGAAGTCAATGACTGTGTGGAATTTCCCCTGCAAAGCTGCTGGGCCTTCTCCCACTTCGATGTACTTGCTGTCTGCCACGATGGGAGAGTTGATCTGGGCCTGTGTCCGTGCCTGAGCCTCCTCCAGCGTGAGCAGCTTCGTGGAGGGGGAGGACACCAGCAGAGACTTGGGCCGGGATAAAGAGCTGTGCCCTGCAAGGGAAAACCACAGGCAACAGGGAGAGTCAGCAAAGGCAGTGCAGAGATCAAAGCTCAGCTCTGTGTGTCTAGGGAGGTGCTGTGTTTTTCTGAACCTCTGTTATCCCAGCCATTGAAAGATGTGGACAAAATGTGGTCACAACATCACAGATATGTTGATGACTAAAAGAATGATGGCTTAGTGTATTAAAAAAAAAAGCAGAGGCAAGCAGGTAGGATGGAAACCTTTGTGACACACTTTCCTTCATCTGTATGCAAGAGCCTGTAAAGAAACTGATGTTTTTCCTTTGTGTAAAGCCTGTCTGGGTCATTCCCAGATTTCACCTCTTGTGTAGCAGGAAATGCCATGTGTGACTGAAGCTGCTACAAGCCAAAGTGCACCTGGACACAGCAAACAGAATCTACTGTGTGGCCTGCCTGTGGCCTTTAGAGCTTGTGCCTGGTTTTGGTGATGAATGTGCAAAATCTGAAAGCAGCTGCTGCTGCCTCCTGCTGCTGACAGCTTCAGTGCATAGATTATGGGGAGTCTGTTGTAACAGCAGCTCTTGTGTCTGCCACTGCCTCTTGTACAGGTGTTTCTAGGGTGATTCCCAAGTGAGTTCAGGGCTTTGGGGGAGATGTATCAGTGCAGAATATCCTGCTTGGTCCAGTTCCATGGCTGTCCCTGGAGCAGCACAGCTCTGTGTGAAGGATGCAGAGTCTGTGGGGGGGTGTGGGAGCTGTAAACATCACTCAGCTGTCCTGGGTCAAGTTTGGCTTAAAACAGGTTTGGCAGCACCATTTCCCCCTCTCACCCGTGGGTGCAGGAGCTGTGCTCACACCCAGAGGCTCCCAGGAAGCCGTTCTGGAATGCAGAACTCCTGCACTTAGCCAACCCAACAGCCTGACCCTGCTCCCTGCCAGGTCTGTGTCAAAGCCACTGAATGCAAATGACCAAGTCATTAAACAATTAGCTGAATTTACATGGGCCATTCTAAGCCTGGATAATCATCTGGCTGGGATTCTGAGCATGCTTATCTTCCTTTCCCTGGCAGAGTCAGCCTGCTGGGGCTGGCACTGCTCGGCCAAGCTAACCTCTGGCTTCCACGGACTTAGAACTGCCCTACAGTAGGAGAAAAAGCTGGACTTGGATCAACTCTGCCAGCCTAAGCAGAGATAGGGTTTGTTTAAAAGAAGGGAGCAGCAAATACAGTGGAAACACAGCTCTCTGCAGTCCCCAGGTGGTGCTAACTGCAGTAGCTGTGCCTGTTTCAGGCACAGGCAGGTTAGCAAGGCAGATGGTGCAGCCTTAATGCTGCTTAGGAGCAGGAACAGCTTGTGGCAGCCATACTAACACAGAGAGTAAACTTTCCTCCTGGTGCAACTCTGCTCCTTCTCGATGGAAAAGATACATGGTCTCAGTTACTCAAGGGAATTTGTAGGCTCCAAGGCTGAATGACATATCAGGTGCTCCAGGTTCATTCCTCATCCTAAAGCAGCATCAGCCTGAGCAAGTGCAAGATTTCCGTTTCTTAGCCTCAACATGGCTGCAGAGAGACTGCTTTACACCAGCTTGTTCTATTTGTGTTCTAAGGTATGGATGAGGGCAGACAGACTTAGCTCCAATGGGTAAGTATGGAGGAGCACCAGTAAAGATGGTTTTAAAAAGGAGAGGGAGCAGGGGAGACAAAGATTTAAGTGATTCCTTGCAATCTCTCAGTGGTAGGACATAAAAGTAGAAGCCAAACATTCATGTCTGCATTTCCGTGGGGCATCTGTGGCTTTTAAGAAAGGAACTGACAGGAATTTCTAAAAGCAGGCCATCTCTGTCTGGGTTCTGGCATCCCAACCCAGAAATGTGCCCTCTAGGTTAAAATAAAAGCCATGTCCATGTCCCAGGGGAGGCTCAGCAGTGCTGCTGCTCCTGCCCAAGGGAAGCACACACCTGCCCCATCGCGGATGACGGAGCTGAGCTTGGAGCTGAAGAGCACGTCCACGTGGTTCAGGATGAACTCCACCACCACCGACTGGATCCGCACCTCCATGAAGGCGGCCGTGCCGCTGAAGCAGGCGGACTCGATCTGCTTGGACCTGCAGAGGGACACAGCACAGGGAAGAGGCTCCTGCTGGGCGAGGCCTGGGCACCTGTGGGGCTGCAGGGCCTGGGGCTCGGCCACAAAGGGCTTCAGGGCACTTCTGGGGTTAAATCTCAGCAACGTTCACAAATGATCACTGACTGTGGGGAATTATGGCCAAACTTCAGATCCAGGTTCAAGCCTTACTGATGGGGCAAGAGGAACACTGGGCTGGGAGGAAAAGGGAGTGTGGGACAGGTCTGAATTGACGTTAATACACTGAACAGCCAAAATCAAGAGCTTTTTGTTAACTCATTTCCATGATGGGCACAGTTTAAGGCAGTGCTGTTGTATAAACCCACTGCGGCCTCTAAGAGGATTTTCCCCCAAGCAGGGAGTGTCTCCACCTGATCCTACTGAGTGAATGCTCCAGGACTCACCAAACTCAAACATAAGGTGACTCCACTGCTTGTGGGAGAATTGCCAGAAAGAGGAGCCCACCTGCATGAACTGGGAGTGTCCAAGGGCAGATTGGACAGGGTTTGGAGTAACCTGGGGAAGGTGTCCCTGCCCATGGCAGGGGGTGGCACTGGATGAGCTTTAATACCCCTCCCAACCCAAACCCTTCTGGGATTCCATGATGAACTGCACACTCAGATTTCTCAGGTTGGTAACAACAGCAGGCGAGAAATCAGTACAACAAAGGGCAGGAGGATAATATTTTTTTCTTTTAAAGCAAAAATTTTAAGTTACACTATTAAAGTGCCCTATCATCCACATTCAAAACAGATTTATCCAAGTTAATTTCTGCAAGTTTGAATTCTTGCAGCCAAAAGCTGTCAAATTAGACTCTAGAGACTTATGCAGTGGGAAACTGGTGATGCCACTGTAGAAATTCTCCTGGATGATCAAGGACACATCAGTCTCATCTAACCAAGAGAAGATAAATTATCCTCTAAAAGAGAGTTCAGGGAATTCTTCCTTGTTACTACTGACAAAACTGCAGCCAGTGGAATTGTGTTGTGTGAGACAGGATAACACAGGGGCTGTTTTACATCACTAGGTCAGGAACTTGCCAGCCAATCTTAAATCCTGCTTAGAATAATTTCCCATATTTTACAGGAGGCGAAGAGTGCACTGGGTGAAGAGAGGAAGAGCTCTTTCCAGCTGCTGAAAGCTGGGATTTTCTGGAGTATCTGTTGCTTATAAATGTAAACATTTCTTTTCTATTGAAATGGGAAAATCCCAGAGTACCTGAGGAGGTTTGGAGCCCACACAATGGCCAAGTTCTTGGTGTGCATATTTGTGATGGAGCAATAATCAGCCAGACGAGCCAAGTGTCTCATTAGGAACTCCAGTGTCCTGGAAAACAGGAGAGAGGCAAATGTTCAGCACCACTGAGCAAAGCCAGGCCATGATCCACAGCACAAACCCAGCTCATTATTTCCTTGTGATTTAACAGCTCCCAGAAAGGAATGCTGAACTCCTTCCCCTCAGCCCCACCGTGGAGCTGGCTTTGGCAATACTGACACCGGCTGGGCTGAGGGAGTCTCTCCTGACTGGTCCAGGCTCAAGGAAAGGACAGTTCTAGGAAAAACCCTTTGCAGGTGTGTGACAGCTGTGAGGGGCTGCTCAGGGATGTGTGGGGAAGGATGTGGAATGCTAATCCTGGGATGGGGGGAGTGTTGATTTAGACACCCCAGAACAATAAAAATACTGGCTGGAGGTTTCTCAGAGGTTGGTAAGGCAGATAGAAGGTTAAACTTCAGAGGCTTCTGGTCACATTAAAAAATAGTGGGATTTGTATATTAAGTTTGATATATACTGGGGAGGAGGGAGCAGGAGGTGGCAGTGAAAATGCTGCTGTACCCTCCTGGTGCCCCTGGCTTGTGTCTGTCTCACAGCCTATTCTTTTTGGGAGGGAAGGGAGATGGAACAGAGAGGGTGTTTTGGGGCTCAAAATTCCACAAATGGACAAGACTGGAAGTGAAGAAAATGGCTCTGTCTGGAAACCAAACAGACACCTCCTGCCTGCAACTTCTCACCACTGAGCAGCAGAAACATAAAGCATTTTTTCCTTTTTCCAAGCAAACCCCAGGAGAGGAGAGCAGCACCCTGTGACCTACAGCATTCCACATCCTGACGTTGGCTGTGCCCCCTCTCTGAGGCTCACATGCTGCTGGTACCAGAACCCAGTTTAACCAGCCCCATAAAGTAAAAATTATTTCAGGGGGAAGAGGTGAATGAAAAGGAAAAGAAAGAGATCAGTTTATTTTTTAAAGGGCCACACCCCCTCAAGTAACATCAATATTGCAATTAGTTACTAGAAGCAGCAGCTGTTGCACCAACTAGCCAACCTTATTTGAAGAGCAAGTAACACAGTTGTAGTTTATAACACATCAGCTAAATCCCAGTTAACTTTTATAACTAGTTATTTATACCACTCATTGCAGCATTGCAATTGTCCAGCTAATCACCACACATCACAGTAACTGAAATTTAAGCATTTATTGGTAGAAATGACTATAAATAGTTATCAGTAGCTGTCCTCATGTGTTACACCTGACCCCTTAGACTAGAATTCTGACTTCACCTGTAGATTAACATACATTACAAAAATCAATTGATGATTGTAGTGAAATATTCTAATCAGGCATCAATAGCCAAATACTGCCTGTATTCACCCCAAATGGTCACCTACCTAAACCACTGGGACACATCAGGGGAGCTGGCCTAGCCAAGTAAAATAGTTACCTATCTGTAAATAACTTCCACCATATGTTGTCATTAGCTATTCCTACCAGCTACAATTCACAATTAGTGAATGCTACATACCACATAGCACTAGTTATTACATTAAAGTCTCATTAACATACAGTATTCTATATAGCTGTTAAAGCCAATCACCAACACCAATTTGTCTGATGCCTTTTCACCATACCCTGCCACAATTTTTAATACTAAAGACTGTTAAAATGTTGTTCTTAGTCAAGACTCATTACCACATAGCACAATTTCTTATTACTACTTATTAGCATGAATATAGTATTTTAATTGGTGATTTTAAACACCATATTATGCTACTCTAATACATTACAGTAATGTAAGTAATTACATCAGTTATTCTGAGAGCATTACTGTAATTTGCTAATTACTATTATTGCAGGGAGGGGCAAACTGGAGACAAAATACAGTTGACCAAGTTTGGCTGAAGGCCTGAGCAATTTTTTGGCTATATTTCACTTTTTTTTAAAGTGCTCTTTGCACTGTACCCCCCTACAATAAAACTGTTTCCTTACTGTGACATAACAAGCTCCTATTTCCCTCCTAGATGGAGTTTCCAAGGACCTGAAGTAAGACTATGTTTAGTGGACAGTGTTTGGTAAGGAGCTAATTAAAATATAAACCAACTTTCTACAGCCATAATCATTTCAATATGCAGAGGCACAGTGTGGCTGTCTTGAGAGGGAAACTGGAATTACAGAATTCCTCTCACAAAAATGCCCACAACACCCCAAAGGCTGCACTCACCTGTAGTGGGGAGGAGGCAGCTGCTGGATCACATCGTGGATCTTAACCAGCCTTTCCTCATCTGTAGCAGCAGAAACAGCATCCTGGAATGAGGCAGGGAAGGATTTAGCTGCAAATAAATCCCCAGAACGCCAGCCTTGGCAGTGAGGTGGGTTTTGTTGCTCTTCTCCCCCTTAGGAAGGGGGGGTCTGTCTTGGGGACAGAGCAGCATATGGATCATGTAAGGAAGGGCAAGTAAGTCGTGACCTGGGGCATGTTAATGGCACAAAGAATTTCTGCAGAAGACATTCAGCTCAGAGCAGCATTTGCTTCCAATCCCATTCGTGGGAAATGGCAAACGAGAGGGGAATTCCTGCAAAGCATGGGAGCTGTGCCAGGGACCATCTGCTGTGGCCCCACAAGTGGAACCAACACAGTGTGGCAGAGGGGACCAAGGCACCTCTGAGTGACCTGAAGGGGACACAGAAAAGGCCCCTCAGACCCCAGGGCACTGCCAGCCCCTTCTGGAATGGCACGGTGGAATGAGGAGTGTGAGCAGCACAGTGTCAGGCTGGCAATTCTGGTGACACACCCTTCTGAGGGCTCTAAAAACCCCAAGTGAGGCAGAGCAGAGAGAGGAATGTGTGTGGAAGGCAGGTCCAGCTTCCACGATTTCTCTGCTCTACCAGCTGAAGGCCCACTGAAGGCAGAAGTGCCCCACATTTGCCTCACACTCACAGAGAACTTCTCGTAGAGCTGGTAGGTGAGCAGGGGGTTGGGGAGCTCTCGGAAGTACAGCTTGCACAGGGAGCCCACACAGTGGATGTCCTGGATGTAAATGTCCTTGGTCAGGTCAGGAATCTGCTCGGAGTCAAACTCGTGGCTGGCAATGAGAACGGAGAAATGGGTAAAGGGCTTTGAGGAGGAGGAATGAAATCAAACCCAGCACAAATTACAGCAAGGCTTTCCTGATTTACAGGAAAAAATAAACACTTAGTCACCAAAACCACATGACCCACGACTGTGGGGCAGCCAGTGGGGATATTTTTCAAAAAAGAGACTTTTCCTTTTTCTAATAAAGCATTTTCAGTTAACTTTACAACCAACTGGCTGCACTCCCTTTTGCTGCATCAGGGCTTTTCACAAAGTCTCCAGAGAACATCTTCCAAGACCACAAGTTTAACTCCCAAGGGCTGTGACTGGGATTGCCCATAGGAACGAGGAGAGCTGCTGTCCCTCTGCATTTCAAAGGCCTGGAAACAGCAATGATAAAGTCCTGCCAGCAGCACTTCCATTAGCAGCACATGGAAACCAGTGAGTGCAGGAATTCCTGGGGGATGAGCTGGTGAGCTGAGCCTGCCTCTGCTACAGGGAGAAGACGGCCAGGAACCACATGAAGAAAACCCCACAGCACTCCCTTGGTTTTCAGAGAGAGAAAAAAACCCAATCACCAATGTTTATGAAATAAAAGCTGAGCTCAGAAGGCTGAGGGCTGGCTTGCTGCTGGCATATATGCTGGGAAGTGCTGTTTCCAATTAACAGGACACTCCAGGGTGATGAGAGCTGTGAGCCAGGCTCTGGGAGCTGGAGAACCTTGGGGTCCCTGCCAGTCTTTAGGCTGCTCACAGCCATGGGGACTCATCCTGCCAGCACTGCAAGCACAGTGAGTGGGCTGGGTGAAGTGGCCCATCCCTGTCCCTGTCCTGTCCCCCACCCAAAGCTGGCAGATTGTGCCCAGAGGGTCACACAACCCCTGAGCTCACCCTGCCTGAGGAGCAGAACATGCCCAGGGCTCCAGGTGTGTTTGTAGCTGAGCCCTCCTGGAATCAGGATGGACTCCTTCCATCCCTGGACAGGGACACTGCTCATGGGAAGTCTTTCACTCCCACCAGACAAGGGGCAGGAGTGATCCCCACTTTCTGAGGGTGAACAGCCCATCCCTTCCTCACCCTGAAGACAGCAGAGAAGGAAAGGGAGCATTCAATTTTCCACAGTGTGCAGCACACACCACTTCCACAGGCATCTTCTGACTCACCCCTTGCTCACATCTAGGACAGAAACTCAGCTCCTGCATTTGGCTCTACAGAAAAGCCCAGGAAGGCACCAGCCCACTCCACACAGACACACTCAGCCCTGGCTCAAACTCCCTGCCCATATCCTGCCCTACTCCAGTGGTTTTTCCTAGGAATAAAGCTCACACTCTGTCAAATGTTCCCTTGCAGAAGTGAATATGGAGGGAAGAGAGGAATGCCCCACCACATTCAACCCTCCTCCTGTCTGCACTGGCTGTTTACAGAACTACATGTTATTCCTTCTGACCCAAAGGAAGATTTTGTTAGGTGAAGAACAACTCCATGGCTTCTCAAAAAGAGCCAGGATATGGGGATACAGGGATCAACACCCCAAATCAACAGTGGCTGTTTGCCCACCTGCCAGATAAAGGCAGCTACTGCCTACTGAAGAGCCAACATCTGTCCCATGGAAATCTCCCAGGTGGAATAAATTCTCTAACTTTCTCTCCAACCAAAAAGCCCTTTAAATCCAGGAGATCCAGTTCTTCTATGGGAAATCTAAGCACAGTGATTCAATTATAAGGATACTGCAGCCCCAGCTTTGGAATGAGCCTAATGTTCTGTTTATACAGCTGGGAACTGCAGCAAGACGCGTCTTATGTTCATCAAACACTCAAAATCTGTAGGGATTTACATGAACAAGACAGTGTCAGTAAGTTTTGCCATGTACTTCGTTCCTTTTGTTTTTGGAACATCTCAGAAACCTGGAAAACAGGCTGTCACTTCACTCTGCACTACAACAGGGAATGATGCCATTACAATTTTAGAAAACCATTTTTAAAGCACCTTTTATACACAATCAAGGAGAAAATGGTCTTGGCAACACAAAAGTAAAAACATGGACTAGGGTAGAGATTAGATGGATGGTCCAGCACAAGGCAAAATGGGGAATAAAGGAATATAACTGAAGCAACGGCAAATGTTTTATTCAGTCACAGCTCCAGTCAGAGGCTTTAGATCCTGCATATCAAAACCTTGGGACCAGATTTTTAAAATGGGACTTGCTGGGATAAGAAACAGGATTAATCTGAACCAGAACAAACCCATCCATCCAAGGGTTTGAACAGCCACTGTACCAGCTCAAACCTGCCCAATGAACTGGGGGACAGCTGGTACAAAAAAGATACTCTGCCCATGGCAAACAGCCCTGTGCTGCCTTGGCCAGGCTGTGGGCCCAGGAGCAGGGCTGGTGAGTCCCATCCACTGAGCACATCAGTGCTCCACAGCACAACATTCTACACCAAACGACAGGAGGACAGCAGCCTCATGAAAGAAGAAAGGAAGTTTGCTGTGGTGGGAACAGCTCCTAACCAGAACACTCCTGGCCCTTCCCTGTGCAGCACAGCAATGTCCCCCACCAGACTCAGGCACACATCCTTTGCACATTCCCAATTAACTGGTGGTAAGCCAGAAGCCCAAGGTAGCAGGGAGAAACACTGGCTGCTCCAAAGGGCTCCTGGAGAGAGAAAGAACAGAAATGGAACATGGCAGCACAGTGACACCAGGATCCTGATACTTTATCCTGAAGGAAAGCTTCCTGCAGGACGAATCTGCAGAGGAAGCCCAGGCTGTGCCCTGCCCCCCAGGCAGGCCCTTACCGGAGTTTCTGAATGTTGGAGGCGATCCCGGAGAGCCGGTAGATCCCATCCACAATGCCATGCTTCTCGATGAACTCCGTGCAGCTCTTGAGGACCTGGGGCACTGAACAACAACAGCCACAGTTAGTACAGACCTAATTCAGGCTGTGCTCTTGGCAGCAGCCATAAACTGCTCCCACCTGCGCCCTGGCTTCAGTTCCTCCTTAGGGAAGAAAGCCTGTAGGAAATTTAACTTCAGGAGTCGATGTGGAAACTGGTCAGAGGTGTTCCTGCTTCAACAAGGGAATACCAGAATATGAATCAGGTCAAAAAAAGCCAGTTCTGGTCAGAGAGAGTGAAGGTTCCATGGCAACTCCCACGGGAACTGTGGTGTGAAATCCCATTCCAGAAGAGTTGGAATAAATACTATCTTTCAAATCTATACAGGATTAACCTATCCTGCTTGGTTTAAGGAAATACAAACATCAGGGAGATGCTACTTTTGGCGGCACAGACAGGAGAGCTTTTACAACTGATAATTTCATCTTAAATGTCTGCCAGAGCATGGCTGGATATGGAGAGCTCCACAGCATCCCACACTCACAGAAAGTGCAGACAGAGCAGGGCATGACAGAATGGAAAAATCAGCCAGGGGATATAATTAGGTGTCAAGTTAATACTGCAGCCGCTTCACCACCCCATTCCTTCCAGCTGGCTTCCCAGGCTCATGCACATCCAGTGCTGGAGCTGTGTCCATCCATGAGGAGCAGCAAATCACGGGATTTACAAAAGACACTAAAACTGCCCTGAACACAGAGAGAAAACCAGGCTCGAGCTCCTGTGAGCATCAGCAAACCATCATGGAAAATGCTGGGATCCCTGTGGATCCCCCTGTCAGCCAGCTTTTTGCAGCAGCTCCTCTGCTGATCTCAGTGTGTTCTTTAGATGCCAGGTCTGATCAGCGTGCCACGTGACAGCAATGCTGAGCAGGTCATGTGGCAAATCCCCTTACACCACAGCAAATGCCATCTGCCAGGCACTCTGCTCCCAAGTGCTGCTGCACTTGGATGCTCCATGCTCCCCCCAGCCTCCACAAGGCTGCTTGCCCAGCCTGCAGCAAACCCTCACAGCTGGAGGAAAGGCTCATTTCAGATGGCTCCCTGGAAATCAGGTGTATCCAGGATAAGGGCATGTCTGCTGCACGCTGGAGCACAGGACACAGTGAAAGCTGTAAATCCTGCAGCATGTCAGCCACAGGCTCAGCAGGAGCAGATTAGACCCTGCACCTGGGATGCTCCAAGGCACCTAGAGACAGCCAGAACTGAGCCAGCCAGGCTCCAGTGTTACATTCCCAGGGATGTACAGCAGCTCTCACCTGAGCAGGGCAGACTTTGAGGCAAGCAGAGCTCTTGTACATTAAGCCAAGAGCCTTGGGAACCAAGTGCTGCTTTTTGGGGAACAAAAACCAGTGGAGGTGAAGCCCTGTGCTACCTCAGCATCAGGGAGCTCCAAGGAAAACCACAGCTGATGGCTTCAGGAACCAAGAGACACACCCTGAACCTGGGAAAGCTGGGAAAGGCAACAGGTTCTCACTGAACACACACCCAGGGCACGCTGGGGACATGACCACCAGCCACCCACAAGGACAGATCCGAGCAGAGCAGGTGGAACACGAGGCCTGAAATTCTCAGTGTCTCAAAAACATTTCTGGAGGACAACACTTAAGCCTTTATTCAAAAAGATTCAACACCTCTTGAAGGAGGAAGTTTTTAAGGTTGCAAGGGGACAGGGAAGGAGTTCTATCCTACTCAAGCAGTGGCCAGAAAGGGCTGAAGTGTGCATTGTATGGCACTATGGCACTGGGAGCTGAGTGGGGCCCAGGTGTGACCTGTGCAGGGCAGCAGAGGTGGCACAGCTCCATCCTGTGCAGCAAAGGACAAGGACAGGGCTCTGTGTGCTGACACAGCCAATCAGCCAGTGGTGTTTGTCCCCTGTGGGAGAAGAAACCCCAGACTGCCAGACAGACCTGAACCAAGACCCCGTGGGATGTCCCTGCATGTCTGTCCCACAACCACCCCTTACAATGGGCCAGAGGTCACAGACCTCACCAGTGACCTGCACAGGGCTCAGCCCCCATCAGCAGCATTTCCTTCATGCAAGAGTCCCAGAGGATTGGGCAAAGGAGTTTTCCCAAGCTTGGAAGTGCTGTGACAAGATCTGCTAAAGCTGCAAATCCCAAAGACATTAATGATCCATAGTGCAACCACAGGAGGGGTCCCCTGGAATCACAGAGCCTGCTAAATAAGTAAATCAAGATGCAAATAAATAAACAGGCAAATAAATCAAGAAGCAAACACACCAAGAGGCAGATAAATAAACAGCACTTGCCCTGCCTGCCCCATTCCCAGCAGGAAACCTGGAGTGACAGTGGAGCAGGGCAGGGGAGCCCAAGGGAAGGCAGGGCCGCAGCACCAATGCTCTGCCTCAAGTTGTCTTTTGTCATAGAAGAGCCTGGGCACAGTGAGAGTAATTAACATACCCTGAAAAGATCCCAGCAGGCTTGTTCCAAGCATCTCCTCAGCTGGTTACCCGGACGATCTGTTCTTTAAGCTAAATATACCATACCAGCACCACGGATATTTTGGGGGAATTCTGCTGGGTTGGAGAAGGGACTGAAATTCAAGTAGGGCTAAAATTGTACCTGAGGGGCCTTTGCTGGAATGGTGACTTCATTTTTCAGGTTTCTGAACAAAGATGACACCTGGCCATTGGGTGTGTGTTTAACCTCCCTCTGCCCTTTGAATCCCCAGCCCTTTAATACCCATTTTAGAGACGTACATCCACACATGGAGGGAACAGTGACTGCTCTCTCAGAAGGAAAAGGCAGGATGACAGCACAAGCCACGACTTAATTTTGTAAATGTCAAGTGTGCCCATACCAACACCTACAGCAGCTTCTGTGACTTTTCAGGTACCATGTCCATCTGCTGCAGAAATCCCTCCCCTGCAGGTGAACTTCTCAGTTCAGGAACTGATTTTGGCTGCTAGATCCCAAATCACAACCCAGATTTGAACCAGACAGGTACCTCAGCCTCATCTCAGCAGGGAACCAAAGGAGATTTCCTCTCACAGGATGCACCAGCAACAACACTAAAGTTCTATTAATGGCAGTTAATTACTGTGGTTTCCTGCAATTACAACAGCCAGACTCCATGGCACACGTGAGAGCCATAAAGGCCCACCTGGGTCAGCACCTGGTTCCTGGCAATGTTCAGGAGCTTTGGGAAAGGCACGAGGAGGGAGCAAGTGACACTCAGTGCATTCCTGCAGCCCCATCCAGGAACTGGCTCAGGGAACCTCTGAGCCCAGCACTGGTGCCTGGCTTATCCAGCCAAGCACACAGCCCTTCCCAGGGCCACGTTCTCAGGCAAGTAACAAAAAGCACTGATCCTCAGTGGGATTTTAGTCCTTTTCTGAGCCATGGGGTCTTCAGCCAGTGACTCCAGAAAACCTGCCAGCAGTGCAGTCACTGCCTCAGTCATTTTAGGAGGCAGCTGAAATGCACTGCCAGGTGCTGCCTGGGAACACCCAGCTCTGCATGGACACTGCACACGCCTCTCTCTGCAACAAGCACCCCTCCCTCCTTCCCTCCAACATCTCCAACGCCAGGTGCTCCCAGGAGACAAAATGCAAAGGGCTGGAAATGTGGATGCCTCACCAAAGGGGACCCCAGCACATTTCATCATCACAGCAGCCACAGGAATTAATTCAAGTCCTTCCAGAGCATCTCTCAGCTGGTTTGAAAGGTCTATTGCATCTCTGAGGGCTTGTTAACTGCTTAATTCTCTGCCATTAAGAGGAAGCAGAAGTTCTGTGGTTTTCATTCTGAAAAACATTTTGATACATCCTCACATGAGGCATATTTCCTTTCCTATCATATTGCTGGGTGGGGTTTTCTTTTTCAGTATTTTGTAATGTTCCCTCCCTGGGCTTTGAGAGGCTTGTTTGTGTTGTGTTTTATTTTATTTTATTTTTCTTAGCACGTTACTGGAACCAGAAGTGTTTGTTCAGCCCCGGACATGAGGCCTCCCACCAAGCCTCCCTCTGGCACTGGCATTTTCCCAAAATACAGCAGTGGGGTGCAGGTCCCACAGGCCAGGCCTTGGGGCTGGACAATGGCCCAGAGCACCTGGGCTGCTGCTGCTCACTGAATTCCACACATAGCAAACCCACAAGGGAGCTCAGCTGCCAGGAGCATGGAAAACAGACTGCCCCCAGCTCTGCCTCACCAGAGGGGGCAACCAGCATGCAGTGCCAGCACACTTGAGACACACTGAAAATCCAGACCTGAGTAACAGAAGGTTAAAGGCTGTTTTGAGCCACCAGGATAGAAAGTGGAACAATCAGCTTCAGATAAAATGCAGGTGGAGAAGCTCAGCCCTGGTTGTCCAGGCTGCCTTTGGGAACAGCTGGGAAGGACAGGCAGGGGAAAAGCCAGCAGAGGACACACACCCAGCACAGCACAAATGGTGCCACTGCAGCAGGATGAGCCCCTTTCTTGGAATTCTGTGCCTGGCCAAGACTGACAACTTCCAGATATCTGGAATTAGCCACATAAATCCCAACTCTCTTGCCATTCATGAGGGATTATGTAAAAACCCAACAGGGAATATCCCGTCTTTGAGAAATACAGTTGCTTTTACTCCAATAATTTTCTATTTTAACTCAATTTTAGAACCATTAAGGTTGGAAAAGACCTGTAAGATCATCAAGGCCATTTTCCAAAAAACTGTCCAAATATTTCCTTTAAAAAAAAGTAAAACCCTGTAATATTTCAGCCTGTGACTTTTAAACTTCCATTTCTGAAGCTCTTCCCTCCACCTTAGTTACACAAAGGTGTGAAGCAGCAGAGGAGAGAGATTAAGGACTTTCTCTTTATTGTTGCATGAGGAGCTGTGTGTCATACAACATTGTACCTGCACATGCCATTCCACAGGCACACCGACCCTACCAGCCCCTGAACATTCAGAAAAACATCCAACTTTAAAAGACTCTCTTCTCAGGACTCTTGTCTTCCTTTTGCCTCACTCCTAAATCTCTGTCCTCATGTTTGAACCACCAAGAGAAATACAAGACCAACCAAACAGACACTTTCCTTCCTTTCCAAGATGCTCAAGGCCATGCTGGATGGAGCTTGGAGCAACCTGGTCTAGTGGAAGGAGTCCTTGCCTGTGGCAGCAGGTGTGACTGGGTGGGATTTGAAGTCCCTTCCAACCCAAACCAGTCCAGGATTCCATGATTCTTCAACTGCCTGCCCCTCATCTCCAGGCTGTGAGCCACACTGACGTTATCCACGCTGGTGATGAGTTGTGCAAAGTCCAGGCTGCCCCAGTGCCCGGTGCCAGGCACACAGTTCTGAGCTGGAGTGGGACTTTTGCACTTGGCAGAGTGCAGCAACAGCAGAGCAGAGCACAACCCCTGAGCTGGATTGGAGGGCTCACAGAGGGAGCAGCACTGGACTCTGCTTCCTCAGCTGGATTTCTTTTATGGCAGCTCAGCCACGACTGTGGAAAGCAAAGTGCAAAGTTCAGGCCTGGGGAACAGAAATCCCCCCGGGCTGCACCAGGCAGGGCAGGTCACCAGCCACGTCTGTCAGGTCCTGGCAGATGAGCAACATTCCCCTGGCTGTGCCAGGACAGCCTGGCATCTGAGGGCTGCAGAGGATCCTCCCTGCCCACTATCCATGATGGAGATGTTGTACAGCCAACCCCTATTGCAGGCTGCACCCACCCACTTCCCAGGGCTTGGGTTTAATTGGTTTTAATACAAAATATCACAGAATCATTAAGCTGGAAAAACCTCCAAGATTGAGTCCAACTGCTCTCCCAGCACTGCCATGGCTGAATCATGTCCCCAAGTGCCACAACCCCACAGCTTTTAAATCCCTGGGCAGCCTAAGCAGTTCTGATGCTCAACAGCTCCTTCAGTGAAGGAATCCTTCCTAATATCCAACAAGACACTACTAATACTCAGATTTGGCCAGCGTGCTGGAGCTCTTTTGTTTAGACCAACTACACTCCCTCTAATAAATTGAGGGGGGGGGGGAAGCTCTCCCCATGCTAAGAGCAGCAGGATAAGAGCACAAGCAATTCCAGTACTGACTGTGACATTTTTTCCTCATGTTTGTTCTCCCCACAGCTGTAGTGTTTCGAAATGCAAATTAATTTTCAACTCTCAGCTGTTCTCAGGGTCACTCAAGCACAAAGAATCCTCTCCTCGCAGCTGCAGGCAGGGCAAGGGAGAAGGGGAGAGACAATCTGGGTCTTTTTTAACAGCAAAGGCTTGTGTTCTCTGCCCAGCAACTCCAAGGATGGCCCCTCAAACTAGGGATTCTCCACAGGGATCCTATGCACCCCTTTGTAATGCTGACCCCATACCCAATAATCTCAAGTTCCAGCAACTCGGAGGGCAGATGGTGAAGAAACAACAGTGCCTGTTGTGGTTGGAAATTTGCCCAAAATAACTCAAAACTATTGGCCTTGAAAGTATCAACTTGTGTCCAGTTAGTTTGTGCAGCAGAGAACACATCTGCAGCAAGGAGAGTTCTCTGCTCATTTCCAATTTGGGTCAACCGCTCCCTTTTTTCCGCAGGCTGCTGGATCTGCCTTTGATGTCACACAGACACACTCATTGCCACATCCAGGGGGACTTCAGGCACCTAAAACACTCTCCACAAAACACAGTTCAACATCAGAAATGTTCGGATTTGGGATGCAAACCCAACCCAAGGAACACAATAAATACACGGGGAACACATAGGTGAATTTTCTTAATTTCTACAGACATTCACAACTGCATGTCACGTGCCAACCTGTGCTGGTGCTTGGATAAATACTACTTGATATTTATATCCCACTCCTAATCTCCCAAGTACCTCCTGGATATTAGGAATTTACCTTGTGGCACCTTGGGGGCAGACACAGGTTATTAGTTTGATTGTACAAGCCTGGAGATGGAATGGGAGATAACAAACGAGTTCCCCAAGGCCAAAACTTGTGGCAGGGACAGGTCTGAGTTCCCAGCTCAGGGCCAGAACTCGGAGTGTAGCTGTGACCATTGACTACCCAAGTCCTTTGGAGACTGAGTTTAAATTAAAAAAATTACTATAAATCAGGAAATACCAAAAGGAAACTGGTTTTGGCATGTTTGAGGCTGCCTGGTTTCAATATACTGCCAATTCAATTAAAAAAGGGAAAGTCAGGACAGCAGGCTGGAGGAAAAGGGATGGCTAAGATTACCTGGGATCCCAGAGGTTGTATAGCCAAAGATGTCCCACACAATTCCTGCCCCAGAATGCAACTTTAAAACATTCTCCCCCTCATTTACACCGTGTGTGCACAGGACTGTGCACAACAGGGACTCAGGTGCAAGTGAAAACGCTGAGGCAGGCCAGTGTTTCTTCTGTGTGTGACAGAAATCTGTTTATAGATACACAAATACTACTGAGGGAGGCAGAGCAGGAGGATTTCCAGCGTCCCCAGTTAGGTGGCCTTGTCAGGAAACAAGATCCACCCCTGATTTGTGAACTGCAGCTCTATATACAAACAACCAAGCCCAGGTATGCAGGAGAGCATTACAGAAATTACTGGATGAGTAAGGATGCATTGTTTTTCCTGCTCACCTGAGAAGTTCCAATCCCTTTTTTTAAAAAGCACTTGGAACAGGGTAGACAAGGTGAATCACCTTCAGATATCCCCACCTGCAAGCATAACTAACATAAAGGAGGCAGGGACTTTAAGGGATTTGCCAAAGTCACACAAGAAATGTCTCAGCAGAAAAGAGAATTGCAAACAAAAACTTCAGAACTATGGCTTGTGTCCTAATCACAAACTGCTTCAGGCATATAAATGCTTAAAAATAGAGACAGAAGGAAAACTGGGATAGCAGGATGCCAGAGCTGAACCTACTTGGAGGTTTGAAACTTTTCAGTTCACACCCGAACTTGTCAGCTTAGATACTCTGAAAATACCTACTGAAAGCACAAAATGCCCCAGGGGTTCATTCCCAGAGCAAGCACATCTAACACAACCCCCAGCCTCATGCAGAGCCTACATTCCCTCCTGTGCTGGAATGGCTGTGGCCCATGTCACCGTTCTGAGGGAAATGTCACATGCACGTCACACAACACCAACAAACCTTTGTACAGGAACAAGTTGTTACTGCCTGAACAAACCCATTGATGTGGCTGCAAGTATTCAAGGCATAACAATTCCAAACA
This sequence comes from Camarhynchus parvulus, assembly GCF_901933205.1. Lineage (NCBI taxonomy): Eukaryota > Metazoa > Chordata > Aves > Passeriformes > Thraupidae > Camarhynchus > Camarhynchus parvulus. The sequence continues at coordinate 4,696,591 of NC_044594.1, read as the reverse complement.
TACCTGGGAATCACAGGCCAGGCTGCTGGGCTGCCACAGAACTCCATGGAGCGGCAGGTAAAAACTGAGGGACTATTTCACATGGAAGCTCTGCAAATATTCCAAAGCCTTTCTGAAGAGAAAACCTTGGAGCAAAGCCATCACGAGCAGGGACTGCACCTGGGGCATCAGAACACTGAATCCCAGACAGGTTTGGGTTGGAAGGGACCTTAAAGCTCCCTCAGTCCTATTCCTGCCATGGACAGGGACAGGGCAGTAACAGGGAATGGGAACTGGTTACATTCACTCTCCTGGAGTTAAAACAGCAAGAAAAACTGAAATTATTTAATCTGTAAGACTCCGCAGTCCTGAATTCCCAATCAAGGCTTCCTTCAGGATGGCAAAGATTCCAAGCCAGCCAGGCAGCCTTTTATTGTAATTACAATTCTGAGCTGGTAAAAGGGGCTCCTCACATCAATACCAGGAGTCAAAGGGGTGACAGATTGCCAAACCTGTGCTTGAGCTAAGGAGAACCAGGCTTCCAGAGATGCCAGTCAAGAGGCTGCCAAGATCTCATTCCTTTTGTTTCTCTGTTCTGGTAACAGTTCCCTCTATACCCAACTCTGCCATAAATTACTGTCAGAGGCAAATACATTACCCAGCAGCAGGGCAGGGATGGCTCCAAGGGAGGGATAACTCCAGAGAACCCCAAACAAGCCATGATGTCAGCAGGAACCCCAAGGTGCTGCTATGGACCTTTCTGAAGAGCACCTGAACCAGCACAGGAGAATGAAACCATCCCTGGCAAACCCTAGCTGCCCCTGTGCAGTACATAAAGGGATGCGGATCCCCTATCTGCTATTTCCTGTTATTCTCTTCCATTTTATTTTTTATTTAATTCTACCTACCTGTCCAAATTAGTTCTGAATAAATGTGAAGGGCTGGAAGAACAGGAAGGACATAGAGCAAGATCAGGTGAGTTAGTGAACTTTGCCTCTTGTAGGTATTTACATCTTCAGCAGAAGTCAATGCCTCTTGCTGACCACACAGCACAGGCTGTACAACAATTAAAAAATCATGCATAGATCTTTCACTATAGCAAACTTTTCAGCTAAAAATTCGATTTGTGAGTGCATCTTTTCCAGTGATGGAAGCTGATGATGTATAAATGTCTAATGCATGAAGAGGTACAACAAAAGCCTTGTGCCATTAGCCTACAAAATCATCTGTGGATATAGCTGGTTGTATGATGGATTATCTCTGGAGGTGGATCTGTGACACCACCTCACTGGGGGACCCCAGGGCTGCTTGTGCTTCAGTCCAATTGCTAAGAGAGAAAGGAGCATTTCCAACACGTGACAGGAACACTCCAGGCTTGGAAGAAGAAACGGTGTCCCCATGCTCTGCAGTACAAGCAACCCCAGCACATGGGCTCAGCAGTACAACACAGCAGTACTTGAATAAAAAGTACATTGTGAAGTAACTCCTCATGTGCAGCAGCTCAGGAGTCCCTCACTCGCAGAACGGCAAAGTGGCTTTTCCCTGCTGGGTGCTGACCCTTCCTGCTGGGTGCTGAGCCCCCCTGGCCTGTGCTGACCCTGCCTGCTGGGTGCTGAGCCATCCACTAGAGCAGCCCCAGCCCTGCCTGGGCTCCCCCAAGGGCACTGTGGCTCCATCTGAGCCCTTCAGGAACATGCCCAGCTCCCTGAGCCCTGCCTTTCCTGCAGCCCAGCTCCACGTTCCCCCCTCACTCCCACCCGTGTCACACCCCCAGGAGCTGTGGGGAGCTCCCTGGCCAAACATTCCAAGGCAGGAACCAGGGCACAGTGTAGCTGCTGCAATGCAGCACTCCACCAGCTCCCACACTCCACAAACAACCTCTGCCAGCACAATCCTGCTAATTGGGGGCGGGCTAAATTTAAATTCTATTTAGTTTCCTTCAAGGGAGAAAAACTTGAGGGGAAAAAAAGAATCTCTGCCTACAAAGGGAATAAGAACAATGTCTCTTCAGGAGTCAGGAATTGGGGTGGATTTGCTGTATCTCACAGCTGCATAAAACTGTGACAGGACACAGAGAACGGCTTGAGCTGTGTCAGGGGAGGTTTAGGTTGGATACTAGGAGAAGTTTTTCGCCCAGACGGTGCTGGGCACTGCCCAGGCTCCCCAGGGAATGGGCATGGCCCCGAGGCTGCCAGAGCTCCAGGAGCCTTTGGAAGCGCTGCCAGGGATGCCCAGGGTGGGATTGTTGGGGGGTCTGGGCAGGAGCAGGGGCTGGACCAGATGATCCTGTGGGTCCCTCCCAAATGGGAATGCACCCTGAATTTGTAAAACAAACCAGCAAGGCAGGTGGCAACTGCACCAACTCTACTGGGAGCATTTCTGAGGGCAATGGAGAAACAGCAACTCCCTGCTGAGCCTGGTCTGCTGCCAAGCGACGCTCCCAAGCACAGCAGGAGCCAAGAGATGAGTAAGGCACTGGATGGGATGCAGACAGGACCCTTCAGGCAGGCTCCACGGGGTGTATGGAGCTGACTGCAGAAATATTGTGCAAACCAACATACTTGAAGGGAGCATTACCACAGGCTTTGCCAACAGAGAAGTCCAAAATCCCTCATATCAAAACTGGTTTTACTCCTGCAGGTCCCAGCCCATCACTCAGTGCTGACATGTGACAAGAGAGAAGAAAAGGACACCCTGCTGAGACTTTCACTGGAAGCAACTCATCTAGGCATACCCAGCCCCATGCCCAGGAGCCTTGTGACTCCCAATTCCCTCTTTCCCAAGCAGCTTGGAGCACAGATAATTTTGAAAAATAATCCTGTGATCTGCCCATGACTCAGAACCTCACCAAAGAGACTGGACAGCAATGCTTCCTTCCCTCCTTTCCCTTCCCTCCAAAGGCCTTTGGGGAAGGACTGCTTGCACCCCACGGAGGTGAACTCCTACCCTGGAAGGGCTCCAGCACTGTTTGGACAGCTCAGAGTGTCAGCACAAATCAAACTGGAACTGAAAAGCAAACACACCAAATCCAACCCCCAGGACACTGCCCAGCACGCAGCATAGTCCCCATGAATCACCAGAAACCCAGGAGGGTTCAGGGTGCACTGCTCATCCCTCACACTTGTTAAATCCTCACCTCCCTCCCCATAGCTGCTCAGTGTTCCTGCTCAGACCCACACAGAACACTCTGACAAGCTACACCCTCCCCGGGGCAGCAGCACCACCAGCCTGCTGCTGCACTCCTGCCTTGCCCAGACACCCTTCCCTGGGGAGAAACCTGGGCACAGACAGATCATATCCCGATCTTCAGAGCTGCAGGTTCTGTCCTGCCAGCCTGGGAGGCACCTCCCAGCACAGAGCATGGCTTCACCTTGGCACAGGCCCATCCCAAAAACTCCATGCCACAATGGCACACGTGGTTTGCATTAAGAGCCATAAAGGCCCACCTGGGTCAGCACCTGGTTCCTGGCAATGTCCAGGAGCTTTGGGAAAGGCATGAGGAGGGAGCAAGTGACACTCAGTGCATTCCTGCAGCCCCATCCAGGGAACTGGCTCAGGGAACCTCTGAGCCCAGCACTGGTGCCTGGCTTATCCAGCCAAGCACACAGCCCTTCCCAGGGCCACGTTCTCAGGCAAGTAACAAAAAGCACTGATCCTCAGTGGGATTTTAGTCCTTTTCTGAGCCATGGGGTCTTCAGCCAGTGACTCCAGAAAACCTGCCAGCAGTGCAGTCACTGCCTCAGCTGCAGGCAGCTGAAATGCACTGCCAGGTGCTGCCTGGGAACACCCAGCTCAGACAGCTACAAAATGCTCTGCTAGGCCAGGACTCGGCGAGCGCAGCACGTGGAGCTTTGCAAGATGGCATCCCAGGGCTCCTGCTCCCTAACAGCAAACCAGGGCACATCCCTGCATCACTTTCCTCCTGCGCATCCCATGCCAAATTTATCCTCCTCCTGACAGTGGCTCAGAGGATGCAGAACGAGGGATTACTTGCTGAGCCCACAGAAAGACAAGGTACTGCAGTAAGTGAAACATCTCCACTGTGCTTGTAAATCCCCTCTGGGTACACAGCAAACATGTTCTCCTCACTAAGCAATCTGAGCCAGCTGCCTCGGTGCAGGGTTTATTAAAAAAATGTTACACTTATTGCAATTTTTGTCCTTATCCCTTTATTGTCTCATTCTGCTTCCCACTCACTAAAATTGAGCACAGTTTCAGAGATTCATGACTACAGAATTCAGGTTGCTCCTGTTGTTTCTCAGCAAATTCTTGAAAATTCGTCATCTTCACAAAGCTGGTAACTAAGAAAATTCTTAGCATAACTCCAGTTTGTTTCAATATTGCATTTTTGAGGTGCACGTGATGCCTTGTCACTCACTGCAATCACTAGGGACAGTGGCATTTGCTCCTTCAGCCCTGATAAATATTTTTGGGGATGGGACATTGACCCAACAAAACCATCACAAGCTTAAACAAACCAATGAATGTATTGGGTTCCTTTTGTTCTTCTGAACTCCCATGTTCTAGGTTGTGATTCACAACCTAGAACATCAGCATGTACCACGCTCAGCCAGAAAATGCTCTGAGCTCCTGGAAAAAGCACTTAATGTTCTGATTATGAGAAGCAGTTTTTTAAATTCACCTCAGGCCCCTTTCAGCAGGTCAGCACTGCAAGAGGCTCCACGACTGAGCTACAGTAATGCTACAGGAGGAGAGAATCTTAAAATGCTGTGCATGCACAGACCCAGAAATGTCTCCACGAGCCCCATCCCAAGGATTACATCACTTGGAATACAGGTCAGGGAGCTGAATCACATGGAAAACAATCCTGCTGTGGGAAACAGAGTCATACCCCTGCGGGCAACAATCAAATTGGATCTGCTTCACTCCAGGGTGTTAGGAAAGGGTTATTAAAACGAGGGTGAAAGCAGCTGGTGACTCCTGAGCTGAGGGGCCTCATTAGCATAGCCCAGTCAGTGTCACCCCAATGTGTGGGATGGTGGGGAGAGATCAGGACAAGGACAGAGTTCCCAGAGACTGTCAAACAAGAACCTCCAGTGGAGTTCAAGCAGTTTAGTTCAGCTCAGGATATGTCTTTGAATGCTAAATAAACCACCCCTTGAAGCCAGGGGAAGAAATCGGCACAGAGGGCAGGGAAAAGCTTTGGCCATTGCTGCCTTGTGCCTAAGGAAAACAGACAGGAGGAGGGCTGGGGTGAGAGGGAATTCCCTGCTGCCCATCAGTGAGCTCACTCTGCTTGCATGGCTCCTGCCCTCCAGGAGTGCTCCCACAGAACACACACAAAACCAGCTCCAAAGCCACCCGGTGCTGTGAATTACCTACTCCTGATGCAGCTCCACATGGGTCAGTGTCTGTTCCTGACTCCAAACCATCTCTGGTGCTTTGCAAGCCCCAGTAAGGATCTCTGCTGGCTCCAATTGAGCCAAGGAGCCTTGCCACAGTTCTGACTCCATAAGGACAAGCACATGCTCTGCACCAGCTGGTAGTGAAACACTTTTATGTGAGGTGAGGGAGTGCACATCTCTGTTACCAACCAAATCAGCTGGAAAAACAGCAAGAAATTACTCCCTGCCCTTTGCCAGCCCTTTTTCAAAAAGCATTTGGACGAACAAGAAGTCTCAAGACTCACTGAAAACAACTTTAACAGAGCAGCTCCTTTAGTGCCCTGCACATCCTGTCACTTCTCCCTCTGCCTGCACACAAAAGCTGGGAGACACCAGATGGACAACTCTGGCACAAGGGATCTGCTGTGAAGCCAACAGATCCCATCACTGCTTTCCTGATGGCCTTAACTCCTGGGCAAACCACCTACAGCCCACAGCTGCTCCAGGATGCATTCCCAAACATCCCTGGGTGTGGGCTCCCGATGGGAACAGCTGAGCCTGGGGCCCTGGGGCAGCATCCCAGTGCTCTGGCTGCTCCTCAGCACTGCAGGAACCTGAGCTGGACGTGGCACAGGGAAAGGGCAGGAAAGAGCCTGTGAAATAGAAGTGCATCCTAGGAAGAGTGGTAAGAAGTGTGTAATTTTTTTTCTTGGAATGGAGACATTTGTGCCTCTGCCTCCCTGAACTGTTGATGGGGAGGGAAAAGGGACCCTGAACGGAGAGGAAAAGTCAGCTGTGAGGAAACACAATATCCAGTTAATTCCGGTAAATCCTGTGAAATCCAAAGAAAAGGCAGATGAAGGATTTACACTGCAAATTGTGCTAGAATCATACAAAGGTACTGAGTGAAATGTAGAGGTTTAACATGCCTGTTAATCACTGACACTGACATACAAATAAAGGTTATATTCCTGGAAAAAAAAAAGAATTGAAGACTCAAAGAGGTTGAAAACCCATCTGCAGGAGCTGCAGCCACCTTCAGTGCTTCCACGCTGAACCATGGTGCTTCCCACGTCGAAGCACAACGTTTACTTCTCATTAGCCTCAGTTTCCCATTCAACCACAGATTTGTGTCACACATTTGTCCCCCAGCACGACCCTGAACACCCACGGTCACCCTGACAAGTTCCCAACAGAGGAAGAGCTCAGGAGCAGGTTGTTTCTTACCATCATGGCCAGAGTTGAGCAGGTGCTCCCCCAGGTCACAGCCAAACACCCTTTCCTTGAGGATCCCCCGCTGTTTCAGTTTCTGTTTCGTTGGGCGCGACTTCATGAATGTCCGGAGGAAGGTGATGAGCTTCCCGTGCTTCTTCGACACTGCACAAGACAAGGAACAACCAGCTCATTCCACACCTGGCAACCACTGAGCACAACTCCTTCTACAGAGCATATAAGAACTGGAGTAGCATTAATATCAATTATTTACAGGAACAGATTTCCCAAGGTTTGACACTAAATAGAGACTTGGCTTTTGTCCCAGGCCTTGGCTAGTGCGGAGTCACCAGGAGCGAGCTGCAATGGAAGGACTCACACAGACACATTTCCTGCAGAGTAGCTTCAGGCAGGAGCCACCTGAAGGGCTGATGGTGGGCAGCACCTGGGAGGGGCAATTTCATCTCTGGGAAAGGGAATGAGGATCAACTGAGGAATCTGCTAATCTCCTGTGCAAACCAGTGTGCAATCTACACACAGAAATAAAGCTTTGTGACTGGCCCTTGCTCTGGTCTGAGGCCCCTGCAGAACAAAGGGCTGGCTATAACCTCTGAGGCTGAGCAGTCAGAACTCCCTGAGAGCCCAACCTGCCTTACCAGCACACCAGGGCCTCACTGCCCCTCACTGCCCCTGCACAGGCAGTACCCCGGAGCCTCAGCAGCTCCCTTCTCAAGCCATCACAAAAAAAAAAACAGACTCACAGTCACTGAGGTTGGAAAAACCCTCCAAGGCTATCAAATCCAACCTGTGCCAAATCCTCACACTGTCACCCTGCCCAGAGCACTGAGCACCACATCCAGGTGTCCCTTGGACACCTCCAGGGATGGGGACTCCACCATCCAGCCCACTGAACAGGTCACAAAGGCAGCTGATTGAAGAGATGCAGTTTATCCTCTCCAGAATGAACACAAGCAGCCTCCAAAGAGAGCAGGATCTGGCTCAGGCAGGAGCTGCCTTCCAACCTCCTGCTGTGTCTCTCTGGGCTGTGCTGGGGAAACTCTGGTCCCTCTGCTAAAACCTCCTGCTCAGGAGCTGAACCCCAGCGCAAGGCAAAGGAGAGCAGTGGGTGACATCAACGACCTGGCCCTGGTAGGAGAGGCCGGCCCCAGGTTGAATGGAAGCAGAACAATGCCCTGGAATGTCAATGTTCCTCCAGAGGCTCTCGGAGCCTCCCCAACAAAGGTGCCATTGTGTACACGATTTAAAAGCAGTTTAATTCAACAGAAGAGCTCTACTGAAGGGAACAAACTGCTGGGTACAAAGGGCCGTGCATTGTGGAAGCCTTTGCAGCTCAGGAAGTTGTAAAGGCTCCTGCAGCAGCAGCTATCACCCTCCCCTGCTCCTCCCTCTCATTCCAGGCAGGAAAGACAAGAACGCTGTATTCCACCTGCATGAATACTGCACAAATACTGCAATCAAGTATCAGCAGAGTAACACCTTCCACAGCAGCGAAGATCCCTGGGGACAAAGGTTCATCCCTTCAGTGTCACCTCTGCTGCCTAATGAAATGTGAACTACAGAGAGCAGCTCTGAAACCAGGACTCAGCAAAGCAGAGATGGATGGGCACTGCTTCCCTCAGGGGGTTCTTCAAGAAGGGAACATGAAAAACCTTGTCCCAAGATTCTGGTTATACCACACAATGCTTCAGGATGCTTTAATCCCTTCACACAGAGGAATATTTCTCCTTCCATTTTACCAGACATTGACATGGTCCCTCTATTAAGATATGTAATAAACCTGATATATGTATATTTATATAATAAACCTGATTCCACTGACCTTAACAAATTTGTGCTGATGTTAGGAAAGCAAATGTCTCCTTCTGCACAAAGGCCCCTGTAGCAGTGTAACACTAAAATGATCCTCAGCACCACCTGAACACCTGAAGTCCCCAAATTCCCACCAAACCCCAGATCTTCATGCTCAGCAATCAAACCAAATTTATTTAACAACCACAGGAGCCTTGAGCATGACAAACTGTGGCTGTGGGGGTTTTAATTAAAGGAGTGTTTGCAGTTTGATGGGGCTTTTTAATTGCACACAATAAAGGAACAGATTGTGCTGACATGCCAAACAAAGTTAGGATGGGGTTTGGTTGTATCACAGGAAAATAAGGGCTCATTCATCACCTCCTATTGGCCCAGCTCAAGGATAAATGGAGACAGTCTCATCCTGATTAGTGTGGAATTTCCAAGGTTAGCACCCTCGGGCTGCTGTGGTAACACCACTGGAGGTGAGAGACCTGAGACAGATGCTTTTACAATATGCAAACAGAGCACCTACTAATCCAAATAAAGCAATCATTAATATGTGTTTATTCACTTGAATCATTTCACACTCTGAATACTATGTACCTTGCTTGACTTAATGAAAAATGAGCCCATCAGAGAATGGATTTTAAGTGGAGAAAAATGCATCCAATTCTAGTCCTGAAGAAATTCTACTACTAATGCAGGTCAACAAGTGACTTTTGGGTGTCACCTCAGCACTAAAACCAGAAAAAAAACCTGCAACGGGCACACTTCCATGGTCCAGAGATGTACTTGGCTTGGCATTGGCATCACTGACCAGAAAAGTGAGCCGAGTTTTTAAAACATAGTAAATCTGTTCTGCCTTTAAGCCACCCAGTGCAGGTTAAAATAATTGTCCTGCTTTCTGCACCATTAAGCAGACTCCCACAAACTCCCTGCCACAGAGAAGTGCTGCAGCACCAAGGACTCTGCGAGGGCAGGTTCAGCCGCCAGAAATTCCCTTGTCCCCAGCCTGTGGAAGTGTTAGCACAGCTCCTTGGTTTGTAACAAGGCTGCTCTGGATCACTGCCTGCTCTGCAAGCCTCTCTGAGGCTGAGCTCAGCTCCGAGGGCTGTACCCACACAGGAATGATTCACTCAGGCTTCTGCTGGGTGGGGAAAACAAGAGAACAGCAAGAAAATCCAACAGTCATCTCCCTGCTGACAGGTTATTAAGGAGAAGGAAAGCAGGTAGGTGTCTGAGAGGGATGAGCTCTGCTCCTCCTGCAGCAGCAGCAAAGGTGGGATCCCCCCACCCTCAGGCATTCCTGGCCCTCGAAGCACCAGTGCATCCTGAGGGAATTAACTTCTGCTGCATCCTGCTTTAGGTGAACACAGCACAGCACACCCAGGCTCTGGACATGCACCAAGGCCAAAAGCCACCAGGAATGTTGCAGAATCCGTGTCTTCTGCTCCAAAACACCCATCCAAGGCTTCACTGCCCCACAGGTGACAGTGACAGCAGCAGGCAGCAGTGCTCTCCTGCTGCAGCACCAGTAACTGCCCTGCACTCAGAACTGGTGACTGCAGGAAAACCAGGGAATCAAGGCACAGAGTTTAGACCTGAAATAAATCTTCAAGTGTTACAAACCAAGCAGATATGGATAAAACAATCAACCCTTTCCTACCATTACTGTCCCTCTAATAAAGCAGGGACATGATAGAGCTGATCCACTCACAGCTTGAGTCTCCACACAAGGTGTTCATAGAAATAAATTTGGGAACCAGCATTAGTAACAGAAAATTTCAAATGGTTGCTGTGCTTTAAGTTATCAACTGAAAGCCAGACCAAATTAAACAAAAATTCCAACATTTATCCATATTACTTCCCACCTCAGACTTGACCACTACAAAACACAATGTTTCCCAAGAAATGGAGACTTTCCTAGAAGGACCAAGGGCTGCTTTCCTCAGAAAGGCAGATTTGGCTTAATATCCTGGCCTGAAGAAGCAAAGATGAATTCTCCATCCAGTGGAGAGTGCCTGGCTGCAAAAAACTCTCAAATGAAACCCAACTGAAAAACACCACCTGAGTCTGGACCACTTCTGAAGTTTTGCTGGCACAAATATATCAATTAGGAGCATACAAAAATGTCCCTCCCCTTCGCTGTCATAACTGTGCTGGCCAAAGCCTTTACATGGTGGGGAGGAGGGGAAGGAAAAGGATTCCTTGTGCCAGGTAGTTCATTGTGGCTTTGGGAAGCTGCCCAGTACCTCCCCCAGGAACATTTATGGATCAGGCAGTGCTGTTGTTGTTACACCACCAGCATTTGTGGTGCAAGTGAGGCCCCAAATCCCCCTGACACTGGTAAAAGCTATTAAATGACAATCTCTTCATTAAAAGCAGGGCTCCTTCACCCTCAGGACATGCTTTCTGCAGCTTTACTGGAGAGCTGTGCCAGCCACCAGCTCTTCATCAGCTTCACGCTCTTGGTCAGGACAACTCACCCCCCTGGAAGCCCACAGGGATCCATCCCTTGGGATTTGCTGAGGACTCCTGAGCCTTCCTCTGAGCTCAGCCCGTGGTGGCACTGCTGGGTGTCCCCACACCACAGGCTCAGCCCGTGGTGGCACTGCTGGGTGTCCCCACACCTTTCCCTGAGGTTGAGCTGAGGCACTGCTGTGACCTGGATTAAGAATAATCTGCTGCCCCTGATGCTCTTAGGGCAGAGCTGGGCCAGCCCAGGTGAGACAGCCCAGAACCAACCTGCTCCCCCTGGTCCTGATCCCTCCTGTGCCCCATGGATTCATTAGGGATGCAGTTATTTGGGATTCACAGCACAGTCCAACAGCACCACGTGGCTCAGCCCAAACTCCACAAGTGATGTCTGGCCACAAAATCCTTCCCAAGACCACTGCAATATTTAATTAGAATTGCCCAAAGTGCTGCCAACAGAAGATAGCATGGCAAAGAGCACTGTCTCCTTCTGATTCCTTGGCTTTGGATTATAGAGACCAAACAGGAAAAACCCTTTTAACAAACAAATAAATGCAGCCTTATTATGTCCCCAGATTTGTTCTGCTCAGCAAGAAAAGGCCCATGAGACAAAGGCTTGAGAACAAAACAAAACCCAGTCAACCCTGCAGCAGGACAGCATCTCTCATCTGACTCATCCTGCCTCTTCCCAAAAGCCAGGGGACATCCAGGCAAAGGTTACCTGGCAACAGACTCTAAACACAGAATCCCAGAGTGGTTTGGGATGGAAGGGACTTTAAAGCTCATCTTGTCCCAGACTACTGCCATGGGCAGGGACACTTCCCACTAGACTAGGTGGCGCTAAGCCCCATCCAGGGCAATGGCAACTTCCTCCACGACACCCTTCCAAAATCCCTACCTGTTTCCCAAGCCCTCTGCCTGTTCCCTGCAGCCCCATTAGCCTCTGCCAAGAGAAAACAAGCCCCTGTTTCACAAAGAGCACCTGTCCCATTCCCTGTTGGTAGCACTAATATTTGGGGTTTGACAAAACCCCCTTCCCAGGGTAATAGCACCACGTTTTCTGACGCAGGGTTAGCAAACTTGGACTCCAAGAGAATAATCTTGGAGGGTGTTTGCTGACCCACATTTCCAGCACATGGGCAGCCTGTTTGTTTCTGTTATTCCCAGCGATTTTACAGGTCACAGCACCCAGCTGGCCCCCGCTGCGAGGGGAGCCTGGTGCTCAGACCAAAGCAACAACAACACGTGGCTGCAGAGCAATCCACAAACTGCACTGGCAGGCACAAAATCAAAGATGGACAAAGGTGTGGGAATGTCATAAAGAAAAGCATTACAAAACAAAAGTGAAATCCATCCCCTCTTAAAGGAGATTTACAGCAAACCAGGCAAAATTTTTTCTAGGCTATTAGTCCCTCCAGAGCCATTCTCTTCTAAAATTAAACTGCTGCAGGGAGAGAAGGAGAAGCAACAGACTCTTCTGAAAAAAAGAGCAGCACCAGGAATGAGGAGATGAGAAGCTGGGGCTGTTTTTGCCACACATTTCCTGTGCTCCTGATTCTGCACACTCGGGATCACGCTGAAGGGTGGGAGCAGAGCGAGGCCAGCTGGGTCCCCACACAGCAGCAGCTACCCCGACCCCTCCTGAAAACATCAGCCAATATACTCAATATCCATCCCCTTGCACTCAGAAAAACCCACTCTGCAGACCCACATCTCACTGAGAAGTGATGCCAAGCCAAGAATTGAGTCACATCTCCCAGTTCTCTGTCATGTTCCTTAGCAACAAGACATTTTCCTCCTTCCCTCCTGCCACAGCACATTCTATTTTGGAAGCTCATTTACACAGCCCTAAAACCCCCAAGCAGAATGTGGAACCACGCACCACCAAGCACCATCCCTAAGTCCTTGAACAGGATGCCGGGTTTAAAGAAGGACCAACCAACACAGCAATAACCTCACTAATCTCTATACTGGGCTCCCTCAGCAGGCATATAGATTTTCAAGAGATAATTTAAAATTCCATAGATATGAGAGTCTAAAAATATCTATCTCCAATAACTTTCATAAATATGTACTGACTGGTTTGCCATAAACAAGAGCAAAATAAATTGTGTTTTCTGATGCTGCAGCATTTCTCTTGTGCTAGGCTGCCATCAGTTAAGGCTGGGCTCTGAAGTGAAGCAATATGTTAAAGGTGATTAATTTCAGTGTAATTTGATAAGAACAATTCAAATTAGCTAAGACAAGAACCAGCCAAGGATAAGGACAGATTTCCAACTTCCACGAGAGCCTCACACATATGGAGAGTAAAGTAGGTCATTGATAAGAGCTGGTGCTGTTTATTTATAAAGCCTGGTAATAAGGAAGCTGCATCTCTTGCATCTCCCCAGGCTCCTGCAGCCATCCTTTGGGCAGTGTCTGTGCAATGACCTCAGCTCCACTCCAGCTATTCCCCATTCCTGCCCACAGCAGCCCTCAGCTCAGGTTGGCTCCTCCTGGTCAGCACAGGAACATCTGGCACCAGAGATTCACCAGCCTGGCAACTCACAATTACACAATTCCTTCAGCTCCTGCAGCATCTGGCTCTGGTCACCCCTCTGCCAGAGACAGCACACTGCAAATCCAGAAGCTACCAGCATGGTGGCCACTTTCATTTAACTGAAATCACATGTCTGTGGTGACATGCACGAGGATCATCTACACTGTGAACTGCCTGGAGAAGTTTCTTTATGGCCATGAGAAAACACAGACGTGAACTAGGAGCTAATGTACAACAGCAAAACCTCCTTCCCTGCTCTTCTGCCAAATTTTTTGAGTGTTTGTAATGGCTTAGGAATGATAACCATGAGGTTAGTCTGATGCAAAAGTCTATCACACATGTCTGATACCAAGAAATCTGTGCTGTTTCCCAGCCTTAAGACATGACTGATCTTTGCACAGAATCTAAGACCACAAGGGAGCACTAAGATGATACCTGACCTGAACAAACAGACCCAGGACATCTTCAAATTAATCCCTGAAGGACAGCACACCTGCCCCGGGGCAGTGGTACACAGCCAGGAGATATAAATCGGTTATTTATGCAGCTGAAGGCTAACAGAGACATGAGAGAGGTTTCAAAGGTTCAAGGGCTGGCAAGGTCAATCTATTAATTCTATTAACAAGTTTAAAAAGTATTTTGGAAAAAACCAACAGTGCTGACTAACAGAGTCCCAGTGATGATGCAGCAGGGACAGGCTAGGACAGGTGACTGGGGGAGGAAATAATGATGGATGGGGCTGTCGTGCAAAGGAAACCAGTTATTAGAGGCTCAGTCTGGAAAAGGAGTGGGAGCTGAAAACAAACTGACAGAGATTTAGCACACGCGGCAGTGGGGTCAGCAGCTCAGGTGACACGAAGAGGTCACAGGGCCAGCAGCAAAACTGGGAGACAAGGGAGCAAATTGGGAAACATGGAGCTAGGAAAAAAATATCCAGAGAGACTTGAATATACCTTTTTATTCTTTCATTCTAGCAAGATCTCTGTTGTAGCAGAGCTTAATGCAGTCCTTTCGCTTATCTCACCTACCCTGGAGACTGGGGATCCTTTAGAAAGGCTGTTCTGACTCAGGTAACCATCACAGGCAGAACTGAATACCAGATCTGCCCATCAGGAAGATGGTGTCAGCCTCCTACCCACATCCACTTTGGCATGTCAGGATTGTTTGACTCCACATGCCCAAGCTCACACCACACCCCAAGATTTGAGATCTGACACCAAAATGTGCAACCCCTATATTCCTACTGAAGAGGATGTGACACTGTTACCTGAGGGTATCTCTGTTAGGCAATTTGCATGGTTTGAAAAGAAACCCAATTTCAGAATGACCCCAAAGGTTGTGCTGTGTGGCCCATGAAAGGTGCTTTTAGTTAAAGGAATTTTGGAACCTCAGCTGGGGCAGCAGCATTAAGGGTGAGGTCATGAACACCAACAACCAGCACCCTGTGCTGGGTAACTCTGCAGACACTTGCAGCTCAGGGAGAAATGGAAAAAGATTCAAGAGGCAAGATGTCACTTTGGCATTAGGTGACACCAGAGCAGGGCCATCTCTGCCAGAAGCTTCTCCAGCTCAGCAGTCATCACCAACAGGAATGTGATCCCCAGAAAGACAGTGATGGCAATGCCACACATTTCCTGCTGGAGCTGACTGGAGCTGCTGGCAATCCATACAGGTGGAACTGCCTAATGGACAACCTCAACTTCCCTTTAGGACAATCTAAACCAAACATTTTTTTCTCCTGGCTTCAGCGGCCACGGCCTCAGAGAAGACAAGAGCTGACTGTTCCAACCTCACACTCACTTGAAGGCAAAGTGCCTTTGCTCTGGCTAGTTCACAGGCCAGCTGTGCTCCATGCAGCTCCTTCCCTGATTAAAACACCTCCTAACAGCCCCGTGGAACTGCAGCTCGGCTGAGCCTCGCCCAACGCAATTCCTGCAACTGGCAGCAGCACTGCAGGAGATCTTCCAAAAACCTGACAGTAACCCAGGCTGACCCCGCATCACACCAAGCACTCTGGACACAGGCAGGCAGCCCGGAGCCTTCCCAGGCCATCCCAACACGAGTGTGGCATCAGCCAGGCCGGGATCACCGCAGTGACGGCGGCACCGCGCTCCCCCAGCCCGCTCCGGTGGGAGGGGGCGAGCCATGGAAAAGGATCTGACAGGAATCAACAAACAACACAAGTGCAATAATGAGGAGCTTGGCAGATGGAGCCCGATCCCACAGCGAGAGGGTGTTTGCTCTTATGCAAAGCCTTGGGAAGGCACGGGGAAGGAACAAACCCTTTGGATTCCATGGGGAAGGGGCATGAGCGATCCCTCTGGGAACAGGAGGAGGCCCGGGTCAGGGCACACTGCCTCGCTGCTCCTGATGCCCACGGCACAGCCTTTGCCTTGGGTACAGACTGTCCTGAGGTACATGGTACTCCCAGTGTGACAGGAAACATCCCTGCTGCTCTCCCAGCCCCTTCCCAAAGGCTGCCTCTCTCATTTTCACTGGCCTGAGGGCAAGTGTTTGCAGCCCAGACCAGTTCCAAACTGCAGCAACCTACCCTCCCCAGATCCATACTGCTCTGGTTATTCTCCTCTTTACAGCCCTGACTTCCTAAACTGTTCATACTTCCACTATTAAGCCCTGAGATGACTCTGCCTTTGGAAGTTAAGTTTCCACCCACCTGGAGTGGAAACAAAAAGAATCCTGAAGACCATGACCACAATTTTCATTCACATCACAGTCACCTTATACAGCACAAGAAGGATACAACAGCTAAAAGAGGATAAAATTACATTTTCACATACACCCTCCTTACACAGCTAAAGAAGTGTAAAAAACTTCACTGAAAGTGAAAATTTGACCTGAAAGTTTGGGGATTTGAGGTGAATTAAATCTGCTTTTCAAGACTTAGGAATGCAGACAATGTATTGCTTTGCCTGCTTTATATTCTTTTCCTTTCACTTCCCAGTGCAAGGCTTTGATTTCAAATGAGCCTCTTTTATCATGCCTGTGTGGTACCCAGAACAAAGGAGGCCGGGGAAGAGTGGAAAGGGAAGGCCTCCTGTCTTCTGTGTCACAAATAATCAGATCCTGCAGGGCATTTAGTCCTTAAAATGGGCTCTGGCTTTTAGGAGGTTTTCTGAACAAATATGAACAGACGAGCCATGGCGACTTGCAAAGTGTCTACTGTGATCACAGTAACGTCTCTCCCTGGGAATTTTATTTTCCAGAGTGTGCATTCCCTGCCCCAGGGCTCCAGCAAACAATGGGCTGGCAGTTTTAATAGGAAGCCCCTTTCTCTTGACCAAAAGCATCAATATTATTAATGCTTAGGGATGTGCCAGTCTGCGAAGGGAGGGAAGACAAAAGGATAAAGTGATATGCAAAAATCGATTGAAATTTAAATGGTAGACGTTCCTCTCTGTCAGCTGCCTCTTTGGGAGGGAGGTATAAATCTGAGAGGGAGGCACTGAACTCCAGCCCTGCAGCCCCAGGATCACAGCTGGGGTGGAGGTGGTTTGCACACGAGAATTCCTTCTCTGCTGGGATCTGGGTGGGAATCCTCACACAAATCATCCCGGACATGAAAGAGGCTCCCTTTAACAGCTCCGGTTTGCTACACACCCATGACCCGAGAACAAATCCAATAAAACAATTTACAACTATGGACCCAGTGTGGAGCAAAGTGGAACAGAAACCTCAAGGCAGAGATTAGTAAGAGAGAAACAAAAGTAAAACAATTAACAAGGAGGGGGAGGGGGGTAAGTATGTAAATGTAATCGGTATTTGGTCACCAAGCCAGGGAACCTGCCCAAGGACATGGATCCCCAGGATCTTTTCCCACTGCAGAAGCACAGTAACCAGCAGACGGGGATGAGAGAGAAATTACTGACACCAGGTATATTTTCAGCTGGCTGAAAACATGATCCCAGGCAGGGAGGCATCTGAGCACCCCGAAGGCATCACACCCCTGCAGGACCAGCTCAGCTCCAGGCAGTGTCCTGGGCAGGACACCCCAGCACAGCCCAGCACCCCTGGGCCCAACCAGGGGGTATTCAGTACCATCAAATCATGGAATGGTTTGGCTTTGAAGGGACTTTAAGCCCATCCAGTGCCACCCCTGCCATGGCAGGGACACCTTCCACTGTCCCAGGCTGCTCCAAGCCCCGTCCAACCCCTGCCCTTGGGCACTGCCAGGGATCCAGGGGCAGCCACAGCTGCTCTGGGCATGCTGTGCCAAGGCCTGCCCACCCTCACAGGGAGGAATTTCTTCCCAATATCCAGTGTAAAGTATGTACCAAGAGCCTCTTTCCCGAGGCACTATCACCACCGGGAAAGAAGAATCCTCATCCAGAGCCACTCATTCCCTACACAAACATTAAGTATCTGGCAAGTTACTAAGCAACAAGTGGCGCAGGCACCCCGGCCCCCTCTCCGAGCCCCGGCCGGGTGACCCGGGGTATCGCTGCCTCACCTGGCCCTGTTCCCGGCCGGGTCCCCGCGCCCGCTCCGCGCCGGGCTGGCTCGGCTCCGCCGGGATCCCCGAGATGCGCCGGCCGCTCGCAGTCTCTGCGGCTCTGCCAAGCCCCTCCCCGGCTCCTCCTCCGCAGGTGCCTCCTTCCTTCCTTCCCTCCTCCCTCCCTCCCTCCCTGGCTCTCGCAGGCGCCCCGGCGCTGCCCCCGGGCCGGCACCGCCGCGGGACCCTCGTGTCCCTCCTGCCGGCCCTTCCGGGGCCGGGCAAAGGGCGCTGGGTGGGCAGGGAGGGATGGGGAGCAGCACACAGCTGCCCGTCTGTGGAAGGTCTAAAATATAAATGTAAAACAACACCAGGTATAAAAATCTAGAAGGGGGGTGCTGAGAAGATGAATCAGGCTGTGCTCATTGGTGCCCAGCAACAGGACAAGAGGAACGGGCAGTTCCAGCTGAACGTGAGGGGAAATTTCCCTGTGCAGTCATCAAGCACTGAACAGATTGTCCAGAGAGGGTGTGGAGTGTCCCTCACTGGAGATAATCCAGAACCATGGACACAATCCTGTGCCCTGCCTGTGCTCCGGGATGGCCCTGCTGAGGGCCCTTCCAGTGTGACCCATCCTGGGATTCTGTGAAGGTCTGACCGCTGCCTTTGCCCCACGTAACCAACGGCTGCTCCAGAACCTCCACCATGGGGACGGGCCCGGTGCCACCCCCTCAGCCTGTGAGCACCTCCAGGAAAACACACGGGCCAGGAAAGCTGCACTCACCTTTATCCACTTTCTCCTTCCTTGCTCCTTCATGCCACAAAAACTACAGAGGACACTGTGGTGAGGGCCACAGCCCAGTCCCACCAGGACTGCGGAGCTCAGGGGCACATCGGTGCCACCATCCCTGTCCCTCAGTCACTGCTCCTGCTGCAAATCCCTGAGGCCACACTGAAGATCTGTCTCAGCATGTCCAGAAGGAAGGGAGACACACCGGGCAGGCCTGAGTGCTCTGGGGGAAACACGTCCCAGCTTGCAGATGTGACACAGGCTGGGCCCCACAGCCCAGGGACCGCACCTCGCACCCATGTCCCTGACAATGTAATCACAGGAGCAGTGTCCCCTCCCAGTCTGAGGGGCTAGTTGGCATTGAGCTGAATCAATGATCAAATCACTGAAAACAAATCCAATTAAAAACTCTCCGGGAGTTTTGCTGTTTGAAAGGAAAACCAAATGATGGGATCATTTCCCAGTGACCCAGTTGCAGTCAGGCTCCAGCCCAGGGCAGAGCACAGAGACCCTGGGACTTGACCTGACTCCAGCACTGCATTCCCTGCCCAGCTTCAGCCAGCACCTGGAGCAGGAACAAGAGCCAGGAGGGCAGGAAGCCTCAGCCAAGCTTTTTCCTAGTGCCAGTGAGGTTTGTGGGATTAGTTCTGCCATTGTGCTGTTTGACCTTGAGCTCCCCCATTAACACCAGTTCATCAATCCCAGTAATTGCTGTCACCCACTTTAAAATGTGGGCTTGCCAGCTAAAGGTGAGCAACCTCAGGGTCAGAAGGATTAGGGAGGAATTTGCCTCTCTATCTGCAGATATCTTGATGAGCAGGAGGGGAAAACTCATTTCTTTGGGTGCTCACGCTTTCTCCTCTGTGCTGTTTTCAAAATCATTTGCTGACTCACATCTCCCAGGGATCCTGTTCTCCAGCTTCTCTGTACACTTGGTATTCACTGCTGGACTTGTTTGGCCTGGACAATGAGCACACTATCACACCAAGTTTACCTCAGCAGCCAAGCATGACTCCTAAATCCACTTCTCTCTGAATAATTCCAAGTGCAAACCCTTTTCCCTGGTACCAACTCACCATTTTGAGAACATTCTTCCTACCAAACGCATTGATTAAAGCTGGGAAAATCCCAACACAGATGAATACAGCAGAAGCAATGCTATTCCAAATTAACATGCAAAATGCACACACAATTCCAAGCAGCATCTAGGACTTCAGAGCAGTAATGCTGAGCTGCCCAAAGCTGCCAGGATGTGTTGTATGCTCCCCATACAGTTTTTTTTCTTTTTACTGTAGGCCAGGCTTGGCTAGGAAGACTCCTTCAAGGCTGGTGACCCCCCATTCACATACTTTGCTGGTGCCCAGTTTCATACTAAGGCCAGGAGTTGCCCAATCCTGTTTTTGCTAATCAGAGCAGGAATGTAACAACTGCATCCTCAATCACACAGAGCTGCCTCAGCTTCAGGCTTGGGTTTTACCTTTCAAATTACTGCTCTGAGGAGGTATTTTACTACCTGGTGTACAATTACACACCTTTCCCCCATCTGCACTTTGTTTCCTGTAAAGGAAAATCTTTAATCCTTCTTAGAAACTGCCTTTCTTTTAGGAATGAAACCTGAGTGACCAAGATGTGACTCCTCTGCACCTGGGACCTTCTGCACCTGCACAGGGGTCTCTGCACTCCACTGCACTGAACAGCACTGCGATGTCTTTTGCTGCTTCTGAATGTTTGATTGAAAATAATAAAATAATCACATGAGTCTCATTTTCTGTTCTAATTTTTTTTTTGCCAGACAGTTTTAAGCATTTTTTTAAAATTAAGCAAGTGAAAGAGATGCATTCCCCACTCCTGAGGAGTTTGTCTGCTTGCCATGGAGCAGAGGAAGCAGATAATGAATATCTTTTAAACCCAGCTAAGAAGCCCAAGCACTTGAAACCACAGAAGAAAGGGTCTATCCGTGTGCCTGTCACAAATTGAATCCTGAAATTCACCCTATGCTCCAAAAGTTATTTCAGAGAGAAGAACTGGGAAGGCAAAGCAACCCAGACAGTGTTATTAGTGCAGCCAGTAGCTTCTTCTGCTTTCTGGTTTTGCAAATGTAACTACTGAAGGAGGTTCAAGCCATCATTAGGACTTAGACAGTCAGGACTTTCCAATGATGCTTCACCCTCAGCTGGATTTATCCTGCAGTCAGCTGCTCCCAACACACACACACACCCCACAAATAAACAAAAGCCCCTTTAAAAATAAGGGGTGTTGCTGAGAAATTATAGATGAAAGCACAGTGGGGAGTTAAAAAAAAGCAGTAGAACAGCACATAATTACATGGAATGCCTTAAAATTATTAGATTTGATGCAGGGCTGTCAGCAACCGGGTTTGACATGCAGGTATCTCATGTCACAGAGTATGGAATCATCAAATCCCAGAATGGGTTGGAAGGGACCCTAAAGCTCATTCAGTGCCACCCCTGCCATGGCAGGGACACCTTCCACCATCCCAGGCTGCTGCCAGCCCTGCCCAGCCTGGCCTTGGGCACTGCCAGGGATCCAGGGGCAGCCACAGCTGCTCTGGGCACAGTGGTACCATGTGGTGACCGAGGTTTTGGTGGATGGAGCCATGGTCTGCCATGGCTTGCAAGAAAAATATTCCACCTATTCCATTTATGAAATCTTTGTGCACAGAGGGGTGGTGTTGCAGCTGCTCAGCCTTTGTGAGCTTCCCAGGACCAGTTTTAATGGGAGAGTTGAGCTATGCACTGGCACGACCCTTGATAAATCCACAGGCCAGGAAGAGATCAGAGCTTTGTACCATCATTTATGGTTAAAACTGCCTGAAGTATTTTCAAGCCACAGTCTGGCTCCCACACTAATTTACAGAATTATTCAGGAGAAAAGAAGAGGAAAAGCAGAGCAGAAAAAACTGCCTCTTGACATTATTTCAGAGCTTTTAGCATAACTGTAGAGTTTTGCTAAGCCAACTATGACTACAGTTAAGTCCCATTTTGACAGAGCTTGTGAGAAAGGAAAAAACCAACTTGTTTAAAAATAACAGCCCCCCAACCTGAGTAAGTGGAGAGCAGGCAGAGTGAGAAAGCAGCACAGAACAAGTGAAAAGGGAAGTGGCCTTATTAAAGCACATTGGTGCCTCCAACACTCTGCACTTGGCCAAGTTTCACTGCTCTGCTTCACACTACTCAGCCTATTCTGGGGGATCCAGCCTCTCAAACACCAGGAATGTTTTCATAACAAACCTCAACACAGCTCTTTCTTACCTGCACAGAACACAGATGAATGTCATTATTCATGAACTGATGTGCACAGACTGTGCACAGGTTCACACACCATGCTTGTTCCTTTCCTTTTCCAATTAAAATTCCCCAGGAAACATGGTCAAGGCTCACCACAAAATTATCTGTCAAAGTGTGAGATGCCTGAAGCTGCTGTTTATTGTCTCAGCCTCTTTGCAAAGCCTCAGTGACCACACTCAAAGAGAAACTGCCTGATAGGGAACACAGGAATGAATCTGGCTCTTCCCTCTACCTGTGTTCCAAGCATTTCCCTGTGCCTGGAGGCTGATTTCCAGCGCTGTAATTACACCAGTAGTGCCTCCCAGTGGGGATGTAGGATATGCTGGCATGGAGCAGAGGATGCTCCTCAACTGGCAGAGCTCTGCTGCTCCCCTTGCTCCTCTCCAAGCTGCTAAAGGGCTCCTAGGCCAGGAGCCTGGACCCTGGCAGGGGGTTGGGGTGGGCAGGGATGGGGTTTTTTGTGCCAGCTCTGTGTGAGATCTTTTCCATCCTTCCAGGAGACTCAGCTATGCAAGGGAAAAATCTGAATGCAAACTTGGGGGCTGGACACAAAGGCTCATTCACTGACACCTCCACCTTTGCCTCACTGGGATTGTTCAGAGATGGCAGAAGGTCCCTGGAGCATCCCCAGGCTCAGCCTGCACCTAGTGGTCCCACAGGACAACATTGGTGTCCACCAACTGTCCTGGGACCACTGGCTCTGCACTCATGGCACTTTCTGAGGGGACACAGCATCCACTCCCTCAGGGCTGGGAGGGCTCCAGAGGGGCTTTCATAGATTAGAAAACTCTCTTTGAGTTCAGTTAAAAAAGAAAAGAAGATATGAGTGAAGTAGCAGGACCAAAGGGTGCCTTCCTCCTGCTCCTGAGTTCCTGAGCCTGAGGGCCCCTTTTGTTTCAATCCAGCTTCTCTCCAAAGGATGGATCTCCTGCCCTGCTCCAGCTGCTCTGCCCCTGCCCCAGCTTCCCCTGTGCCCTCCAGACATAACACTCATCCCCAAATCCTGCTCTTCCACTCCAGGCTTTCAAATCCAAGCCTCTTGAAGAAAATGTCAACCAACTCGCTCAGAACTTGCTGAGAACCACCCAGACAGTTTCCATAGCACCCAGGAAATGTCACAGAAACATGGATTTGTTCTCACTGCAAATACTGCATAAACATCACCTAAAACTCCTCAATGTGGGGGCAAGGAACAGCCAGGGGTGCTCCTGAAGCACTGCCAAAGTGAACTCCTGGCTCTCACTGCCATTGTCAGAAACATCTGCACTGTTAAAGCATTAAAGGATTATGGAGAAAGGAGAATTACATTAACTCCCTAATGCTCTGCATCCTTAGGAACTTTGTGAAATACAGTTCCTGCTCATCTCTCACTTAGGAGTTAGCCAAGGTTTAGAGATTTTGTTTAGGAAAAGTGTTTCAGATTTGCCACTGAAGGCAAAAGGGAAAAGCAAGTTACAAATAAAAACATGTCCCCATAGGCAGAGGGTGTAGAAAGAATATTTGACACTTTTTAACTCTAAAACCTGCTCCTTGTAAATCCACCACCTATCCCAGTTTGGTGAAGAACTCCCAAAAGTGCAATTCCCTGCCATCCTGCGTGCCTGCAACTCTTACCATGGTACACTATGGAGAACCCACAGGTGGATTTCCATGCAGGTCTAGAGGAACATCCAAGCCCTGGCCCCTTGCAAAAGGGAAATGGGACAGTTAGAAGATCATTCACAGTTTCAGCCCACAACTGGGAATGCCAAGAGCATCCTGTGCCCTGTGGGGAAAGGGAGAGTGCAGCAGCAGCCCCAGACCCAGAGCCCTGCTGGCTCCTTCTCCCAAACTACTGCTGGAACAGCAGAACAACACAGGTGTGCTGCCTGGCTGGCTGAAGCACAGCACGACTTTCTCCAAATCCAGTCCCCCAGAGAGGGCTGTGAGCAACTCCTCATGCCAGGCAGGACTGAGCTGCTGCTGCTTTTGGGATGCTCCTCCATCCCATTCCTGCCTGCCCAGGGAACACTGAATTTTTGCCATGTCTGTTCCCAGCAAACAGGCTCAGGAAGCTGTTCTCTCCAACTCCTACTTTTTCAGCAGGATCTCAGATTTTATGGTGCAAATTTCATAGAGGACCAGATGAATCCTGTATTTAGCAGCACTTCCACAGATCAGCCCACAGCTCTCATCCCTTTCTGCCAAAATATGGGAAGGAACAAAAGACGAATGACTTAAAACAAGGGGAGGATGGCAAAGAGAAAGAGAAATGAAATTAAAAACTCAGGAAAATGCTGCTGCAGTTCTGATCTGCAGTACAGACCTAAAAGGACTAAACAGTCTTATAGTCCAGAGCAGAACCTGCAATAAATCCCCTTCTCCTGAAACCAGGTAATTACTGGAGCAATTCAGGGTAAATAAGCACTTTCCAGAGCTCACTGCACTGAAATCCAGCAAAACAACACAATTATTGAAGGTGAAGGTTGACATTCCTAATGTATCCAAGATCCACACTACCAGCAAAATAATAGCTTTTAAAGCAAGCTTTCAGTACTTCTGATGGGACTGAAATAAAGCCCTAAAGCCTAGTTTAAAAATAAATCCTCCTCTGATGACTGGAGAAGGACAATGAGCATCCAGACAAGGACTGCAGCAGAAGCAGAGCTTTACACCTAAACCACAAGAAGAATTGCAATCAGTTCAAATACAATTAGAAGAGAGGCCTGGCACTTACCAAGCACTTCAGTCACCGAATTGCACCAGCACTGGCTCCTTCATAAACTGAAATGTTCTGCCAGTGCTGTTGGGTATCAGGAAAGGTTCCTCCTCTGCCCAGAATGGTCACAGCCCCGAGGCTGCCAGAGCTCCAGGAGTGTTTGGAGAACACTCTCAGGCACAAGGGGGGATTGCTGGGGTGTCTGTGCAGGGCCAGGAGTGGAACTGGATGATCCTTGTGAATCCAGCTCGGGGGATTCCATGATTCCATGATTTTGTGGATAGCAGGACTGAAATGAGCTCTGACTGGCTGTATTTATCAGCATTGCTTTAATATAAAATATCCAATAATAACCTGTTTACCCTGGGATGACCTCTAGGAAGGTACAGTTCAACCCCAATCCCAAGGGACTGGGTGAAACAGAGGGACACAGGGGACAACGTTGTCTGAAGCCTGGGCAAGAACTCTGCCATTTGCCTTGGTGCCAAGCCTGCCTAGAAATGAAGCTCCCACGTGTTGCTGCTCTGCTCCCCTAAAATCCCGCCTACAGTCTTTTTCCAAGCATTTATGAGATCCAGGGAAACAGAAGTCCAGGAAAACAAGGAAATAAATGGGAATGTCTGTTGTCAAATATCTTTCAATAACTGAGGATCAAATGTTTCATTACATAAAATGTACCAGGGACACATCTCAGCTCCTCAGTTCCACTGGAACACTTTAATTTTACCTAGTGCCAGTTCTGACAAGAGACAGCCATGTTGTCATGGCAATGACAACACAACACAGTTGTTTTCTGCTCTCACAGTGCACTGGGCACACAGGAGGGTTGTTTCCATTGCCATAAAACTATATATTTAACCACATTTCTTCCCTCTCTTATTCAAGAAAGCTCTTCCCTCCAGAGCATGGTCACAGAGGGTTTGGCAAACTCTTTGGATAGTGAGGCACAATTGAAAGCCTGGGAAAAGAAGAACACTTTATATTTAGAAATGCAGCAGCTGGGGGAGAAAAGAAGCTGATTTCTGATACACAGATTAACACCCACATGGCAGCTGATACTGCAGAGTGTGCACAAGGCAAGGCCCAGGTGTGCTGAGCAGCACCTTAAGATCTGGATTCACTCACTGGGTCTGGAGACCACATGCAGAAAATCTGCCCCTCAGAAGGTGGGTTCTCAGAACCAGGCACTGGCTTTTCTACCCAACAGTTTTTAATATAAAAAGAAATTAATAAATCTCTATTTCACTACTTATTACACTACAGCTAGGTTCTGCCAGCAAGCCTAGGGGTTAGTGAGTGGTTATTGCTACCACATACAGGGTTAGAGGTGGTTAGGACAGAGAGTGATGGCACAGAACAGGCTCTACCTGAGCTCAGGTGGGACTGGTTCAGAGCCTCGGTAACAAATGCAGAGCCTGGTTTTACACTATCCATCTCCAAATCTGATAACCAGGGGAGGGGGCACAGGGACAGACAGAAGGCAAGAGAGAGGACAAGGTTAAAAATCTCCTAGAGGGACTGCAGGAGACCAACAATTCAGCATGGAGAGACAGCAATTAGAGAGACAGAGCTGGAGAAATCCAGAGTTCAGTGCAGGGCATGCAGAGCTGAGCTTCTCTGGGCTGTTCTAGGCCTGAATTGTTCCTGCCCATCAATGTCTGTGTGCAAGCAGGAGCAGACATTGTGAGGGAGCTGATCCACTGAACTCACAGAGTGAACAGTAAAAACCAAGGGCTGAGCTGAACTAAGCTGAGTGAACACCCAAATCCCTGGAAAACTGAGCTGGGGATGAAGTGGGTGGTGCTGGGGCCTGAACAACTGGGCTTGGAGCTGGCTCAGCAGTGAGCACAGTGTGTGCAGGCCAATTCCAATTCCAGTCCCTGCCCAAGGCAGCAGGTGGAACCAGATGATCTTTAGGCTCCCTTCCAACCCATACCAGTCTGGGATTCTGGGATGCTGTGCACAGACCACCCTAAGCAGAGTTTTCACTGTTAAAAGAGTATTAAAAATTATATAAAATAGATGTCAGTTTATGTTGGCAAAAGCTGGAGGAGAAATCAGTGATTTTTAACACAGCACAGCTTGCAGAAGAACAGCCTTTGCTGTGGCTGGGAGACCAAAGATTTTGGGCTTGTGGTCAGGGGCACTTTGTCCCAGTTACAAAACCCTCTTCCAGCCCCTGCCTCCCTGTCCAGTGCTCAGCTCATTTATCTGAGCCCAAAAAAGAACTTCAGTGCCTAAATGAGCCCAGAAAGGAACTTCCCCCTTGCACCAGCAAAACCTGAACAGGACCTCAAATCCCCCACACCTAACAAACACAAATATTTCTAAATTCCTGGTAGTGGAAGCCATGATCTGTGGCACACAGGAATAATATAAAACAGCCCCAGAGCCCAGGAGTGCTCATCCAGGGGAGGATGTGGTTCCCCAGCTCTCCAGGGGTGCTCTGAGAGCAGCCACAGCCAAGTTTGTCATCTCTGTGACAATTCTGTGACTCACAGAGGGACAGGGCTGTCACAAGGAATTAATTTCATAGGAAAAACAAGCAGAAGCACTAATAAGCCTCATAGCTTTGAGCAGAAATATTAGAGCTGCTCTGTTGTCAGAATCTTCCTTCTCACAGCTGAGAGAGGAGGGGGACTCAGCACTGACCACTGGCATTAAATAACCAGAAATGTGGCCATTCCTTTTTTTTTGTGTTAAAAACCTAATAAAAAAGTCTGCCTGAAAAAATAGGCAGGCTAAAGCCTCCCTGTGTTATCTGAATTTAACTGCTGCTGATCCTTGGCAGGAATTGCATCTCTGAAGGGCTTGAGGAGCCAAGGAACTTGACTGTACAAATGGAAAAACATGAAGAAAAATCTTTTCTCCCTATTTGTGTGCCCAAAGGGAACTCCTCAGATCTTACAAGATTCACTGTTCTGATTCCTCTTAAATTTTCTGTCAGATTATTTATCAGTGGACGTGGCCAGTCACAGCAATAAATTCTGCCCTCATTCTTAAAACCTCCATCCCAGTTTCAGTATTCCCTGGCTCCTGTGGGTTTGGACATGGGCAGTGGAAGAAGCCTCAGCTCACTCTCAATGGCATATCCCAAATATGTCAATATTTGTCAATGTACAGCCCCTGCTCTCCCCCTCTGGACATTCCTTCTGCCTGCAGGGTCTGGAGGTGTTGGCATGTGCTCAGGAAGGTGTCAGGAAACCAGCTCTTCCCAGCAGGACCAGGTTTTCCTGTGCTGGAGGGAATGGGAGCACTGCCTGCTCCCCGCTCTCCAGGGACAGCAGCACAGTCTGTGCCAGCAGCCTGGCAGTGGGTGGGTGGGCAAAGGATGTATCTGTGTGCATTGCCATGAATATTATAGATTTTATAATTGTCTCTTTACAGTATTTGCATATCAAGTTTTCAGACTGACTTAGGGAATCCAAACAACATCCCAGGGGCAGCTGATTTGTGCAAGTGAGACATTTGCTGTAAAAATGATAAATCTACATGACCAATCCCAGGTTTTACTGACACCAAGTTATTGCTGTGAGATTTAGACCAGCACTAGCAGGATCTAAAAAAGAGCATGGCAACGTGAAGCAGGACTATGAATAAACAACCCAAATATTAGTTCACTTTGGGCATTGTCAGATGTTAGCAGAAACACCATTCCCTCATTTAAAAAAATAAATAAATTTGGCTTCTGAAGGTTGCCATGTTCTAACAAACTTCAATAACTATGTTTAATTCCTCCCCATCACCCATTTTTATCTTCTGTTTCTTTCACACTGACGTTCAAACTTGCTTGTCTGACACTTAATTTCTTTCTTTTTAATATTTTCAATCTTTTTATGGATTCAAAATGATTCTATCACCCCAGAAAAGAGCTATAACCAGCTTTGTTCTTTCCCTGCTGTATTACTTTTTGTCCAAATATCTTTTAAAAAAGCCCCTTAGAACAAAGATTTGTTTTGGTTCCCCCTAAATATCCTTCGAGGCATCAGTGCTACTGACCTTCATGTACAGAAGAAGAAGGAAAGAAAAAGGAGACAGAGAAACAAGGCAAGAATGAAAGAAGGACAAAGGAATAAATGAAGACATACAAGGGGGGAAGTAGCTCCAGGACGCTGGACGGGCTCCATGGGCAGGGGAGACTGGGAAGGGAGAAATAAAAAAAAGGAAAAAAGCAAAACAAAAACAAAAAGCAGCTGGTTAAAATATGCTTGCACTGAAAATGGGCTCATTTCACACAAAGCTCAGCTGGGCTATCAATAGCACAATACAACACATCCAATCATTCAAGTTGTTTGGTGCTAAACACCTGGGAAATTCAGAGGATCCAGGAATTCCCACCCTGTGTCCCAGCTCAGAAAACACCCCAACATTTTGCATGTTGGACCTTTCAGCACAAGGCCCATCCCAGTCCTGCCTAACAGCACATGGTTTGTTATATACTGAATTTTGTTATATACTGAATTTTCCTTCTTCTCTCCTGGTACTAAAGGAGAAGCTGTTCTTACTCTTCATCCTGTGCAAAAAGCAGAATAATTGTCTCAGAGCTGTGTTTTGCTGCTGTGCTCCTCCTGAAACCCCTGCACTGCAGAGGAGGCAGGCCCAGCTCTGCCTCAGCCCCACACTTGTGTTCTGGAGGGAAGGAGAAGGGTGGGATGTGGCACTTGGGGACAGGGAGGTGAACATGGCAGGGCTGGGACTCCTCCAGCCCAAGGGCCCCACGAGCAGGCACAGACCTGCTGCAGCTGCTGCAGCTGCTGGAGCTGCTGGAGCTGCTGGCTGGGTCCTGGTGGCTCTCAGAGCTGGGGAGATCCTGCAGCGCCTCCCAGACATGGACAGGGACTCTCCTGGAGGGAGTGTGCACTCCCCCCTGCTGTCCTTTGCTCCTGCATCCCCGTGCCCGAGGATCAGGATTCCCTGCAGGATTTTGGTCCTGAGGCCTGGCAGGGCTGGAAGCAGTTCCTGTCTCATCAGCAGCTCCTGCTGGGCAGCTCTGGGTGCTCATCCCCTCTCTGCCTCCCCCTGCCAATGGAGACCTGCCTTGGCTCAGCACTTTTCCATTTAATTCAGCTTTAACGAGACAGTGGCATGAACACCAAACAACTCCTTTGTTTACTTCAGATTAACAAGACTGGTACTAATTATGTACACTTTCACTTCCCCTGTTTTCTTTATAAAAGCACTAATTAAGACATGATGCTCTCATCAGTGTCAAATGGCTGCTCAGCCTGGGCATCTGCAGAATTTAAGCTCTATTTGCACTTTCTCCTTTCTGATTTCTATCAAAATAAATATTGACCACAATCTCTTTTATCCAGGGATTAAAAATGAGCCTGTTTCAAACCAGGCATGGCTTTGTTGTGATTACAACAGCTCAGTGAATGTGTCTCAATTTGCATCTTTGCAGTTAAAATTAATTTCTCCAGCACTGACCAGAGCCTGCAGGAGGTCAGGGCAGAGCCTGTTGCCTGATCCAGAGCTAAATTTCAATCCTCCTAAAATTCAGTGGATTATTTGTATTGGGTGTGCAGATCAATCTATTACTGAGGTTTTAAAAAGAAAATTTGTCATTCACAACAACCTGTAATACTGACAGGGGACCTTTTAATGTTCTGTCCCATAAGAGCAACTTCACCTCTTAAATATAAATTCAATGGATGAGAGAGGAAGTTGAAAACTCCTCCATAAAGTTGGGCAGAGTTGCTGGGTTTTACATTATTTGTGAGAATGATCCCTGAGGCTTTAAAAATGCTTATTTTGGAGGGAGAAAAAAAAGTGAAATATTACCTTCTTACCCCCATTTGTTCTCTTCAGCTCTAATTGTCCCTCTTTTCTTAATTCTGTGTTTCCCCACTGAAAGCAGCTGCTCCCCAGCAAAGACCAAGTCTAAAACCTTCCCCAGAATGACCCTGCCAAGGCCACTGCAGTGAAGCTGGGTCACAGGAAGATGCTGCTTGTTAGGAAAAGACAAAAACAAACTGCAGATATGAGGTAAGGTGTGAGATACAGGTTAAAATACTGCTAAACTACGAATTCTGAGGAAGAAAGGGACTGAAAGAGAGAGCTGAGACACTGACTGTGACTGAGGAGTGGGAACAGCACGAGCACACATGGACATAAACACACTGTTCCCAAAAAAAGAGATGGACAGAGGGGGACGAGAAGAGTCAACACAGCACAAAGTTCAGGCACTTCACAAATGTTCACTTAGAAGGAAAATCCAGAGCAGCTATTCACATTTTTCCTTCTGAGCAGCACTGAATATTTAAAAGATTCACTTCCCTCTGAATATCTGAAATTCAAATGCAGCCTTATCCTGAATCTCTAAAAATGCTCATGAATATAAGCTGATTCCATTTACTGTGGCACTGAAATTCAGCTAAATTGATAATATGAACTATGAAATAGTAGATATCAAATAGAATATTTTAGGCTAAAAAATTATCATTAGTGTATTGTATCCTGTAAGAATACTGGGAGAATTTAGAGAAAAGGAAAATGCTCAAGAAATGTGGGATTTGATGAGCTCACAGAGCCTTCCTAGATCTTCACAGGTTTTTTTTTACATAAATAGAAACACTCAGGAAAGCATTTGTATCCCAGCTGGGAAAAAAACAAAAAGCATTTTCCTACAGGACTGAAGATGAAAAAAAGAGGGCACAGGCTTAGTCCAACACTGGAGGGAAAATACCTCTCAGCAGGTACCTTTCCTCTCCTGACTCCAGACTTTATGGTCAAATATATTTGAGAGGTGACTTGGGGCAAAACTGGTATTCTTTCACGGGACTCTGACTGTTCAGAACAGAATAAAAAGCCAGTTCTCTGTATGGTTTTTCTGTTTTTCTGTTTTTCCTATATTTTCCCATTTTCCATCATTCATCCCAGGCCCTGGCTCCATCACTGCTGGTACAAAGCACATCCTGCCACAGTCCATGAAAATGTTGTTTCCAAAAGCAGAGTTTGCCCTCAAACCCAACCCTCCTCTGCCCTTCCCTGTGTTTCATCTCCATGGAACTGCAGTCACTGCCCTGCTAGAGACCACTGCAATATTTTATGGCTCCATTAAAATGCTGTCCCCATCCCTTGTGCACATCAAACCCTCTAATTACAAATAATAATAGAAACCCAGGGCAGGAAGTTCCATCTGCTTTTCATTAGGTTCCTCAGCCCAGACAGATCCAGGGACAATTAAGCAGCATGAGGAGTTCTGTGTTTGCAAACTCCTTCGTGGCAAAGAGCTTTACTCTGCACATACACCATGTCCTGGATGCTCCACACATCATATTTTGATCAAAGAAATCAAAGTTGACCTGTTGATAAGTGCAGCTCGTCAAGGCCAAATCTAAAACTTCCCATTAATTCAAGATGAAATACCCTGCTAATGTCAAGTGAGGACAACAGCTCCATGGGAGACTTTTAGGAAAGTCTCTGGTCCTTGGGGACACAGGTACAGGGAGAAAAGTAATTAATGTGGGTATTAAAGTGCATGAGAAATACCCTGTGTGCATAATGTGTGGACTGGAAAACACAAAATGCAGGAATATGGGCGAGCAAAGTGCATTATCCCAGCAATGCCACTCCCAGCTCTGCAGGGTGCCCCTGGGAAGAGCCAGCTTCCCCTTGGGCAGCACCCTGGGCTGTGCTGGCAGCCTGGACCTGGAACTCCTTCCTGCCTTCCTCCTCTCACCCATCTCACACAGCCCTTTTCATCCAGCCAAGGAGTTCCTGGAGTCCTCCAGCACCACATCCACCATTCCCTAACTACAGCAGCCTCCTCCCTGACTCCTCTCCCAGCAGCTTTTGCAGCATCCAAGGAAGGAATTCCAGACCCCTGCCAACCTCACTCAAGTGCTGTCACTTCCCAAGGTGCACAGAGAAGGCACCCAAGGAGAGGCACCAGGAATTGTGTGTGCAGAGGAGGGGCAGGATGACAGAATCAGCTGCAGCATTCCTTACGTCTCAAAGCTCCTTAGAGCTCTCCTAGAGGAGCCTTTTGATGTACCCATGGAATAACCATCAGGGAGGGTCAGGGGACACCTCTGTGACTTGGCAATATCTTCCAACTTACTACTTTTCATGATACATGGACTTGTGGTGCCAACTTTGTACCAAACATTTCCCAGGGCTGAAGGGGGAAATCCACCCCCCATGGTGTTGCTGAAGCCAAACAGAATCCCTTCATCCATTCTGCTCCATTATCTCCCACCAAAGCAGACCCTGCTCCCCAGCAGCTCAGCAATCTGAATGGCCTGAGTCACGTTTAACAATAAATATTTGCTTGTGTTTAGGCTGAAAGTTGCCTTTCCTGTTTTAGCTGATGGAGCACAGGCAGGTCCTGGATCCAGGGAATGCCCA
Organism: Camarhynchus parvulus; assembly: GCF_901933205.1. NCBI lineage: Eukaryota > Metazoa > Chordata > Aves > Passeriformes > Thraupidae > Camarhynchus > Camarhynchus parvulus. The sequence continues at coordinate 4,663,631 of NC_044594.1, read as the reverse complement.
TCTCTGTGCCTCTGACTCCAAATCATATTCCCAGGAGTGTCAGAGGCTGGCAGTGCCAATGGCTGAGGACAGCCCTGCCCCGACCTGCCAGCTCTCCAAAGCACACAGATCACTGCAGAGCACTCACAGCTTGGGTATCCATGGCTTTCCACCAAACCCCAGAGCTCTGAGCTGACTCAATGCTGATATTTCCCTTGGCAAATGTCAAGCTTTTGAATTGCATCTATTTGTTTAAAAGGGTCAAGTCAGCAATCTGACAAGATAAGGAACATCATTAAAATAGAGAAGAGGAATGAGAAGAACACCAGTTCAACACCAACTTCCCTTCCCAGCTGCTTAACATTTTAAGCAAGAATAGCACATTGAAACTTCTTGATACTGAAGATATATAGAAATATCTTTAGCTATATGAATATGGAGATATATTTTTTTAAATTTCAGCTTCCCCACCAGTAAATTTTACAGAGATCTCAGTTATGCCAGCACACCTAATGCCAAACACTTCCAGAACACACTGAAAGGATGGGAAGGTTGACAGTAGAGTAAGATCCAGAATCCCATTCTCTATTTATTATTCCTTCCTTCAGCAGAACTTTGGATTAATTTGCCTGTTTTTCCTACAATACAGAACTCTCCAGAAGGCAGTAGGAAGCAAATGGAGCCATGTACCCAGAGCACAAGCAACCAGCATTCTAATTCTGTTATATCCAACTTCCTCCATTTATCCTCAAGCAGAAAGAACCTTCCAGTACCAAGGCAATCTATTCTATGTGATCAGCACAAACACTCCTGCTCATCTATGTTCTGTATAAAACATCCTGACATGCAACACTCCCTTGATCACCCAGAACTGGGATGTTTCATGGAATCTCTCTTTACAGACTGCTCAAAGTATCTTGAAATTCTGACAGGTTTAAATCCTTCAAGTCAGGCAGGAGGAGGACACTGATCCAAGTCTGTGCAGCAGGTGAAGGACATTCAACAGTGGGAGCTCCCCAGAGAGGGGCAACGTGTGGGTGATCGACACACAGAGGGGCATGAGGATGTGCAGGGGATGATCAACACTCATGACACGTGTGAAGGAGGTATTCAACACAGAACACACAAAGACAACTCCAGTCCAGTTCACTGCATCAAGAACAGCTGATTACACACCTGGTTTTGGCACCGAATTGGTCACGGACTGAGGGACTTTGTCGTTGATGAGTTCTACACATTCACTGGGAAAGAATCCAACCTGGAGTAAAACAGAAGGAGGAAATGGAGTGTTATGATCTGAAGTGTTCAACCACATCTCCCCTCAATTCCCCCTGGGTGATGTTCCCTGACATGATCCAGCATCAAATGACCAGCAGTCACTGACAACTGCAGGTTCTGCTCTGCTGCCAGCACCTGAGAGAGAACAATCTGAGAGCCCCAGGCACTGCAGGGTCCTGGAGTGATTACCTTTGAATTTGCAGTGTCCCTGCACTGCCCTTTAACTCAGCATCTCTCCCTGCGACCCCTCAAAGGCAGAAAGGCTGGACAGCCCCTCTAAACCAGCCTAAGGGTTAAAGGCTGTGGGAAGGATCCTAATGTGTTCTTGCAGTAGGATATGCCTGCAGAATTCCCATGCCACTCAAGAGGGGCTGCTGTATCTGGGGAGAAGTGAAATTATTTCCCTTTCCCTGTCTGAAGATACAGGCTAAGCTGTGACCAGAGAGAAACTCAGCACTCCCCTGCATCCCCACCTTCTCTCTTATTTCTCAGCAACTTTCTTCTTACTCTCATCCCAGGTGAAAGTCAGACCAGAGCAGACCTTTGGTAACTTTAATTCATGGTGCATCTTTTCCCACCTTTTCTCTGTGTTGCTCACCCAGCACAGCTCCTGTATTGTGAGACGGAGCTCAGGCACCAGCACTGCCCCAGACTCTCACCTGAGGCAGGGCAGATTCCCTGTCCCATTGTCACTCCTGTGACTGGGACAGCTGGAAGCACCAAGTCTGCTCAAACACCACAGGAACATGAGGGGAAGAGCCAGAGGATGGCCCCAAGCTCATCTGAGCAGAACTGAGGCAGGACTGTGCCAGTCGTGTTGGCACATCCATGAAATCCTCTGGAGGCACAGGGGCAGCCAGCACCGAGCCTGGCAGACACTCCCTCCTCTATTCATTCATCTTACACAATTCCCTTTTGTCTCCATGGAGAAAGATTGATCTCCTTCCTACTCCAAGTTGATTTTCACCCACCAACCTCCCACCAGTTTGGTGGCAGTGTCATGTGTGGGGTGTCCAGACTGAAGTTATTCCAAATTCCCCAAAGGAAGCAAGAGTTACCAGGGCCCACACCTTCCTCTTCCCACAGGCCAACATCCAGCAGGGCAATGTCCAAGCACAAGGATGAGCTGTCACTCATCACACACTCGAAATAAATTGTTGTCAGGACTCTGAGCTCAGGGCAGAGCCTGCAGGAGCAGCACTCTGGGCCAGCAGCACTCGGGCTCTGAGCTGGGGTTACTGTAACTGGGACTGGCCAGGCCATCACAGAGACTCACAGAACCCACCCAAATCCAACACCAGGCATGGCTGCACCAGCCACTGCCTCAGCTGGGTGTGCCAGGTCTGCAAGGACAAGGTATTCTGGAGTTATGGAACACAGTGGGGATTTTTGTGCAGTTTATAGACAGAAATGTGCCAATTAACACGAGAAAAGGATCATGAACAGCAGCATCACAGAGAGGCCCCTCCTCTGGCAGCTCATGGCTCAGGGACCTGCTCTGCTGGGAGATGCCAACAGGCTGAGTGGCATGGACATTGAAGTGCTGGTGTTTAAACAAAATACATTTCATGGTTTTACATCATGGAATCCCAGGATGGGTTGGGTTGGAAGGAACCTTAGGGATCATCCTTAAAGATCCTTGCCAAGGCCAGGGACACCTTCCCCTGTCCCAGGCTGCTCCAAGCCCCAATGTCCAGCCTGGCTTTGGACACTCCCAGGGATCCAGGGGCAGCCCCAGCTGCTCTGGGCACCCTGTGCCAGGGCCTGCCCACCCTCACAGGGGGGAATTTCCTCCTTATATCCAATCTAAATTTCCCTTTTTTCATTTTGAACCCTCTCCACCTTGCTGGTAGCCCACCCAGACACTGGAATGTGCTCTGAGGTCTCCACACAGCCTTCTCTTCTCTTCCCCAGACTGAACTTTTAAGACTTCACTGTGGCTGAGAGTCTCTGCTGGACATTGCCCATGTGAGAGATACAGGAGGCAATTTTTAAATTAGGAAAAATACACAGATCCAGGGAAAATCTCAGCCCACCACTCAGACATCACCTGGGAAACTCCACAGCTGGAGTGATGAAGTTTCTTCCATTTTCAGTAACTGCCCACATTGTCTGTGTAAAGAAACCTGAAGTCCTGGGACCCCAACCTTCTATTATTCGTCTAAATCTGGATCTAAACCCAACCCAGATCCCACACTGATGAACATTTAAACAATGCTGGACATGAAATCAAAACTCATTTGCCTTTGACTGTTAACACAGTATTTCTCCTGTTTCTGGAAGCACTGTCCAACACACTATAACCAGGAATTCAGAAATGAAAGGATGGTGATGTCACCGCTTCCAGATATCCCAGAACCTTCCCAAATCAAACATTCTACTTGCTCTCCATGTATCACTTTTGTCATGTTCACACCAATAATTACAATGGATTTTTAGGGGCAAAGAATTGTGCTGGCTCCCTCATGTTAACTCACTGCTAGAAATTCTTTACATTTTCACACTGACTTATTCTAACTTCTTCCAAGATCCCAGGAGATCCTTGTTGGGGTTATAATCCACAACTTGTGCCTCATTCCCATCCACTTAGAAGATGCTACTTCTCCTCCTATGGGAAGTTTTCCATGATTTTGTATAAATAAATGAGTTTAGTCCAAGAGTTAATCTCAACAGATGTAGCAAGGCACTATTAGAGCTTGAGCCAGGATTAAAGGATTTGGGAACACAGGAAAATTAATAGCCAGGGTAGTATATATTTAGATAAATGCAAGGTCATCTAAAGGTTAAATATATCACCACAGACCTTCAGCAGAGCAGGAAGGTACAGGCTGCTGGTGCATGAGAACAGTTCTGCACCACCTACTACAGCTTTGTCTTTTCACTTCTGTCACAGGGGCTGCTGAAACTGGACGACACAGAGGGTTTAAGGGGAAAAGTCAGAGTAACTGGTAATTTTCAGTATGGGGAGGGAATTCAAACAAATGAGGAAGTACCTGCCACTTAAATGGCAAATGAAACACTGAGACATTTGGATTGCTTTTTTGGGTTTGACATAATCTACAGTAGTAATCTGACAGAATCTACAGGATTCAATTTTAGTCAAAAAGCTTTCTCTTTTCCTTTTAAATCTGGTGACAGTCTAGCAAAACCTGACAGGGAAACTGCAACTTTTTATGGCCTATTTGGCCTTCCTGAGGAGTTTTCACTGAGTCTTTGCCAAGTGACTACACAGAGAGCAGGACAGCCTCACCTCATTCCCAAAGGAGCCCCTGCTGAGATGCTCTTGCACTTTAGGGCACTACTAACAGGAAGAACAGGATTATTACTCCTCTTATCCTGAACTCCTGTTACAGAGAGCTGAACACCTGGGCCATAAAACTATTTTGATTTCTTTTATTCACAAAAAGAAGTGTCTGTTTGGGATGGTACGTGTTGATTATCCATTCCTGACTGGTGTGCCAGCAGCACTTTGGGAAACCAGAGAGCTGGAGAGGGACTTTGGACAAGGACAGGACACAGGGAATGGCTTCCCACTGCCAGAGGGCAGGGATGGATGGGATTTAGATTGGATATTGGGAATAACTTCTTCCCCGAGAGGGTGGGGAGGCCCTGGCACAGAGCAGCTGTGGCTGCCCCTGGATCCCTGGCAGTGCCCAAGGCCAGGGTGGATGGAGCATGGACAGTGGAAGGTGTCCCTGTCCATGGGAGGGGTGGCACTGGATGATCCCCAAGGCTCCCTCCCAACCCCCACCATCCTGGACTTCTGTGGAACTGGGAGCTGCAGTCTCACAACCAGCTGAAGCTGCTACAATCACAGTGTGATTACGATCAGCCCAGTCCCCCCTGGCTGCACACCCTGGTTTTGTCACCTTTCTAGCAGTGCAGGCTGTGGGGCAGCTCTCCACCTCAGGAAACTATTCCCAAAAATCAGAATAATTCACGACAACCAAGGACAGTTATGCATCAAACAAGGGCCTGTCCCCAGTGACTCAGCTCCCTGACACAGAGCTGATTGAAAAGACAAAGCATGAAGCAAAAGCAGAGGAGAACAAAGAGGGCTGAAGGCTGTTAATGTGGAGGTGGCTGTAATTTAGGTAACAATCTTACAGAGAAAGCACTGACTCACACTGAGGGCATTGGAAGAGAAAAAAGCTTGAGGAAAAATGTCTTAAAAATAATTTTATTTCAAGCAGAGCAAATGCTAAGAAGGCTCGTGGGTTGTTCTGTTCACACAGGATTAGGTGTGTTGCAATGCAGTCGTGAGCTCAGGTATGCAGAGAGAACAGGCACTGTGCCAGGGAAGTGTGATGGATACAAACCCAGTGAGTCATCCCTGAAGGACAGCTCTGGCTGGCAGGAACACTCTGACTTCCATGCTGAATCCAAGCTGCAGGTGCTTGCAGCCTGTCAGAGCCAGTTTTTGGCTCACATCTGCAGAGCTGCCTCCAGTTCCTCACCACAGCCCTCCCATTATCCCAAGGGATGCAGGACAGGCAGGAGCGAAGGTAGTCCTGCCTGGGCACACACAACTCACAGCTGCTTCAAATGCACAAAACCAGGGGAGTTCCTTTCAGTCAAAAAATAATTTTCTCCCCTTTCAGCAAAACGAGTAATTTTTTCCCCTGTTCTTGCTTTCCTCCTATCAAGACATGATTTCTAATGGAAGCTGTGGTTGGTTGATAAAACCCTGCTCCTACCTAACATGAAGCAAAACCCCAGGAAATAACAGGACAAGCTGTCCAAACATTTGGTGGCAGGACCTCCTTCTTTTATCTGCTCTCAGAATCACAACTATCTGGCAAGAGGGGCTCTGTTGATTTATTTTAATATTCAAATGACTGGATCAACAGATTGCTATCACTGCAATGTTCCTAAACAGGAACAGAATTATTTGCCTCTAACAAATGCCTTAGAGGCTGCACAGCTTCATCTGTGCCTACACCTCTAGCTGTAACAACATTCTTCACCTACACACTCTTTTGGAGCATCCATCAAGGACACTTCTGCCTGTAACTCAGCTCTAGGTCTGGTGTAGCAACACCAGAGATAAATTCCCTTTCTCTGAACTCTTACTGCTCGTATCATCTAAAGACTTCATCCCATCAGCAAATGTACATTTTCAGTACATTTAGAGCTCATGAGCCTTAAACTCAACACACAGGTTAAGGCTTTGAGCAAACCCAGTTCCTGGAGCTGTGGGAACACAGAGTAGCACCTCCATGGTGTGTCTGGCTGTCACCTGCTCACACTGTGACCACTCCTGCCTGTCATTAAGGACACAAGATTATTTCACCCTTAATTTTCTGTTAAGCCAGAATACAGTGCTGAATTTCTGCAGCTGCTCATATCTGTTGTGTCAGGAGCCTGACTGTGCAGGGACACAGAAAACCCCCTTTTCTGGCAGTTTGCTCATCACCATGTTTTTATGCTGGGAAAACACAACAGCATCGCTGTGATCAGAGAGGCACAAAGCTGTGACAAACTGCAGAAGGGCTGCCTTGCTTCTGTGCCTTTCATCAGCAGTGCTGCTCTCCAGAGCTGGCCCAGTGTCAGCCAGCCTCAATAATGGATGGGATCTACATCCCACCCAGGGCTTCCAAACCCTGTGCAAAGTGTCCACACTCAGGCACAGACCACAGAGTAGCTTTGGTTTGCTTTACTGATTCACTTGGAAGTTAATCATGGCATAGGCTGATCATTCCAAGCAGTATTACAGCATTTAATTGATTGGGGGTTGGAACTGATGTCTGAGGTCTCTTCCACCCCAAGCCATTCTCTGATTCTATGACAGCACAGTATATTCAGCTTTGAGGCTTCTAAGATTAGAACACCAGTCCAGCAAAGGCACAACACAGTTCAGAAGCAGAAGTTTGTTCAAGTAGTACCAGTGTGCTGACTCTAGAAACAAATGAAACTTCAGAGCAGGTACTCTATGTCCATGCTGCTCTGACTTTACAAAGGAGATGTCACCTGAACTCCCACACCTGACACAAAACCAACACAAGCTATGTCTCAATGCCCTGCTGAGCAGACAACACTAGGATGCTGTAAGCACACCATCCACATCCAGTGGTGCACTACACTGCATCCAGCTGGGATTGGGCGATTCAACTGCTGGCCATTGACAACAGCAGGGCCACAGCCTGGTCTGGCACAGAAAGGGCTGTCAGGGAAAACCTGAGGAGCCTTGAGAAGACTTTCCATGCCAAATTACAGAAGTGTCTGGTCAATCCTGAGCTTCTGCAGAGCAAACTCCTCATCCCACCCACTCAGAGACAGCAGCTGCAGATGGAAATCCCTGTGGCTGAAAGCAGCTGAAATGTGAGACAGCACAAGTCAGCCCCCAGCGGCTCTGGGGTTTGCTTGGTTAAAAGAGACTTTTAAAGCTTTTACATTTCCTAGTGGCAAAATCCAAACTCCTTGGAAGGACAGTGCCATTTCAACACACAAGGTTTGGTACCTAATCCCCAGGCATGCTTAGGACCTTTTGAAAATTCAGTCTCCATCTCTGTCTGTGATGTTTACAGGGATCAGCACCGCTGACAGCACACAGTGAACACAGGCATGGATGGGTGGCTTGTCTAAGTCTGCAGCACTGTTTCCTCAGCTGGAATTCTCCAAATCCTCTCTGTTCTGCCTGAGCTGGTTTCAGCTACTGGAAGGAAGGGGATGATGTGAGTAACAGTGTCAGCTGCCTTGGAGGGGGTGCAGCACAAGCTTCCACTGCCATCAGGCCAGCTGTCCATCACAGCCCACGGCCAGCCCTCCTTCCCATGGTGAGGGAGGAAGGAAACTTCCCGTGGACACCCTGTGTGTGCTCCAGCCCCAGCCTAGAGAGAAGGAGAGCCCCCTGCCACCAAGGCAGGGACACCCTCCTCATCCCCTGGGCCACCCTGAGCAGGCACAGCAGCTCCAGGAACACAGCACTGAGGTTCCTGCTGAGGTTCCTGCTTTTGTTCCAGCCCCACTGCCATGGCTGGGATGGTGCCCACCTGGAATCCATGTTTTCCTCTCCACCACGAGGTCAGCTCCTTTGGTGGCATGTCGATGACAGACACGATGTCCCCCACCTGCAAAAGGTTGACAGCATCAGTCACAGCCAGGAGGGGAGCACAGCTCCAGTAACTAAAGTCTCAGCACTGCAAAAACCTGCACAGCTCTGGAGCAGCTGCCCATCTGCCTTTGCAGAGCAGAGCTGTGGGGTGGAAGAGTTCCTGCACTGTCCAGCACACAGGATACAGCCGCTCCTAAGGAAAGGGCCTGAAGAGCAGCTGGCTCCTGGGAAGGGCTACAGAGGGTTCTGCTTGAACTGCAGTGATGGTGTCAAGCGCTTGGGAAAATCTGCTCCAGTAGCTGAACTGATTTTTACTGCCCTACCCACGAGTCTGTAGGCACTGGCATGTGTCTCCTTGCTCCCTCTCACAGCAGAGTGAAGAGCTGCCTCTGCAGCCCCCAAACTGCCCCAGGTGAGCTGCCCAGGGTTAGGAAGCGAACACAGGAGAAGTGATGCTACAGCAACAGGATGGAAAATGGCCAAGGACACCAGACAGGCTTTCTGAGGCTTTGCTCATTCCCATAAAAATGTAGTACTGCAGTAGTTCACAAGGAAATCAGTATCATCAATACTAAATTTGGCTTGGTTTGAATCAAGCTCTGTGTGGCCTCTATTACAGAAAATGAGAAAGGGAAGAACCTAAATAAATACTCCAGGTATTACAGGTAGGTGGGCAAAAATTCATGCCAGTAATGCCCAACTTTCACCAGATATTTTACACTGATGGATCTCAAAGTCTTTTACAGAAAAGGCAACACATCCCCAGTTTGCAGACAGGGATGACTGAGATGTGGGGAAATTATTTCCTCCAGGGAATAGTGAATCAAGAGCAAAGCAAATGTCCATGAAGGAAACTGCTGCCACCACAGGAGCAGAGACACTGAGGATGTTTCTCAGAACTGGGGAGCAAATCCCAGACAGCTGCTTGTGCAACTGCCTACTAGAAATTTAGAATAATAAACACAGAGATAATTTGGGTTAGGGAACTGGATTCAGCATCATAAACCCCAACCCCTGACCTTGTTCTGTGCCAGTTCTGCTGTGGTGTCTCACTGCACACCCTTGGAAACTCCATGTGCCTCAGTTTCCCTTCTGCACAGAGCAAGATTTACAAGCAGGGAGTGTCATTTCAGTGCTCTCATAAGCTGACAAGCAGCCTGAATCCTGTGCTGCTCGGAGTCCAGCTCAGAGCTGCCATGCCCACACATCCCTCTGACCACACAGTTCTTTGGGGCACACTAATCCTTGACTTGATTTGAACATGAACAAAGCCCTGGCAGCACCAGACTGTTATTTTTCCTTCCTGTGCTGCACACCAAGGATGTGATCACAAAGCTCCTCAGGGCACTGTTTTCCTTCACACAGTTTGTAGAAACAGCACCATTGCACAGGGCACCCAGAGCACAGACCACTGCTTGTTGGGTAAAACAGACCAACCAAAAGCTTCCAGGGTCTGATCTGGAGATCTTGGATGGGATGTGGAGCAACCTGGGCTACTGGAAGGTGTCCCTGCCCATGGCAAGGGGGCATGGGACAGGTTTTAGGTTCCTCTCAAGTCAAGCCATCCTGAGATGCAGGGATTCACTCCAGAGCAGCTCCTGTGCTGGATTTTCAGGCCAGTTTTAGCTCATCACCTGCCCTTTAAGCAGCAATCCTTTGCCAGTCTGGTTCTTTACTTCTCATGGGAGCAGAAGCTCTTAAAAATGGTTATGGACAGGGACTTGCTCAGAGGGTGTGTGCAACCTGGGCAAGGAGAAATGAAACTTGAGTCCACACACACAGGCACAATCATCCTGAACAGAAAACATGTGGGCTCTACTTAGGGACAGCCCAGAGGAGCTGGCAGGAGCTGGTTAATCAGAAGATACTAACACCAAGTAAAGCTGTATTTTAAAGATGACTGAACATCTGCCCATATCCAACTCGTTGCAGATCGAATGTTTAACTCAATCTTCCAAGCTTCACCTCACAAAACATTGTGGAAGTGTCTGGACATATTCCTGATGGGCACACAGACAAACAGATTACACTGATTTGGAGCTGACACCAAGGAAAGCAAGTGCTTTATTTACCTCAAAGGACAGTTCATCTGCAGCTTGAGCAATGTATCTCTTAATGACATGGGCAGCAGCAATAGCAGGGACATTAATGGATGATTCCTCATGGACCAGCAGGTGATTCCCCTTGTTATCAATCTGAAACAAAGAGCACAGGGGACTGTGAGGCAGCTGAGGACAAGTGAGGAGGCATTTGAGTGGTGCAAAGGCTTCAAGCTGATTGAGAGAGACAGCCCAGCCCTGGGCCCCAGGAGAGAGGGCACAGCACAGCCAGGACAGCTCACTGGGGGCTCCAGAAGGTCGGTGTGCCTATCCAGAGGAGAGAAACGCTGGCTTGGTGCAGCTTTGTGTACAAACAGTAACACACAGTGAGGGTCTGCACCTCCCTTTAACACCAAAGCATGGTGGTTTTCCATGGCAATACAGATGTGATACAAAAATCCTCTACGAGGTGGAATTAATGCTCAAGGTACTGAGGCAAGGAGAAAATGCTGTCAATCCAAAAACTAGTGTTGCTTTCCATTTTCTCCCACCCTTTTATTTACTTTTTTAAAGAAAACATGCACCCTCCCTTGCAATCAACAGCATACCTCCAAAACTCCCAGATTTTTGTGTAAAATTGTGTAGGATTCTCAGTGAGTCACAAAGGTTACTCTGCACTGGGTTTGCTGTGATCTCCAGGCCTCCTGTCTTGCTCTGAATGCTACATCTTATTTCTCCCTACAGCTTTCTCCCTGCCTTTATTGCTTTCCAAGATTTTTCTCATCCCAAAGGATTTCAGGGTGAGAAGGATATCAGTGGGGAAAATTGCAGGAAAACACACTCACTCCTTATCAGATCCATTTAAAAAGGAGCTGCAGGTCTATTAATAGCTGTTTCTATTCCTGGTGCGCAGCAATGGAAAGCCACACGTCTGCAGGCAGCCTGAGCAGGGACAGCTGGACTCTCCTCCAGCCTCCCCTGTCCTCATCCCCACTAAGGGCTATTGTTTAAAGACTACAAGACCATGAAACCTGAAAGCAGAGCTGCAGCTGCAGTTCACAACACACAAACTGTGCCACTGCAGGCACAAGGCTGCCTCTGTCTGCAGGGGAGCCAACAGGAGCAGAGCACTTACTGGGTTTGGAGCTGCCACAGGGAAAAATTATTTAGAAAACCAAGAGAGCGGGGAAATACCATAACAGAGACAGCTGAGTTCTAGAAATGAGCCACAGTTGCAGCATTGCCTTGGTAAAAAGGAGAGCAGGAATAAGTGAGCTTTGAAACAACTGAGCCTTCTGCAACCCATCACTGGGAGATCCAGCCCTGAACCCGGCATTCCCTGGCAGCCCTGGGACTGCCACCTCCTCTCTTTGTGAATATCAGCAGGACAATCCATTTCTGAGAGACAAAACCCAGGTTACAAGGGAAAAAACTCTATACTCTTAATACTGGTTCTGATTCTGTGTGTCCTACACCTTCTACGTGCTGGTAACAGGGGAATAAAAAACTTTCAGGATAGAATTCAATGACACCAGCAGGGCTGGAAAGAGCAGGCATGTGCCTGCTGTGCTTCCAAGGTCAGGAAACAAAGAACACCCCAGGTTTGTGCTGTACCTCCATCCATGTGAGGGCAGGGCCACAGTTGATCTTGTTGCCTGCGATGTTGGAGAGCCGAGCCAGGTAAGCCATCAGCATCTGGGTGACCAGCTGGGACACAAACACACACACAGTGCTTTTGTTAGTGCACCTGCCTTTGGAGAGCCTTCTGCAGGCTCAGGGAGGACCAGAAATCACCCACTGCCACAGGCAAGAGTTACAGAGACACATTCCCTTCTGCAAATCAATGCATTTCTGTCGTTCGAAGGACAGCAAGCTACACACAGGGTTATAATGGTTATACCAAAAGAAAGGGTAAAGAAGCAGCTCTCTGGGAAAGTAAAAATGTTATTATTATCATTTTGTAACATTCATGCAGATTTCATAACTTCCCTTGTCAAGATACCTTAAAGTTAAAGCTTTGCCCTCATCCTGGACACATACACAAACAACTCGTGTCTTAGGGCCACCAAACACACCTGAGAACCACCCAGTGAACCCCCCTGAGTGCCACCCAGTGAACACCCCTGAGTGCCACCCAGTGAAGAACCCCTGAGAACCACCCAGTGAAGAACCCCTGAGAACCACCCAGTGAACACCCCTGAGTGCCCCCAGTGAACACCCCTAAGAACCACCCAGTGAACACCCCTGAGTGCCATTTCCACACGGCTGCAGAGCCTAAAGAATGCAGCACCTCAGAGTGACCCCCTGGCCAAAGAGTAACATTTCAAGCAGTAGAAGAGGGGTTTAAAAATACACTTTGCCATGTCCCTTCTGTAACAGTAAACTGGTTTTTATTACAGAGAAGCCACTGAGGTCTTTCCAGAGTCTCCCAGTGACAGTGGTATAAAGCAGCATTGTAGTCCAGAATCTGTAGGACTGTTTAAAACATTGTTCTCCTCAAACATCTGTTCCAACGCGGCCAATTCAAAATAAAAAATATATGATGAGACACCCCACAGCTGCAGAGCAGCAGAGCTGTTCAGCATCTTCACATCCTCTGTGCTTGCAGACAGAATGCGGATTTTCAGGCTCTTGCTCTAAAGTCCAGTTAAATTGGTGGTACAAGTAAGGATGCGAGAGATAGAAATGCCTAAAATATAATTAAAAGTAAACCATTGTCCTGAATATTGCTGCTTCTGCTGAATTTAAACCTCAAATCCTCCTCAGAAATACCCTGTGTGAAACTAAAACAAGTGTTGAATCAGTCTGTCTGCTGAGTGATGGAGCTGCATGATCAGTTCCTTAAATTCCATGGCTAACACCGTGTAAAATTCCAGGGGGTACTAATTTCAGCGTCCACATCCTCCAAAACAATGCAGCCATGATTCACCTGCTGCTTTCCAAGAGATTTTTCTGGACATGAACAAATCTTTCCATTATCAGCAGCGAGAAGCTGAGGTAATTGCATCTCATCATACTCTGGGTGAAGACAGCAAGCCAAGAAATGAGAAGTATCTCTTTGAGGAAAAAAACCACCTCATTGAGGAAAAAGAGCTATTTAAATGATCTTTAAAAAACACATTAATGCAACTGTTCTTAAAAAACACTTCAGGAATACTCAGTTTAAAATGGAAGCCTAGCACTCCAAATGGGATTGCTCTTGCAGTGCAGCAGCCTCAGACAGCATGATTCCCTGGGAATGCTGAGTTGTTAACACTGAGCCAGAAAATACCCACATCACTGACAAAGTTTCCAAAGACAAAACCAAATTCACACCTAAGGGAACACAGGACAGCAGCTTTCTTGACACAATTACCATTCCAGATTCAGGAGCTTAATTAATTTGTCTGAACTTGCAGGACATTTCCCTTTAGATCACTGAAATTAGGGGTGGAAAACACTGATTTTATTCATGGTAGCCAATTTTCAAATGTAGCCTAGGCTGCATTAAAACTACTCTCTACTAGAAATAAGTATACTGATTACTAGTATATTACTAGTATTACTAGTATTATATATTACTAGTAATTATAGTAATATAGTAATAGTAATATAATAATGGTATTATAGTAATATAGTAATTATATATTCTAGTATTATATTATAATATACACACAATACTCTGTGAGAATACTCTGTGTACCAGAAATACATGGAATTGCTGAGGCTGGAAAAGACCTCCAAGTCCATCACTAAACCATGTCCCCAGGTGACACATCCACACACTTTTGAACACTTCACGGGACAGTGACTCCACCACTGCCCTGGGCAGCCCCTCCCAATGCTTGACAGCCCTTTCCATGATGGAATTGTCCCTGATATCCAACAAACCTCCCCCGGAGGTCACTCCCTGCACGAATCCCACACCTGGGTGGTGCCCTGGGTGCCCAGAGGGGCCCCTTACCTCGGGGCTGTCCTTCAGGGCATCGGAGCGGGGCAGCTCTGCCAGCTGCGAGAAGCGGCGGTCGTAGATGCACAGGTGGAGGTGTTTGTCCAGCACCCGGAAATCCTCATAGCTCCTCTTCACAATCCAGCTCCTGCCCTGCACACACAAACACAGCCACACTGTCAGCAGCTCCTCGGCACAGAGGGGTAGGAGAGGGAAAGCTGAGCACAAACAGCACTTTCTCCTTGAACCATCCGAAAGCGGTCCAAGTGCCCTAGCGATATTTTCATGTTTTAATTTGCAGCAGCCGTTCATGCTCACACCAGCCATTAGTGGTCCTGTTTTAATTATTTAACCATGGTGTAGCCGTAATATTTTCTGAAAAATCCTTTCCTTAGGATTTTTTTCTTCTGAGAAGCTGAGAGGCCTCAGGAACAAAATGTAAACAATGGTTATCTGCTGCTGTGGAATGCAACAGGTGCATCTGTGATTGGTCTCATGTGGTTGTTTCTAATTAATGGCCAATCACAGTCAGCTGGCTCAGACTCTGTCCGAGACACAAGCTTTTGTTATCATTCCTTCTTTTTCTATTCTCAGCTAGGCTTCTGATTAAATCCTTTCTTCTATTCTTTTAGTATAGTTTTAATATAATAGATATCATAAAATAATAAATCAAGCCTTCTGAAACATGGAGTCAGATCCTCGTCTCTTCTCTCCTCCTAAGACCCCTGGGAACACGGTCACAACCACGGGTTTGGATGTGGCCCAGCAGCATGAGACCCATCCAGAGCTTTAACTTCCACCTGTCTTACAAGGATTTTGTAGCATTTTCCTACACGAGGTGTCCTTGCACAAATGTAAATCACCAAGTGGTTGTATAAACAGCATGAAATTAGATTCCAAGCAGATAGAATCATATAAACCACAGATCTGAAGGCAGGATTGAAGCTTGCAAAATTTCTGCCAGGTGCCCCAGGCAAACCTTCAGCTGAATTAAGAAAACAATCCATGATGAACAATTCTAGCTGCAGATTTATTCCTGAGTGCATATCATTTCCCCAATTAAAATATAGACAAGATACAGACTGCTCCAGGGAACAAGGAAGGGACTGTGGCAGCACAGAACAGTTTGCTTTGTGAAGTTTTTAATATCTAATGATGACTTTTAAATGCTCCATGGCCTATTATGGTCAATAAAAAATGTTGTAATAATGCAGCAGTTTACAGGTCAAAGCACTTTATGAAGAGTCATTAATCACAGAATCCCAGAGTGCTTTGGGATAGAAGGGAACTTAAAGCCCATCCAGTCCCACCCCTGCCATGGGCACAGACACCTTCCCCTGTCCCAGTTTGCTCCAAGCCCTGTCCAAGCTGGCCTTGGGCACTGCCAGGGATGTGGAAGGAATCAAGGGATGGGATTGCTCCGGGTTACATGGGCACTCGGAGGCAGTGCCAGGGACTTGCAAGTGACACAGGGATGCCTGAAAGTGGAGCAGAAAGCAGGGGATGTGTGGGGTAAGGGGACACAACAGGGGACGGAGCTGTAAATGCTGACCTGCTGTGCCTGGTTGGCAGGGCTCTGCCAGGTGCCCTCTCCCCTGGGATACAAAAGGCATGGCCTACTCTGAATTCCCAGTAATAATTCCTCTACGCTGATTTCTTTATCAGCAAAGTTCTAGGCATCAGTTTTACATTAATATCCAAAGCCTGCGAGGCAATTGCAGATATAAACCCTCCAATCCAGCTACATCCTGTCCCAATGATTTAAGACAACTCCACACTGTGACTGTGTCCATAGACTCTGCTTTCAGTTCATGAGAAATCACCATATTTCACAATCCTACAAAGAGGCACCTACACAGGATAAATGATTTGGGATTTCTACATTATGTCATTTCACTTTTGTCTATAGGAGAAAAACAAAACCAGGAGTGCAAGGCTAATTCTGTTCATGGAGCTGTCAGCCTTCCCCATTTCTCCATCTTTTGCAATTAAGGGATTCTTGCTCTCTCACTGAGCTGCCAGTGTGACCTTCAAGGTTCAGTCACCAACGTAGGGAACAGCAGCCCGAGAAATCCCTGTGATCCTGGATCTGCCTCTGCCACCAAACTGGGCATTTCATTCCTCCGTGACCACCCAAACAACAAAATGGTCTGTCAAACGCTCCTGAACCTGCCACTAATTCCATTCTATTTCATTTTAAAGGCTGGCCTGGAGCTTTGCAGCCTGGTTGCCATGAATGAGGGCAGCAAGAGTTAAAAGCAGCCGGGAGGCAGAGCTGGGTCAGCCCCTGCTGTGCCAGGGTGTGCAGGATCCCACACCATCCCGGTCACAGGGCTGACAGCAGCAGGAAAAGGTGATGGATGAGCAGGTACAGCTTACCCCACACCAGCAGCAGTGTCTCTGGCCCCACGGGAGGCTCCTGGAGCAAGGGCAGGCAGCAGAGCCGGAGCGCGGGCAGGGAACCGGGATCCTCCTGCACCTCCAAACTGCAGCTCGCAGCTGCTAAGCAACCAGCAGAGCTCTCCCTGAGCTCCCCCATCCCTGAGCCATCCCTGAGCACTCCCTGAGCCATCCCTGAGCTCTCCCTGAGCCATCCCTGAGCTCTCCCTGAGCTCTTCCTGAGCTCTCCCATCCCTGAGCCATCCCTGAGCCATCCCTGAGCTCTCCCATCCCTGAGCTCTCCTTGAGCAGTCTCATCCCTGAGCCATCCCTGAGCTGTCCCTGCCAGCAGCCCAGGCTCCAGGAGAGGGATGCTGTAGGTGCCTGGAGGCCAGAACCTCATCACCATTCCCAGGTCACTCAGCCTAGGATCGTGGACATCGGGCTCTTGCGCAAAAGGATCATAGTTTACTTCATGGAATCATGGAATATCCTGAGTTGGACCCACAAGGATCACCATTCCACTCCTGGCCCTGCCCAGACCCCCAACAACCCCACCCTGTCCATCCCTGGCAGCGCTGCCCAAACCCTTCTGGAGCTCTGGCAGCCTCAGGGCCGTGCCCATTCCCTGGGCAGCCTGGGCAGTGCCAGCACCCTCTGGGGACAGAACCTTTCCCTAAATCCAACTCAAACCTCCCCTGACACAGCTCCAGCTGTTCCTCAGGTCCTGTCACTTCTCTCAGAAGAGCTCAGCAGCTGCCCCTCCACCTTCTGGGAACGGGGCTGCCCATTCCTGTCTCACTCAGAGTGGCCGTGCACAGGCTGTGCAGGCACAGAGCAGCACCTCAGGAACAATAACACACTTTTCCACCCAGCAGAATGTTATTCCAACACCCTAAAGGGGAGTATTTACCAATATTCTAAAGCTTTAAGCCTGGCATAGCTTATTTCAAAAAGCTCCCATGCTTTAGGTTGGACTTCAAGTTGTATTAAGCCAAATTTTTTGTGGATTTGGAGCCTGAGTGATGAATTTTTAAGTCACATTTACATAGGATCAATTAACTTTACAGGAAGGAATCACTGCAGCAATCGAGGAAGGAACTGGACAGTTTTTAATGCTTCCCCTTAGATCTCCAGCACAGGAAAGCAGAGTCTGGATTCTCCCAGCCAGACTCCCAGAGAGCCACAGCCAAAGCATCAGCAACAGCAGCAGCCTCATCCCAGATCCAAAGCACCACAAAGGTTTCCAATATAACTGGAAACTGTATAATATAACTTACCAATATAAAAATTGTACATCTTGCTCCCCTTTCCTGCAAATTCTCAAGCATCAGAAAGGTCTGGCAAAAGGATTCTTTTTAAATTTAGAGCTAATAAAATATTAGACACACGAGTAAGTGCCTGTTAAGTTGGTCTTGTGTTGTTAAGTGTGTTTTATATCAAAGCCTCATCATTTCTGGGGCTTCAGGCACTCAACATCCATATGGCAAAAATGTCTTCTTCATGTTTTTAATGATTTTCATAAACTGTTGCTCAAATAAATTTTTGATCAGCCTCTCATTTTCTAATTCATTAATTACTTTTAATTTCCTTAATTATTAATTGTCCTGATTTACAGAAGCACAAGCTTAAATCCCATTCACTTCAGTGGGATATAAGAGGTGAAGTTAAGCACAAAGTGATTTCCCAGATTCAGACCTTCAACTACAAACCTGGCTGTGACAAAGTTCTTTAAAATAAAAAATCAAATATCAAGTGGAGATTTCAATAATACCATTACACAGTTTCAGGATCTTTAAAAGGAAAAATTGACCAGCAACTTAAAAACAAGTTCCTCTTGAAAAAAAAAATCAATGTATCTTTTGATATTGCTTTTTACAGAAACATTCACAATGAAAAGCATCACGAAGAATCTGGAATTTCTCTCAGAATGGAAAATCTGGTCTCATCCCTACTCTTTTCCCATCCTGATCTGTTCTCCCTCGCTCTGCTGGGTAGGATGAGATGCCTGGTGAGATTTCAGCCTCTGCACAGAGCTGCTGATCTTTTTCTGATTATCAAAGCAAGGAGAAATGTCATGTTAAAGAAATGACTGGAGACTACTGAACTGATTTAATTTCCAGTGAGCCAGAGATCTGAACCCTCCATCAGTGGCACCAGCACTGCAAGATCACAGATCAGAGACGCTCCCAGGCTTCACTTGGCACAGGAGGAGATGGGGAGGGACAGGGACCCAGAGCCCAGCTCCACAAGGAATATTTTTAGCTCTGCTGAACAAATGGCCTGCGGAGGACAATGAGCAGCCACAGCCTGGAGTAGTTTCCTACTCCCTTAAGCTCAGCTCAATCCTGTGGCACTTGAGCAGCAGCGTCACTCCCACTGACATTCTTCCCATCCTGATTCCTGCAGCTCAGTGATGGCTTCATTACCAACAGACAGACATTATCCACTGCAAATCTGAGAGAAAGCAATTTTAAACCATTCCTTGCAGTTTCATTCCCCCAGTCAAAGCTCACTTTGCTCCATCATCCCTTAAACTCTTCCATTATCAGTACAAGAATCGTGCTCTTTTCTAACTGGGGCTCCCCTAAGTCCAGGTCAGTTCCATACTGGAATATCTGTATGTGGGTTTAACTGTTCCCACTCAGCATCGGGCAGAAAACTCTTCCTGCTGTGCCCTGCTGTGCCCTGAGCAGCACCCAGAGGCACCAGCCTGCAAGAGAGGATTTGCCAGGATTTGTGGTACCATCCATTCACAAAACTTACACACTAGAGTTTTGTATTAAAGATTTAGAGATCTTCTTGCTACGTAAGAAAAACTCCTGTTTCCAGCTGGATGTCTCCATGTCAGCAGGCAGGATGCCACCCTGTCCATCAATCCTTCTCCAAGCCAGCCTGGCTGCCACTGAGCTCCAGCACACACAACCTTCCTGTCCCTCAGTCTGACTGCGTTTGCTCTACAGCACTTAGGATTTATTTATTTTAAGACAGGGATAGACCTTTCTGTTCTGGTTCAAATGCTTATTTCCTCAGAGAGAACACATGGATGCTCTCCTGAACCTTGCAGCCCACATGGAGAGCAAGAGCAGAAAATGAGATGAAAGTATAAGGCAAAAGTCACTTCAGTTTGACCCCTCAGTAAGAAAACACCACAGATTAGATGGCTGGAAAAGCAGCAGCATCCAGCAGGGCAGGTTAACTCTGCCATGGGTGACTCTTACAGCTGTCTGGGGCTCAGGCTCTGTCTGTTATTCCAGCCTGACCCTTCAGCCCTTTCCTGTTTCAAGTCACAGCAGAAAATGGTTTAGAGATTTAGTCAAAACAGAAAGCAAGATGGATAAAATCCATCCCAGGGAGTTCACCCAGGAAGTGTTTTTAGCTGGTGCCTTAGGTCGCTTTATCTACAGTTACATTTGTTTACCAAAGTGATTCCATGACTTCTGGTGTGTTATTCTAACTTGAAGGAAATTATAAATCGTTAGAACTTAAAGGGAGTTTGCACTAAGGCAACATAAAAGTACTTTATTTCTGAATGAAACACTAAAACTTCAGCACTCCACCTGGAATCACAGCTCATGGACACGAGGGAGGAATGAGCACAAGATGGAGGGAAAATACAAATGGACAGAGCACAAGGCAGAGTAGAAAATTTGGTATATTTATGTGGGGAACCCTTATTAGCCTTATTTCACAGCATAAATTAATCTCTCAGCATTAATTATCAGTTTATTATCAATTAATTGCAGTCACTGGGAAAAAAAAATATTTTAATGGAAACCATTGCAGCCTTTCTCCCCTAAAAATTAGACTTCCTTGTGCTGCTGGATTCCAGTTACAGATAGGAGCCCCCAGAGCACACGTGGGGACACAGGGCTGGGTCTGAGGGACAGCAGTGTCACCCTGTCTGTCCTCACTGCTTGGGAAATCACTCCTCAGGTGTGTGTGGTTCTCTGGGGGCGAAGGGGACACCAGCCACGAGCCCCAGTGGTTCCTGTGTCCCTCAGAGGAACAGCTTTGTCAGGAGTAGATAAATGCTTGGCTCAGGCTTTGGGGGTGAGTGGTTTTGTACAGGTACAGAGCAGTGAGAGCCCAGCAAGAAAACCCAACACAAGCAGAGTGCCTGAAACCCTAAGAGCCATTTTTCCTCCCAGAACCAGCCCATTTCTGAATGGCAGCCTGGCAGACCTTGAACTCGACCCAGGATTTACAGCCCTCAGCACGTGAGTGACATTCCTGCTCTCCTGCCATGCTATAATTTAAACACTTCCATATCCATCATCTCTTTAGCAAAATGCCACCATGGAGCAGTGGGTCAGGGGTGAGAAGAGGGTGGGCATAGCATAGGGGGCTGCTTTTCTGCACTTCAGAAAATTACAGTCATGACATGAGAGCTTGGAGCCACAAACAAAACCCTGCAGAGCTCAGGGAGCTGAAATTCCACCATCCTCCATGTAGCAGAGCAGTGAGGGGGTGTATGTACAGCTACAAATGACTGTATGGACCTTGCAGGCATTAAACACAACTCCCTCCTCACCCCACAGCCCAAACGTGCCATGAACTGCTCTGCACTCAACCACAGGGGAAGGTTCCATCAAAACCAGCAGCCACCAATGGCCTTTGGAAGAAAACAAACAAAAAACCTTTAAAATTACTTGCCTGAGGTTGTTAAAACAAAAGAAAATCACAGAATACCAGGATGGCTTGGGTTGGGAGGAACCTTAAACCCCATCCAGTGCCACCCCTGCCATGGCAGGGACACCTCCCACTGTCCCAGGCTGCTCCAAGCCCCATCCAGCCTGGCCTTGGGCACTGCCAGGGATCCAGGGGCAGCCACAGCTGCTCTGGGCACCCTGTGCCAGGGCCTGCCCACCCCCACAGGGAGGAATTCCTTCCCAGTATCCCATCTCTCCCTGCCCTCCGGCAGTGGGAAGCCGTTCCTCTGCTTTCCTATTTCCAAAACTTCCTGAATCCCTTGCTTGAGGTCACCTACAGCATCAGCAGCTTTGGCAGACAGAGATCTCAATTTTCTTAAATCTCATTTCTCAGGCAGACCATGGCAGCAAACAGCTGACTTGTATATATGTATATATATATATATATATATGAGATCAGAGAACAGAACCATGTTTTTGTAAACACAAACTGCCAGCAAGAAAAGAGATTTTTTTTGTAGGTCCCAACCCAAAAAACTATTTGAACATCCCCCATGACCCCATTAGGGCTGCTATGCCACAGGTCAGACATCCATGACATCATCTACAAACAGCAGGCACTCAGGAGCACAGAAATAACAAAACCCTGCTGTATCTGCCACTGCTCCCTTCCAGCCCCATTCATCCTGACACCCCAGAACGAAGCAACATTACCAATGCTTGGAAAATATCACTAACAGGGTAAGAAATGCCTCTGGGCAAGGTTAGAGATAAAACCCATGAGTATTCCCAGGGAAAAAAAATCTGTGTCAGAGATGCAGCTGATCAAGCCTCAAGGACAGAGGTTGGAAGGGCGAAACATTATTTTGAAAGCACAAGAAACAGAAGCAGTTATGAGGAGGTTTTGTGAATAAAGCTGGAGTCAAAATGGAAAATCAGCTGCTTTTCTGGAGGCTGCAGCCATCAGTTTTATGAAGAAAGAGTGAAAAGTGGTGCCAAGGCCCAGGAGATGAAATATTTAACACAGACCATCTTCAAGATCTAAAATCCCTGATGGCGGCTTTTCAAAACCTAAACCACAACGTTTGAAATAAAGGCACAGTTTTTAACTCACAGATGAGTTTCAAATGCACCATTTAGAAAACAGATAATCCTGATCTGTCAAAACCTGAGCCCTTGGTGTCAAACCTGTTCTATGGTCTTGGAAAATACAGTCTGTGTTTATTTCTGATGCCTCCATCCCCAGCCTGTGGCACACCCTCAGAGTGACACAATTCAGAGTGACAACGAACATCTGCTCTGTGCATTTTAACAAACTTGGGGCCCCAACCTGCTCTGTAACTCTGGGAAAGCCCCCACAATTTAAGGAACAAGCTCGAATCAGGTTTCCCCTGAGAATTCTGTGATTGACTCCTCTAAACAAAACTTATTTGCAAAGTGACACAGCGTCAGGCAAAGCACCTCTATTTACTGAGTGCAACAGCAGCACTCTCAGCCCCCTTATTACTCAGACAGCTCAATTACAAATTATCTTCAGAGCATCAGTTTAATAATCCATGTGCACTCAGTGTAACTGGTAGGAGAGAACTTCAGAAACTGCTGTGATTGTGTACTTTGCCACCTGGCTCTGTGCCAGTAAATATTTGCTACAAATAGTGAAAATGATGCATCTCTGATTTACCACTGAAGTATCTTTAGGACAAGATGCCCTAAGGAGGGTTGGACATTAAGCTGATTTTTTTTAATGGAAAAGGTTGTCAAGACCTAGCAGAGGCTGCCCAGAGCAGTGGTGGGTGGAGTCACAGTCCCTGGAAGAGCTAAAAAAACTGCGTTGATGTGGCACTTGGGGACAGGGATTGGTAGTGGCTTGCCAGTGCTGTGGCAAAGGTTAAACTCCATGATTTTGGAGGTTTTCTCCATCCTAAATGACTCCATAAGTTAATGATTCTGCCTTTACACACACACTGTTTATTATGATGTGGTTTCTGTGCCTTGAGAGAGCCTTTTTGAAACCACGCTTTCCTGCCCTGCCCGCTCTCCATTTCATGTGCAGTGAATCTGTTATTTGGAAGGACAGATGCTGTTCCAAGGTCTGTGAACTTCACCTACCCTGAGGCTGAGCATCCCAACTGCTCCCCTGGGCTGTCTGCTGCTGCTCCCTCAGCCTCCTACCCCAGCATCATCTGGTGACCAGAGCAGCTTTGCAGCCTTGCAGAGGATAGGAGTGGATGAAGCGGTTCTAGATGATTTGTCCCAAAAGCCCTGTCACCTTCCCCAGGTAAACACATACTGAAAACGGCAAACCTCCCCATAAGGAACAAACATCAAGGCAAGAAGGAATATCCCCACAATCCTCCTCCCATTCTGGACTTGAACCAACCTTTCTCTTGGAAAAGTTGTAAAACAAGTGAATTGTAGGCAAAGGGCTCCTCTGCAAAGCATCTGCCCTGCTCACTTGTGGGGATGACTTGGTGTCTCATCAGAACAGTCCCAGTGTCCCCTTCAATTTGTGGCCAGGCCCAGCCTTGTCTCCAAAGCACCACATGAGGGTCAGGAGCCCTGCCAAGATCCATCCCAGTCCCCATGGCTTTCTGCAGCGGCCCTCAGTGCCAGAGCCCAGAGCACAGTCTGCTCTCTAATTCTGGGCTGGTTTTCTGTCTGAAGGCAAAGGACACAACATTAACAAATGACCATGGAATTGTGAGAGCCTCTGCTGCTCACGAAACCCCGTCCAGGACAGCACGTCCACTGACACTGCACTTGATCCTGACAAAGGATCTCCCCTCTCACTCATCATCCCTCCCGAGGGCAGGGCCTGGTCCTCCCCTTCAGCTGGGGGGTTTCCACCAGGGAAAACCATCTGAAGTTGTTCTGTATCACTCACATTCCCCCTTTGACAAGAACTGCCCAGCAGCTCAGCCTCATGCAGCTGGGAGCCTCTTGTCTTGAGGAGGTTATTTCCAGATACCCTCTTTCCCCAGCAACACCTATCCTCAAATAAATTCCTGAGCATTTCTCCACTGGAATTTAAGCACAAAACCCTCTGTCCCTGGCATGCTGAGGGGACAGCTTGAAGTACACATACATTTGCACCTGCTGAAAAAACGTGCTTTAGCACCAACAGCTCCACAACAGTTCTTATTTTTGCAATGTCAGAAATTTATTATAAATGAATTATTCCACTGAAAATCCGCACACAGCTACAACCCTGGTTTTGCATCTCATGCATCCAGAGTTAAGAAAACAAAGAGCTGACCCCATTTCTGTCACAATACACGTTTAAATCATTAATTAGAGGAAAAAAATCTGAAGGGAGCCATGAATGGAGCAATTAAAGACCAAAGTTGAAGGGCAGCAGTAATTTTTCATGTCTCGTGAGCAGTGGATGGATCTGAGCAGTGAATCTGCCCTGGCTGGGGCTGAAGGACCAGCCCCAGCAGCAGGGAAGGGAACCCCAGAGCCCCAGGGTGCAGCTGGGACAGTGCAGTCTGCTCCTGGAGGGACAAAAATCCCTTTTGCCTAAACTGGCACTGCCATGGTGACATGTCCAAACAGGACAAGGGGAAACGGCCCCAAGCTGTGCCAGGGGAGGTTCAGCTTGGACACCAGGAGGAACTTCTTCCTGGAAAAGCTGGAAGGGGCTGCCCAGGGAGGTTCCTGGAGTGTCTAAGGAAGGCCTGGATGTGGCACTCAGTGCTCTGGGCTGGTGACAAGGTGGGGATCAGTCCAGGGTGGGCTTGATGGTCTGGGAGGGCTTTTCCAACCTCAAGGACTCCATGACTCTGTGTGAGATTTAAGGATCACAGGCCAAAACTCCAAGCTGAGCAAAGGGTGTGGTGAATCTGCTTTCAGAGCAGGACACAGCAAACCCCAGTGTTAACCCTGCTGGGTGGGAGTGCTGCCCTACCCAGTCCTGCAGGAGATCTCTGAGCACCAGCCAGTCAAACCCTTGTCCTTAACAGCTGCCATCCCAATTACTAAATGAATTTATTCTTTATGTTAACATGCCAGCTACAGAGTAATGATGTTAATTAAGCAGTTCAGATGTAATTCAACCCCTATAGCTGGCAGTTTACTTCCCCAAAGCCTGGAACAGAGCCAGGTGTTTCAAAGTCCCTCCACCTTGGCTTTGGGATCTCCTGAGGTCTGAGCACAGCCCAGAGCACCCTGCAGGCTGCCTGCCAGCTTCAGGCATTCTTGATTAATTCTCACTCCCACTGTCACTTTGCTTTTATTTACTGCTGCTGGGAGCAAGAGGCACACAGTGTGTGACCTCAGATCCACTGGAGCACAGCAGTGGAGTGATGGATTAGCAGGGTGCAAACCAGGAATTCTGCTGCTTTCTTTTCTGATGTGAAACAGCCCTCAACACCCGAGAAAAGCTTAGGACAGAGGTTTCAACATGTGTGAACATCTGGAAGGATGGGGTAGAAATACACAAGCCAAAAAGGCCTGTGGGCAGATTTTGAAAAGGTTTTGTGGATTTACAAAATACCCAGGACTTGTTACCCAGAGAAGCTGTGGCTGCCCCATCCCAGGATGGGGCTTGGAACAACCTGGTCTAGTGAAAGGTGTCCCTGCCCATGGCAGGGGCTGGAACTGGATGGGCTTTAAGTTCTTTTCCAACTCAAACATTCCATGATTCCACCTCCAAACACCTGTACACGTGAGGTACCAAACTCATGGACAACATGTCAGTGGAAGTCTCATTTCCCTGGTCATCTTCAGGCAAGTGGTGCCAAGAGGCAGAAAAGAAGAACAAAAAACAAGGCAGGGGAAAGGTCATGATGGTGACCAGAATTTTAATGCATCTGAAAGCAGAGCAGCTTTTCTGAGCCCTGAGCACACACAGCCTGGCCCTGACCAAGGGGTGAAGACACACAGGTAGGGACAGGAGGCTGCATCATGGGAAAATTTGCTGTTTAATAAAAGCACCCATTAACTGCTTCTGGTTTGTTTAGTAAAATCCTAAATCAAGGCAGAAAATCCTATATAAACACGGAGAAGGAGGCTAACACATATTCTGAAAACAGATTTTGCACTGGGTAGGATCCACCTGGATGGTCCATGTAGATATATCTCTTTAAAAAATACATGAATGTTTCCCCTTCTCTGTGTTTCTATATGTATATAAAGCACACAGAAGAATGAATATCTGTATCTGTCCTTCAGTCATCTGCTTAAAGAGCTTGTCACAGGAGCAAAGTAGCACTTACTCAGTTCCTGTTCTCCAGGTGTTTGAGTTTCAATCAGAAACTATCAATAAAGAAGACAAAGAACCCAACCATATTTTGAATGTTTGACTCAAAAATCCTCCTGCAAGCAATTTGTGGTTCCAGCCCGGACTATCCCAGGCAGCCAGAACCAGCAAACCACATTTGAGATGTTGCTCCTCTGACTCAGACATTGCCCCTGTGGGAAGGATCTTGCACTCTCTCCTCCCCACAAACCACCCAGGAGGGGAGTCCTGCCTGCTCTTCCTCCTTGGAGCCTGCCTTTCCTGGCCTCCCCCTGTGCCCCTGCACACTCCTCACTGCACAGGGAATGGGAGGTGGGGATGCCTTCAGAGCTTGGCAAATCCTGCTCTCCAAGCAGAAGGTGCCCAGCTCAAACCTCCTGCAGGGCAGAGCTGGCACAAGTGGCTGAGGTTTGGGGCAATGTCCTCCTCTGGGGCACCAGGAACCTGTTTCCATCCACCAGAGCAAACACAGCCCCTGCTGGAAGGAAGAATGGGAGCAGGGCACAGCACTGGGCATCCCATGCCACAGGAACAGATCAGCTCCTGCCAGCCTGAAAATGGGAGCAGGAAAATGGAGAGAACCCTGCCTGGACCACAACAATTCCTGCTTTGGGAACAGCCTTAGAAATGTACCAGTGCTGGAGCAGAAAAAGGCTTCCTTTGCTGGCATTATCCCTGGAAAGGAGGAGCAGGAAAGGTGCTGTGGCTGGGCTGCCATCACAGCAGTCAGCCTTGTTTAATCCCTGAGATTGTGTCAACCCTGACTCGGGCTTGTGCAGTCTGACATCCCTGCTGAGCAGTGCCTGTCACTGCTGTCCCAATAATCCACCTGTGAGCACGGACATGAGCAGCCAAAGCCTCGGGAAAGGCTGCAAGTTCCAGCCCCCCCCCGAATGTGAACATCTCCATAGACAGTCCTTGTTCTCTCCCCGCCACTCCAAATGTCACCAAAAATGATGCTCGAGGTGTTCCAATACCATACATTTCACAGAGCAAACAGCATTTACAAGTTTCATTTTTCAGAACAAAAGCTGAGACTGGGCATTTTTCTGTTGTAATATTAAAGTAAGCACACAGGGAGTTGCTGTAATGTCACACAAACAAACCCCAAAACATCCAAAAAGCCATTTCCAGCCTTCCTTACAAGTTGACTGGATTAGCCCATTCCAGCCCTTTTGCAGGCTCTGAGTTGTGCTGATTTATTCTCCAGAGACAAAGTAACCCCTTTTAAATGTGCTTCAGACTGTGTAAATTCTTTGTTTATCCCTGTGGAAACTCCCAAGGATTGCAAACACTGTCCAAGGACTTTCACAGCAGCAGGTACAGCACAAATTCCTCAGGAGTCTCAGCCATCCCCTGTGCTCCTCCAGGAACCACAGGGATTCCCAATTCCTGTCTCCAGGTGCAGAGGGTCCACAGGTACAGTCCTCACACCACCCTTCCAGGACTTCGCCCTTTTATTTTAATAATATCACTCTTTTCACAGAACTCCTGAAATCTATCTTCTAGAAATGCAAGTTCAGCGCAATCTTACTTGGGAAAAAAAGGAAAATCCACCTGAATGACTGAAAAAAACCCCAAACCAACCCCTCCCATCATTGTCTCTTCCCAATAGGATTTAATTCCCTCCCTTTGTAATTTCCTAGTTTTCATGTTTAAATTTGTTAAAAGGAATCAAAAGAAGAATCCTATCTCTCCTCTTTTCTGAAGCAGCTCTCTATATATTGCCACTTCTTCTTAAGAGCTAATAAACTGGATTAATTTTTTTAGGTTTTTAAGTAGAAGAAAAGCTGAGCAGAGACTTAACCCCTCCTCTGAACCCTGCACAAAGCCTGGATTCCACAAGCTGACTTGCAGCACAAATACACCTCCCAAAGAATGCTTTTTCAAACCTTATCTGGGAAAGTTTTGCAAAATAGGCATCAAGCACTAATTCTCTTTACAGCACTAAAATGATACTTACAGCTGGGAAGGAGTGGGGTAGAATTCCCTCAGTGTAAGGAGCTGTGTCCTGCCAAACCCAGCTAAGGCTGAGCTGGATGGCTGAAATATCTGCTGCTCCAAGGCTTTGCTTTGCTGCCTGCTCCAGAGGGAATGGCACAGAAAATGCCATCTGATGGGCACAGCACAGGGGGTCTGCACAGCCCAGACTGGCCCAGGCCAGCACTGGCCCCCAAACCCAGGGGTTTGACTGATTTCTCCAAGTCTGGAATCAAACACTGCCAGGATGGCAACACCCTCACTCCTTGCTATCTGCTTCTGCAACAAGCCACAGCAATTCAGAGCTTTCACACTCATGGGATCCACCTCCTCTAGCAGAAGGCCTGTGTCCATCTGACAATGCAGGACATAGCTCAGGCTGCTGCAGTGCCCAAACACCAGGGCTGGAAGCACATCCAAAGGGTGAGGAAAGCCAAATTTGGTTTTCAGGCTTTTTTTCTCTCCCCTTCAATATTTTTGGCCTGATCCAGATGTACCCTGCCAAAATCTGTCCCCACTGCACCACCACT